>NC_054745.1:26083625-26683625 GCF_018143015.1 Lytechinus variegatus | reverse complement strand
TAGGGGTTGAGGACATGGCCAGCAGGGAAAAGGGTCAGTGTATGTGTATAGGTAATTTCTTATTAATTCGTTTGAACAGTGTTCATGTGTTATGAAAGCAATTGCTCTGAAAGGGAGTGATTAAGCGACACTTTCTTAAATCTGTAATGAAATATTTTGAACTTATCTCCTTTGCAAATACATAATTATTATAAGGAAATGTACTTGGTGAAACTCTGAATAACGATCCTTAAATGTATATGACGACGCAAGACAGTTGTTATTACTTAAAACTTGCTCCGATACCTGCAAAGTTGTAAATATATATAAGATGATTGACTCTGAATAAAAGTCCAATTTTGATCATGTTTGTCATTGCTGTACGTTATGATTATTACTGCTATTATTATTGATTGATTTTAACTAGCATTCATTGCTTTATTACTGTATAGTTTTGCTTCTTCCCCCACAGAAACCTGGGGGGGATGATTGTACACACCATCCCCCCCACCTAAAATTCTGGGGGGGATGCATCCCCCCATCCCCCCCGCTATCTACGCCCCTGGGTACAATACACAGAATGATAATTCCTAAATGCTGGCAATACTGCTACACGAAAATTAACCTGCACGAAACACAGCGCGCGCCTTTGAGTCGAACCCGGAAGAAGCACGACACAATGACGTCATAGAATCATGATTCAAATCACGATATCGTTTATACGACCTTTTTCGTTCGTGATTCTACAGAAACGTCTTTCCAAACGCCCCTTTTTTCGTGTTTCATGTTTGTGATTCTAATCATGATTATATTCAATTTCGACTAAACGCAATCGTGATTCTGCAGAATCGTGATTTGAATCATGATTCTAATCATGATTCTAGGGTAAAAAAGTGTCGAATAAATGCACCCTTACATTACAATCATCATCATCATCACTATCACCATTACCATCATCATCACCATCACCACCATCATCACCATCATCCTCATCACCATCATCACCACCACCATCATCACCATCATTGTCATCATTATCATAATAATCATCATTATCATAATAACCATCATCATCATTATCATCATCATCACCATCATCATCCTCACCACCATCATCATCATCAACACCACCATCATTATCACAGTCATCACCATCATCACCATCATCATCATCATCATCATCATCATAACCACCACCATCATCACCACCACCATCATTATCACCATCATCACCATCATCACCATCACCACCATCATCATCGCTATCATTCTCATCATCATCATCACCATTACCAACATCATAATCATCATCGTTATTACCATCATCATCATCATCATCATCATCATCATCATCATCATCATCATCATCATCCTCATCATCATCATCATCATCACCATTACCAACATCATAATCATCATCGTTATTACCATCATCATCATCATCATCACACCATCATCATCATCATCATCACCATCATCATCATCATCATCCTCATCACCATCATCATCACCACCACCACCATCATCATCGTCATCATCATCATCACCCCCACCTGAATAGATGATTGGAGGAAGCTTATCAGTACTAGTGGTAGTGGAGCCCGCCTCCTCTTTCTCCTTGCAGAGTTTCTCTTTCACATTCCAAGTAGTCATGTTGGTAGTCAGCTTGGGATTGATTGGTGGGAACCTCCGCCTCCCGCCTAATGATAAGAATGATAAGAAAGAGTTACGATTGATCTAATCAACCACAACTATGGAAAGCCAGCAACGCCAACATCTATGATACATGTTTGTTCAATACATTTCCTACAGTAGATATGTGAAATATTGGAAACTGATTTTGGGATAACAGACTCTGCTTTGTCTTGGTTGCAGTCTTACCTTTCCGATAGGCAGCAACAAATATCAATTGGTGACATTACCTCAAAGAAATTTGATGTTAGATGGGGCATTCCCCAAGGGTCCAGGCTCGGACCTCTCCTTTTTTCCCTTTATTCTAGTAGGCTTTTTTCGGTTATCAAAGCATACTCTGAAAAAATATCTTGTCACTGTTATGCAGATGACACTCAATTATACATTTCCTTCAGCCCAGTCAGGGAACAAGAACAGTCCTGTGTTTTGTCTCTTGAACACTGTCTACAGGAACTTCGTAGATGGATGTTGAGCAGTAAGTTGAAACTCAATGATAGCAAAACTGAGTTTCTTATTATTGGAACACCTAGACAAGTGTCTAAACTAAATATAGATTGCATAACAGTTGGAAATACTGTAGTAAAGCAGACCATGGTTGCAAAAAACCTTGGTGTCTGGTTTGACTCGCAGCTAAACATGGAAACCCACATATCCAAAACATGCAAAACTGCCTTTTATCATCTCTACAACTTACGTCATATCCGAAAATATTTAAGCAGCACATGTATTGATACACTGGTCCATGCATTTGTAACAAGCAAGTTGGATTATTGTAATGGACTACTTTTTGGCTTACCAGATTCTCAGATAAACAAATTACAGCGTGTTCAAAATGCATGTGCCAGACTCATTTGTAATTCGCCAAAATTTTCCCATGTAAGGCCCCTACTCATCCATCTACATTGGCTTCCAGTACGTCAGCGAATCAAATTCAAAATAATGCTCCTAACATATAAGATACTACATGACATGGCCCCCACCTATCTCAGTGAACTCCTTAAATTAAAATCACCCACCCAGTCTTACAGGCTTCGTAGTTCCCATGACACAATGCTCCTCAGTCTCCCAACATGTAAAACAAAGATCACACTAGGTGACCGTGCCTTTATCAGTGCTGCACCCAAACTCTGGAATAGTCTCCCTTCCTCAATAAGAAATGCATCCTCTGTCAACTTATTTAAAACCAAACTGAAATCCCACCTCTTTCAAGATAGTTTTTAATAAGAAGTCACTTTTTCATGTTCTTGATTATGTATTTTGTAGAAATAATTAATCTTTACTTATTTTTCTTCGATTAATTTAGTGAACTAAATTTTTGCGTATCCTGTTAATAATTGTTTTTCTGCTTATCTGTTATGTATTGTAATGCGCAGTTGAGTATATCCAAATAGAAATTGCGCAATATAAATTTACAATTATTATTATTATTAGTAGATCAGCTGTGTATTCATGCATTCATTGCTCTCTTAAAAATTTGCCGTGCTCCTCTTTGTTTACAAATGACACTGCAAATTTCCTGAAGAAAAATAGTATGATGTTGATGGACTTCCATATATTTGAGGGTGATCGGAGCAATCGTAATTCTTCTTAAGTCAGGGCCCTGAAGTACATGTATGGTATCACCAATTTTCCATTATTTTGCATTTTCATACTTACGTTTTGGTCCTGCGGTGTATTTACGGCACAAGTCCTCGACCTTCTTCTCAAGTCGCTCAGCAACGAAGACCTCCTTTCGTAAGGCCGACTTTTGTCTATATTCTCTAATACGGGTGAGATTATCTGTGAACAGGAAAACAACATGACTTGTTGTTCTTTATCATAGCACCCTACATGGGAATTGTTTTGAAATTGAAATTGAAATGGTTTATTCAGAAATCTTCATCGCAGCCAAAGGCTGAATTGCGAAATTCTGTACAAGGTAAAATACAAAATATATACAATAACAATTGCTATAACAAAATGACATATAAAAGTAATGAAATAAATAAATGTTATATGTTGTAAATTAAGAAAGGAGAAGATTAGAATAATTTTATACATGGGATAACAGTAATATTGGATAGTTGTAACCACAATATGATTCTGTGGGGATAAAGTCAGTCATTCATAAGCTTGCATGAATAAAATAAGAAAGAAATTATTAACAAATGATATTTCTTTAAAGAATTGAATATGAAATGTAACTGAGCCAGAATAAGGGGGAAAATGAAAAAAATGTTGATGAGGTTGGTAAAACTGATTAAAGGACTTCTGTCAATGAGTTAAGTAGTATTGGGGATACAACATTTGCTCCTGCGACATTAGGGAGTTTTCAATTTGCACGTCGACTAGTGGACTGCGACGAAAGTACGTCATAATAGTCTGCTTTGTGTTGATGGTATACAAAGTCAGTCGAGCACATGATTGGAAGACACTGAGCATGTGCAAGCCATTCCTGACACGTCAACTTCATGATGACGACCGTGGATTTTGCTCAGATCACGCTCGTTCGAAATGTAGATAACGAGCAATAAAATCCTTGCCCATTGATTGAAGCCACGTGGTGATTTACTCCAGCGGTTCTGTATACCATAAACATAAAGCAGACTATTATGACGCACTTTCGTCGTAGTCCACTAGTCGACGTGCAAAATCGAAAACTTGCTATTTGCTCCGGTCCTAATATTTCAGAGGGCATAGCATTAGAGTTGTGATTAATAGTTTTCGGGTCAGAGTAATGTTAAGACAAGGATTAGGGTTTATTTTGTGTTGGTTAGGTTTTATGTTTGGCTTAAAGTGCAGATTTTCCATCAAAGCAATTGTCGCCGGAGCAAATGTCATGGAACCAGCTGAATCAACTTATGGCCTGTGCACAGTAGAGAATGTTGCACGATAAAATAGTGACAATTAACTAATCTTGTCTTCTATTTGAATTCATCTCTTACTTTGTATTCAATTATTCTGTCATCAAAAAATGTATTTCTCTATCTATTCAATATTTTATCTTTTTACTTAATACTCAATCCTTTATTCATTAATCATATGTTTATTTTTCATTTATCCATGATTTATATTTTATCTTATTTACCTATCTATTCAGTAGATTTCTTCTACATTCAGTACTATTGTGGGTTATTTTTTATCAATTTCGACAAATCTTCGCACGCACCACGAACCGTCCTCTCTACGCTCTTTGATGTGAAAGTTACTTTTGCAGAAAACACATTTAACGAAAAGTTTTTTTTTAAACCAGCAATAAGTGCACCTACAAGGAGAGCAAATTATTTACAAGTGTCTTCGTCAAAAAGTTCAGGTTCCAAAGTTTCATCCCATATCTTTATATTTTCTTGAAGTTAATTATTTACGCCACAGTGGGCAACGCAACAGAGAGGACGGTTCATGGATTAGATACAGTGCGCGTAACTTTCGCATCGCAGTGCGCAGAGAGGACGGTTCATGGTGCGTGCGACGAAATTATATATTATTTGAAAACTTAGAACGATCTTTATCAAAATCAATAAAAATCTCAAAATTAATTTTGGTGACTTAGCGCTTTGGGGGTGCAGGCGGCATCTCAGAACAAAATGTTAAAAGATGGGAGAGTTATTGCTACCCTGTTGGCAGACCTGTCAACCTCTGGGAATGAAAAATTGTATTCTGTGATAAAAAAAAGTGTATTTTCCCCCCCAAAAGTGTATTTATGCGTGGCGCTCAAGCTGCATGCAAACTAAAATGCGCACTGCTCTTGCAGATGAAAAAAAATCATTACTTAAACATGTGCATATCTCACCCAGGTTTTAATAAAATGATTAGAAAAAAAAAAGTTACTTGAAATTACAATGATCTAATAACCATATTTGTGTAAGTTTTATGAAATAGAGACATATAGAGATGATTTTTCTCAATAAGTTATGATTTATTAAAAAAAAAATAATTTTTACAAAAACATATTTTTTAAAGAAAAAACGTATTGCCATATTTTGGTTGCAAAAACGTACTGGTTGGCAGGTCTGTGTTTGGTGTTCAACGATTTAATGGATAGAGCTATGTCAATCTTGTGCTGCTCAGTGGCTGCCGTGCCCACGATCAACTGGGCAAACATAATTTTCAGAGGATTTCTGTTTCTGATTACTATCTCAAACAATAAAATATGAATATTTTTACTTTGTTTTATGGAATAAATAGTAACGATAATTTAGCCTTATATAGCGCTTTACCTTGTAGAAAATTTGAAATATACAAACAGAGAACTTAAGATTATATAATGAAAAAATTTAAAAACATCAAGGTCACTGCAAATGGAGCTATGTTGAATATGTCTTTTTCTTGCGAGATAAGTCTTTAGATTGGATCTGAACAATATGATATTGGGGATGCAACAAAGGGTACAGTATTTCAAAGATGTGTGCAAAGCTTGAAAAGGACCCATTACCCCAAAATTTAGTTTTTGCTTCCTTGAAAATTAAGAAATTTTTACTTTCAGTATGAAGGGACCTACTGGGAATGTGTGCCTGGATTAATTCAGAGAGATATTCTGGAGCTTGTACATGAAGAGATTTGATTGTTAGGATAATAATAATAATATAATAGTACTAATAGCAGTATATTTACCCAGGGTAGCCACTTCAGTTCCGAAAACTGTTCTCCCAGTGGGCCCTGCTATTATTATCCCGGCTTTAGCTGGGCTGCCTAGGCGCTCAAGCATTCAAGGAATTAATCCTGCCGGGTACTCATTCACCTCACCTGGGTCGAGTGCAGCACAGTGAGGATAAATTTATTGCTGAAGGAAAACACGCCATGACTAGGATTCGAACCCACGACCCTCTGTTTGAAAGGCAAGAGTCAGACCCACTAGACCATGACGCGCCCACGTTGCAGACGTTGAACTTTATGCAAAATTTTATGGGGAAGCAGGTACAATTGTTTAAAAGAAGGTATTATATGGTCGTGTTTTTTTTTAGTGAGGGAAACTAGACGTGCTGCCGAGTTTTGAAATCTCTTATGACCACCGCACACCTTACGACCCGACTACCATGCTATCTGCGATTCATGCCCGCGCTTTTTGCTTTTGCCATAGCAACTGAGAAAAATGCGCTTACTACTAAGTATGCCCGTTTTTTATCATATACGCGTAGTGCAACTCTGCTGTCTGATTGGCTGGAAGTTGGATTGAGCTTGCGATCCAGTCATAAGGATTCGACATGTCGAATCCTTCTGATTTTCCTTGCGACTTGTCTCTGACCCGGTCTACGACTCCCAAGCTGACAAGGGCTGGGACGTCACACCTCCCCTCACTCAGTCGCAAGCCAGTCGGGTCGTAAGGTGTGCGGTGGCCTTTATACAAAAGAGCATCATTACCTTCCTGTGTTTCCCATTGCTTAGCAACCATTTCCTCTCTCCTCAGCACTCTCTCTTGCATCTCCTCTTTCTTCTGGGCCTCTAGGAGTTTCTCTCTCATCATCCTCTTCGCCCGGGCGAGTTCCCGACGAGTCCATTGATCTTCCAACTGTAACGTCACGACGGGCAAAGAAAAATAATTTTTCATTCCCAGGAGCCACTTTTAAATTTGTAACATTGGACAAGCATCAACATGCAGTGAATAGGGATTACTCCCGAAGGCTTTCTTCGAAAAAAAAAAATTCCATGGCTATTTTGCTCATTTCTTTTTATAAGATTTTTCTCACTTTAATTTCTTCATTTCTTTAAATTCATTTTTTTAGATTTATTTCTTTATATTTATTGCTCTATATTTCTTTCTTTCTTTATTCATTTATTTATTCATATTTCTTTCTTTATTTATTCATTCATTCATTCATTCATTCATTCATTCATTCATTCATTCATTCATTCATTCATTCATTCATTCATTCATTCATTCATTCATTCATTCATTCATTTATTTATTTATTTATTTATTTATTTATTATTTATTTATTGATATATTTATACAATTAATTTGATTTTCATTTATTTATTTTTTTCTTAATTTGATTTATTCATCCATATATTTAGTTATTGATACATATATTTATTTAATTAATTAATTTATTTATTCATTTGTTTTTTAACCTATATAAATATACATATACATAAAAAACACATATATATATATATATATTTTCTTTGGGGGGGGGGGAATCCCCCAGAAACCCCTATGTAATTTTTCCCCTGTTCAGGGGAGTTTGTAAGAACAGTTTAATTCATTAATCTAGCTTTTAGTCCAATTAGTCCACTGATCTTCAACTTTGACATTCGCTTACATTGACCAGAAATCAGAAATGGTAACAAATAGAATTTTGAAGCCTCATATGAAAAGCCTGTATGCTTTGAATTGGCTACATAAGCATTCACATTCATCGCTGCATATTACCCTTTTTAAATTTCTAATTTTTTTCATGATGTGCTATGAATTTGAATTAAAAAAATCAATTGCTTCATTTTTTCCTTGATTATCTTGAATTACCTTTTTTTCCTTTTCCTCCTTCTCCTTTTCATGTTGAGCTTTTAGTTGCTCCTCTCGTCTGATCTCCTCCGACGTTCTTTTAGCTTTGATCATGTTCTTCTTTAATTGAGCCTGTTATGATCGAGAGCCAGGGTTGAAAAAAACAATTTTACATCTAAGTTGCATTCGCTTCAGTATCCAAACAGAGTATCTCGTATCAAGATATGAGAAAAATGTCGAGTAAAACAAGTAACTGTACACACTACACTTAGAAAGTACATCTGCACAGGTCATTGACTATCAAAATTTTCAGGACAAAGCTAGCTCTAGCTTTCAAAATACAAACGCAACTCAAAAACAAAGTTTTATTTTGTAGAAATAGGAACAAAGAGTACTTGTACATGGTACTGCACATATTGCAGGCGCGGATCAAGCCGGATAAAGACACAGTACCATTTTATGGGCCACATTGTTTTTGCACCACAGTCTGCCTCTCAAAACTAATTTGTATAATCCGTCTGAATCAACGTCTGTACATATACTTCAACAAAAAAAAAGGCTTTGAGTAACTTGTGGATACAAGGTATTTTTGAGGCTTGGTGTGTTATTAAATATTAAACACGACACTATCATACGTATGTGTAAATCAATACTGCAAGGGTTGATGAAGATTTATTTTTATTTATTTTTATTTCAATGTAACTTCAATCTTTTGATTTTTTTTTATATAGCTCATGACCAATACATTCATCAAATTGTTAAAAAGATAATGAAAAATACATTATATCTAATCATCACAACCATCACCGCCATTATGACCCTCAACATGCCATAATCACTTTATTATTATCAAAATCAAAACCATCACCACCACCATCATCATCATTACTTCCAAAATCATCATTTATCATCATCATCATCATTATCATTGTCATCATCATCATCATTGTCATCATCATCATCTTCACTACCACCACATCATCATCATCGCTGCCATCACCAACTTCACCATCACCATAACCACCATCATCATCATCATCATCACCATCATCATCACCACAATCATCATCATCCCATTCACAAATCAACACCACCATATTTATCTTCATCACCACCAAGAATATCATCATTATCACCACTGCTATCACAACTATCATCATCACCTTCACAGAGCTGCCAACCTGAACAAGAACATTTCAGTATTTCTAAAGCTGAAAATCAATATTTTTGGTGAGGAAATCAGTATTTTGAAAGAAATATCACAGGACAACACATTAAACTGAAACTTTAGAATTCAAAGAAACCATCAGCATTCTTCTTTTTTTTCAGTACTTAATACTGAAAATCCGTACTACTTGGCACCTCTGCCTTCATTATAATCATCATCATCATAATCATCGCCACCACAATCAACATCATCATCAACACTGCTACTGCCACTATCACCACCACCACCACCACCACCACCTGTCATTCTCCCCCCACCTCCTCTTCCAGCGTTGCCCTGATGTTGTGATGCTTCTCCTCGCTCTCCTTGCGTCTGCTCTGCTGGAGCGCCTTCTTCTTACGGCGTTGGTCCAACAGCCTCATCATCGTCTTCCTGTAGTCATTCTGGAGCTTGCGGGATAACCTAAGTAGAGCGAATAACAGTAATTGTTTATTTGAAGAATCATTATTTTTGGTGATCTGACATTTTTCTCTTTTTCTTTTTAATTTCTCCTTTCTTCTTAAATGTTCCTCCTTAATGAGAGAAAAATCTCTCTCCCTTTCTACATTATCCTTTCTCGATAACTTTCTTCCCTTTCTCAACAAGAAATGCATTATCTATTACCAACTTCAAAACTAAACTTAAGACCTACCTTTTTAAGAGAGTTTCTGTTTACACACAAGCGATCTTGTACCAAAGGTTTCATTTTCCTTTAAAAAAATTAAAATAAAGAGTCTATCATATGTATATCTTCCTTCCGGAAGTCATAAAAACCTTGCAAAATAGGGGCTTTGTCCATACTTCCCCCTTCCCCCTACTTACTTTTTTCTTTCTTTCTCCCTAACTTTCTTTTGCTTTATGAGAGAATCTTTGATAAGCCGGTCTCTCTCGCTAACATCCTTGCGAATGCTCTGTTTGCGCTGTCGGTGGAGACGGTCCCTCTCCTCATGCAACTTGGGGACGGAAAAGACGGCGAGAGAAAACGGGTAGACAGGTAGAAAGATGGAGATAGAGAGAAAGAGAGGAGAGAGATAACGACAGAGATTGAATGAGTACGAGGGAAAGTGAGAAAGTGAGGAAGAAAGAGAGAAGAGTAATAGAGAGAAAGACGCCACAGAGAGATAGTGAGAGAGAAACAATAGAGAGAGAAAAAGCAAGAAAACTCAAAAGACAGATTATGTGCATGGGAAAAGACGTGAGGAAAAACAAGTACACAGATTTAGACAGGGAGAATGATAAAGCACCCAAAAAAGGGAAAGAAATGATTTATGAACATGTATAGCAAGAAAAGAATGGAAACTAGAAAAAGAATTTATGACATTCCACATGGTCATCAAAGGCCACCTCACATCTTATGACTGTTCTCGGCCCGATTTTAGAATAAAATGTTGAAGAATTTGATGCTAATATTGAGACTTGGAATATCTTACTGTGTAATGTTTGAAATCATCGTACGAATACCTATGTTCAAATCTGTGACTGTGCTTTCATCCTTCGTATAAAATAAAATAAATTTAATATCTAGTCGGAAAGACGTCATACGATTTGAAACTAATTTGGCCTTGACTCCAAAATAAAAGTTTGCAATCTTTCAAAATGGTTATATTAGTATTCTTTGAATTAATTATAACCTCAAATAAAATGATATGTTCCATTCACATTTTCAGAAAATGAGCAAAGAGCAATTTGTTCCAAAATAGGATCGCGAACAGTCGAATGGTATGCGGTGGCCTTTAGTCCACTTTTTTGGGTACAGTGTATGCTTGCTCATGTCTGTGTTTTAAAGCTTGTGTATAGTTTTGGTAAATCCACCAAAATGCACCTATCACTATTCCAATTCATTGCTAGCAAATATGAATGGATATGCCCTATAACAGTTATGATGTGGAGGATATGAAATGAAAATGTGTTTTACAGGATAAATTTTGCGATTTTACATGGAAATTTAACTCGATCTGGTAACCCGATCAAATTAAAATATCTGTGTGTTTTTGTCTTTCAATTAAATCCTATTCCAAATCATGGAATGGGCTGAAACTTTCAAGATATGTTCTTTGTCTGTAACTTTTGGATATCTAATCACTAAATTTATAAGATAAGTGCTTGAATGCCCATTTTTTAATTTAAAACAAGCATCGCCGAGAGAGGGCGCTATATATCCAAGATTTGAATATTTGAAATTTTCTCAGAGAAGTGCAGTTGGAAAAATATCTAACGGTCTCTACGCTTCAGTAAGACTGTCATATTAGATGATATTCGATTATCAATCACATTATTGACCCTTTACCAAAGCTATACACAGGCTTTAAGGATATGCCTCTTGCATCAATATGAAAAGGTTTAAAAGCTCACCGTTCTCTTCCGTTCCTGTGTTATCTTTTCAAGTTGAACAGATTTCAGATACTGGTGATAGTCGTTGAACTCTTTCAGTGTACATTTGACCTGGAGGATCAAACATAGGGGAACAAAAGTGCATCATCTAGTACAAGATCATACAAAAAACATCTTTTTTAAAAATCCGTCCAACTATCTAGCCATTTCATACAAATCCATCATTTCCAGCCTACCAGAACATCAAGAGATGCAGGTTTAATGAGACTATCCAACCATCCATGCATATATGAATCTATCCATTCGTCAGTCTGTCTGTCAGTCCATCCATCTATCCACCCATCCATCCATTCATTCAACCATCCACCCACCCATCCATCCATCCATCTCCTCCCTCCCTCCATCCCTCTCTCCATTCGTCCATCCATCAGTTCATTTCTATCTATCTATCTATTTATCTATCTATCTACATGTATCTATCTACTTGTTTCTATCTATCTCCATCCATCTATCCTATATCTATCTATCTATCTATCTACTTGTTTCTATCTATCTCCATCCATCCACCTATCCATCCATCCATCCATCCATCTATCCATCTATCTATTCATCCATCTATCTATCTATCTATCTATCCATCCATCCATCTATCTCTTCCTACTGTAGCAATTGATCCAACTGTTTATCTTTGATCCATCTGTTTATCTAGTTATATATTGTTTTTCAATGGTTCACTCAATGTATCCCCCAATCTCACATTTCGTACGACCATCAATTAATCATATTCTGCTTACCATGCCATCATGCGTGATATATCCCGAACTGATGAGTCTGTCGTAGGTGACCTGTTTCGTGTAATGGCTCTTGAGGTGAGGGTCATGGAGGCTCTTATATTCGCAGCACAACCCGGCAGCCACGGGATCAAAGTCAAGATTTTCTGGTGTTTGATGAAGCTAAAGACAAGATGGAAATATGACGAAAGAGGTTGATCATTGTGGCAAGCAATGTGTTGTGGATCAGTGGATAAGTCCCTAGACTTTCAAGCAAAAGGTGGGGGTTCCAATCCCAATGCAGCACTTAAGTCCTTTGGCAAGGCACTTATTTATCGACACTCACCTTTCATGTGTAGTTCGTGGGTGACCGGGTGGTGGGAAGGAATTCCTTGAACGTTTGAGTGACCGATCAGCCATGTTGGTAAAAGTATGCAGAGCTCATGAACATTGCATTAATTGCCGAGTCCAATGCTTACCACTATACTGGGCCCTATCTTACAAAGAGTTGAGATTGATCCAATCAATTGCAACTATGGACGGCCAGCAATGTCAACATATAAAATGCATATTTTTCAAAAAAAAATCTAGATATGAATGTGTATCCATAAATTCATTGATTTCTTGACAATTTGGTGTGTTCTCCTTTGTTTACAAAGGACATTTTGCAAATTTCCTGTAGAAAAAATTATGACACTCGATGTATTTCTATAGTTACGATTGTAAATCTTTGTAGGGCCTGGAAACCATTTTATCAACATTTGTCACGGTCTGACAGATTGTCAAATCTTGCAACTGTCCTTGGTTTCGACTTGCTGGACAGCACAGGTGTCCGACTAATATATGATGGTGGTCCCAAAGTCTGCACATCTAACAATTTGAGTTAAGATTTCTCAAAATTTCTCAGAAGATAATGTTCCTTATATATTATTATTAAGTGTACTACACAAAATATATGATTTTCTTGGAAAAAACCTTGGGTGGTCATTTCCAGATTGAAAAAAAAAGGTAACCGATGTCTGCGCACCAATTCACTTTGCACAAAATTTGGGAATTTTGATGAAAAAGGCTGCAGTTTGAGGCCTTCACATGAAATGCCCCAAATTCATTATTTTCCCACCATTTTGTGTCAGATTATACATACCTTCTTACATAGACCGGTAGTGAAGAGAACAATCTTGCCCTTAGGCGCTGGAACCATGGGGAGTTTACTGTACATGGGCGTGTCCAACATCCAAGCAGGGAGAGGAGGCAGCGGTCCAGGAAGTTTCTCATGACCCAGGTCAAACGGTGTGCTACAAAATTAAAGATAAATAAGAGTAGTTGCAGTAAACACTGATTTCACAAGAAAGTCTGTTAAACCAGGCTTAATTATCACGATATCATTGAGGATCTAGATCTGGTACGGTTAAACTGAACTTCATGAAATCATAAAATCTAGGCTGAAAAACGATCACACTGAGGATCGCCAACACAGATAGGCACAGGTGGGACAGTGTATAATATTATTGTTGGAATAAAGACCCAACGAAAGTGCTTGAATCGTTGCTTATTTTTGCTTATTTCTCAGCAATTACACAATTTCTTCCAAAATCCTTTGGCACATATTTTTATTCAACAAACAGACACTTGGGTGGTCATTATATTGGATTCTGTGAAAAGTCATTTTGAGATCTTTACCACAACTGGCAATTTATCTTTAAATTATTATTATTATCATTAATATTTAAAGAGTTCACACTCACCTGAGCGCAAAGCTTAGATTGCTCATCTCCGGGTCGATGTCCATCTCGCTCGCCAGGATAGATTTGTAGAGCGAGCTCTGGGCCATGGCACCCACCGCTGACATAACTAGACTTTCAACCAAACAATCTGAAATACATACATGTAATGGTAAAGGAATTAAAAATATCAAACTTCAAGGCCAATTTTTCATTGATTGAAAAAAGTAAATTACGGTACTTTTTATTTTAGCTTGCTTTAAAAATGCTTACTGTTGTATTCAATTCTATTCTATTAAAGTACAGTCAAACCTGTGTTAGTGGCCACCTGTCTATAGCAGCCACCTGCCTATAGTGGCCACTAAAATTGATTCCCATGGAGCAGAGTGTGTGTATAAGAACCTGTCCGTAGCAGCCACATGTCTATAAAGGCCACATTTTGTTTCCCTTGGGCGGTCACTATAGACAGGTTCTGTATTTTACTTTGACAAACCAAATTTAAGCAAAGTAACTACTAAATTTTGGTGTCATAGAGCCCAAGCCTAATAATTATGGTAAAAATATTGGCTTGGTTTTAAGAAGCGACAATATACATTTATAAATACTTTGCTTAAATTTGGTGTTGAGTGTTTTCTGTTATTAGAAAATGCCCAGATACATGTATGCACAGACAAGGGATACTGCACAGATTTGGGGGCCTTATCAGTATAAAAAAATACAAACAGCTCTTTACAGGTGTATGGTTGGAACTACCCCTTATCGACCACCTAATCTTCCAAGCATTGTATTTGCAAAAATATTCATCAATTTTACCCAGTTTTCGTCTCATTTGTGCAGAAAATTGAGCAGATCAGATTCCCATGTTTCGCTCAGCGGCTCCAATTCAATCCGCGTATATATCGACGAACAACGAATACGACAATTTTACATTTGCTCATTTGCACCAGTCTTTTGAAACCGACCACCTGCGATACACCAAGTTTACGGCCGATTCTTGTCGCGGTGGCGAAATATTTTTACTCTTCCATATCAGTTCTATGACGTCAACATGGTAAATGATCGTCTCACTACTTCCACTGCGAGCTCCGGCACATGATTCGACGATTGACGACGGATATTTGTTCTAAAGCCGTTTCCCATCGGATTTCTTGGTTTTTCAGCGGGGCTTGGGTCTGGTCATTACAATTTTGATTAATTCTACTAAATTTTTACTTTTTGTTGCTTATTTCATTCTCGTAAAATCGATTCTTATCGTTTCTATGGACACTGCGCCTACTCTCCCGCGTGTGTCGTTTGTAATACGCAATAATTTTAATGCGCGCAAGGTGGTTGGTTTCAAAGGAGGTGGTCGATATGTGGTAGTCTCACCATACCTTTTGGTTCCTATTGTAAATGCACCTCGGGGATTAGCCAGGTAAGAAGAAACCCGGATTATCGAGATAAAGGGCGAAGAGGAGTTGTACTGTAGTAGTTTAAACACGTCCTCTGAGCGGTACCGGTATATCTGACTCTCCAAGTAAGGATAAGATCCCTTGACTGGCCTGACTATGCAGCATATCTGAGTTGTGCATCCAAGCATGGATGAATGCACAGGGTTTAACAGGGGTTTGGGTCTATAGACCAGTTCGTAGTTTATAATTCATGGATAATTTTGGTCAAATTACCTTTTATTTCTTTCATCATGATAGGCAGATTTCCAAGCAAGATGTTACGTAAACTTGCCTTACATAGCAGGATGAAGAAATTGAATAGAACAGGTGACTAGAATAGCACACCAATGAACACTTTATCAAGGTATTTTTGAAATGTGAAAATACCAGTCGTTCGTGGACGCATCATTATTTTTTGCGTATGTAAATAAAAACCACTATTCAAAAGAATAAATGAATAATCAAGCAGAGATGCCAAGTTCAAAAAAATGTTATGCGTGAGATTTTCATGATTTACACTCGTACGTTGCAAAAAGGCGCATGAGATATGGGCTTCATCATGATATCGATCCACTACCAAACCATGCGATGCACGCACACGATTCATCGTATCACGTACTAGCTGTGCGCTGACTGCACTCTCGATTCGTCTCGCGTGCCGGGCTAGACGCGAAGGCGGTCGGCCAGTCGTATAATCTAGCGAATAATGCTACTTTTTCTCTCTTTTTTTCTGTTGGGTCCCGATGCGTGAGAAAAATGGGTGCCATGCGTGAGATCGTGAGACGGACCCTGAATGCGTGAGTCTCACGCACAATGCGTGAGACTTGGTAGCTCTGAATCAAGACATCCAAGTTGGTGCTTATCTCATTAGATTTGAAACCACTATATCACTTAAAAAGTACAAACGACCTTCTTCTCATCATGCGTAGAATCTTTTGATCATGCGTAGAAAGGAACTACGAACTGGCTTACTGTCGTGTGCCCACAGCCTCTAACCCATAGTATACTCTATCCTGAGGATTATTTCTTGGTGCAGGCCTGACTATGCAGCACGGCGCTCCTCATTGTTGAGCACTCATGCACTGATGAAGGCATAGAGATGTATATAGTCCAGCGCTTCTCAAACGGAGGGCCACGACCCACTGGTGGGGCGCGAGAAGCTCCAGAGGAAGAAAAAAAAATGGGGTAAAAACTATAGTATGTTTCACAGACCTGGACCTGTTCGACAGCCCGAATATGCTGTTTGATCGGTCTACCTGTGTAAAACAAAGCTAAAACATGCTTGCAATAT
This sequence comes from Lytechinus variegatus, assembly GCF_018143015.1. Lineage (NCBI taxonomy): Eukaryota > Metazoa > Echinodermata > Echinoidea > Temnopleuroida > Toxopneustidae > Lytechinus > Lytechinus variegatus. The sequence continues at coordinate 26,666,783 of NC_054745.1, read as the reverse complement.
GCATATACATTGTGATGGTTTCAATCTAACTTTGATGTAAAACTCATCATGTACATGTATGCATATTACCTGACCTTTGCGAATGCAGTTAGTTCTTGAACCGTTTGTTTCAAACGTGCTTCAGGGTTATGTTCAAATTTCACGAAAACATACTTTCATCAAAATGGACCTTTTTAAAGCAATTTTACATGTAAAAGGGCAAGGGAGAAAACAAATTGAAAAGTCTCTGAATGAAACTAAGAAAATATGACCCTGAATGCATTAAATTTGGATTCATCATGATTGGCAGAGATGTGAAATCATAAGCAATGTGTGTCAAATATTGAAGGTATTCAGTATTCTTGTTATTACAAGTTGTTATGTTGTCATGGTTGTATGTTTGGAGGAGGGGCTCTAAGTCCCTCAAAGGCTGGGCTACTGAAAGTATACGCACTAATATGCTCATTAAATCATATAAGAAAATATGACCCTGAATACAATAAATTTGGATTCATCATGATTGGCAGTGATGCAAAATCATAAGCAATGTGTGTCGAATCTGGTTACACTTCGTAATTCCGAAGCTTCGTAATTCCGAAGGTTCTTTATTCCGAAGGTTCGTAATTCCGAAACACGTAAATTGCCTATACCTCGATGTTCGTTAATCCGAACATTTGTGGCGTTATTCCGACGGTTCGTTATTCCGAAGGTTCGATAATCCGAAAACGAAATAAGGTTCGTTGTTCCGAAGGTTCGATAATCCGAAAACGAAATAGGGTTCGTTGTTCCGAAGGTTCGTTAATCCGAAAACGAAATAAGGTTCGTTTTTCCGAAGGTTCGATAATCCGAAAACGAAATAAGGTTCGTTTTTCCGAAGGTTCGTTAATCCGAAAACAAAATAAGGTTCGTTAATCCGAAAACGAAATAAGGTTCGTTAATCCGAAAACGAAATAAGGTTCGTTAATCCGAAAACAAAATAAGGTTCGTTAATCCGAAAACAAAATAAGGTTCGTTAATCCGAAAAATGAAAACCGGGAAAGCAGAGGCAAGGAGGGGGGGGGGGGGTGGACACTTGCCGTTCAATTGTTATGAGGATGGGAAGGCAAGGGCGGCCAAACGAATTTTCGTTTGGGGGGTAAAGCCAAAAAATGAAACTCATACGTCAAAATGGGCACTTTGGTGATATTTTCACCTTAAGATTATCAAAAAAAATTTTTTGAAATGACTTCTTATTATGGCAAAATGTATATTTAGCCTTTATTTTTCAGGAGAGAGTATAATGAGCGAGCGGCTTGGTAAAAAAAAATCAAAGGTGAAGTTGTAAAACTCGTTTTGGGGGTCAATTATTCTTTAAATGGCATTATTGCGAGGTGTTGCGAGCGTGAATCACAAGCTAAAACTTTAGGGAATTTCAGTAAAAATGGAAATAAGTTTTTAAAATTCCGAGCAGATTTCTGCTGTCACTAAAAAGATGTACATCTAACTAAAGAATTAACACGAGCGCAAAACGCGAGCTTAAACATACTGACGAGAAAAGGAATCTTAAAGAAAGAATTTAGTGACCTCTTTAGGATACATATTTCACCAATCGAATAACTGAGAGTGCGAAGCGCAAGCTGAAAATTTGCAATATTCCAGCCTGAAAACTTTACTTTAAAAAAAGTATTTTATTTCGAAAACATGAAAAACAGCATATTTATTTTTGAAAAAGGATCTTTCCCATTTTTGGAAAAATATGCATTTCCCTGATTTTTATTTCATTTTTGGGGTGCAAGTGCGCCCTGCCTCCCTCCCGGCGGATCCAACTTTTGTCAAATGGGGGGGGGGGCAATTTTTTTCAGCCATATTTTCCTCGATCGGCAGCTTAAAGTTGATTTTTTTTTTTTTTTTTGAAAGGGTAGTCCTAACAGTCAATAATTAGCTTTATACTTATAAAATAAAGTAAATATGTAATCACATGATAAACCCTTTTTAAATAATGCGAGCGCGGGCTATATTTTTTTTTAATATGATGGGCAATATGTTTGTGATCTTCAAAACGAGATGCCTATGTAACTAGATAATAACTGCGAGCAAGAAGCGCGAACAGAAATTTTAAATATAAGCTCTGACCTGATCTAAAGGGGACATTTTAAGAACTTTTTGCAGTTAGCCATGAAGACGATGCGTGTTTCAACCAGTGGCGGCGGAACGTATTTTCCTTTGGGGGGGAGCCAAAAAAGGGGCCAATGGGGGCATTTTGGTGCAAACGGATATTTTCGCCATAAGATTATCATCTGTGTAAAGAGGTTGTGTGTTTTGTAGTAATTAAGTTGAGCAAAAATTTAAGTGATCTCTGATTAGTAAGTTATATATTTACGTTTCATTTCTGCGAGCGTAGCGAGCAAGCGGTTTGGGGGAAAAGTAAAATTCGCCTATTTGGTCAATTACTGTTAAAAGGGCATCCTTGTGAGATGTTGCCAGCGAATCACGTGCTCAAACTTTTGGAAATTTCATGTAGGCCTAAAATTATAAAAATGATATTATTTACCCAGGGAAGCCACTTCAGTTCTGAAAACTGTTCTCCCAGCTATTATTATTATTATCCGTGTTTGTTACCAAAATGAATAATTTTCATTTTCGGAAATACGAACCTTATTCAATTTTCGGATTAACGAACCTTATTTCGTTTTCGGATTAACGAACCTTCGGAATTACGAACCTTATTTTGTTTTCGGATTAACGAACCTTCGGAATTACGAACCTTATTTCGTTTTCGGATTAACGAACCTTCGGAATTACGAACCTTATTTCGTTTTCGGATTAACGAACCTTCGGAATTACGAACCTTATTTCGTTTTCGGATTGACGAACCTTCGGAATTACGAACCTTATTTCGTTTTCGGATTGACGAACCTTCGGAATTACGAACCTTCGGAAATACGAACCTTCGGAAATACGAACCGTCGGAATAACCGAACCTTCGGAATTACGAAGCTTCGGAATTACGAATGTATGCGGTCGAATCTTGTAGGTATTCAGCATTCTTGTTATTAAGTTATTATGTTGTCATGGTTGTGTTTGGTGGAGGGGCTCAAAGGCTGTGCTACTGACAGTGTAATATGCTCATTAAACCATTGTCTATTTTCGAGTCGAGACAAGTAGTCATATCACTAGGAGTGGGCTATAAATGGGTGATTTTTGGTTTTAATGTGGGAACAGTTTTTTTGTGTTCCTTTTACCTTATCTCAACATGAAATGACAATATTTTTTGTCTCGGGTCCGAGAAAAAAGTGTGCCGGGCCAAAATCCAAAATGGCCGCCAAAACCCCCCAAAATCACAGTTATGGCCACAACTTCTTTATTTGGGGGTCTTTTTCTCTGGTTTTGGTGTCTATTCATATGTGTTTGGGGGGAAGCAATTTGTTTTTCCTATAATTAGTACTTTTAAACCATTATTTGTAGAGTTAAAAGGTAATTATACCTAAATTTTCCAATTTTTATAGCCTTTTTTCAGCCAAAAAGCAGGTTTTATCGTCCTGGTGTTCTTGGATTTTAGATGGTACGAGTTCAACAATAGGAAGCACCTTCATAGAGCTATATCGCTTTTATTTCTCTTCTATGGGTTTTACGGATATTTGTGAAATATATCTTATTAAATGAAAAAATGTTTATATTCTGTAGGGGCTATAAAGTATACATGTACAATGTATTGTTACTGTACATACTACACTGCATATATATATCCATGCATTGACCACCATGACATATGACAAGGCCTGTATATAAACTATAGTGCCATACATTAGAAATAAGCTCCTAAGGTTTAAAATTAGATTGTGAATTGTGAATTTGATTGCCTGTCAGCTGATATACTGTACATGATGAAACCAGCAACGTTAATTGCACATAAAAATATCACATATATATATATATGTACATCACATATCTAGCCATATCTTCATTTGGAGGCTTTTTTACCTGGTTGTGGTGTCTAACTGGCCTATGTTTATGGGGTCAGGTAACTATCATGATAATATTGATCAACAGCCAATCAGATCAGAACCAAGGATTCCATGCACATAATAGGTGGTTTCAAACCGCCTCGATCACAAGAATCCCCGTTAAATTACGAGAACTTTTTAAGACTACAAAATACCCGTTAATTATTCCTGCATTCACACCGCCCCGAAACACATCCTTCGGGATAAGTTCCCGAAGTTACGAGCATGCGCAGTTTGGTCTGATAAGCAGGCAAGGCGCGAGATTCAAAATCACTAGCCCAGCAGCCACCCACGCCGCCGCGCCCAACGACACGCTGGGCTAAAAGTTCCCGTAATTTGCTTTCACATCGCCAAAATACCTGCGACCTTGAAAAAATCCCCACGAAAGTTCTCGTAATTTCGCCAAGTACCTACTATTTAGCGGGTATTTTCTTTCGGGGAAATTACGCGTAGTTTGCCTTCACATTACCAAAATACCTGGTATTTTCTGATCGGGGTAAATTTCCCGATCAGAGAATACCTGGAACTGGCAAACTTCGAGGCGGTCTGAAACCACCTAATGGTAAGTTTGTATGCAACGGGCCCAGAATAGCTACAGTGTAAATGCCATGATGTGGGGTTAATTACCTTTCTCCGCCCCCTGAATTAGAATATTTGACAAAACAGTTTCTGAGACAAAACATGTCTTCAATTTCTGAGGCATCTTATTCTAAACCTAAGAGCTCATTTCTACAAATGTACATAACACTGTTGTTTATACAGGCCTTGTCATGGTGGCCAATGCATTTATGCAGTGCAGTATGCACAGTACATTGTATACTGTATAGCTAGCCCCTATGGATAATTAACATTTTTTTTATTTGATAAGTTATATTTCACAAATATCCGTAAAACTCATAGTAGAGGAATAAAAGCGACATAGCTCTATGAAGGTGCTTCCTATTGTTGACCTCGTACCATCTAAAATCCAAGAATCCCAGGACGATAAAACCTGCTTTTTGGCTGAAAAAAGGCTATAAAAATTGGAAAATTTAGGTATAATTACCTTTTAACTCTACAAATAATGGTTTAAAAGTACTAATAGGAAAAACAAATTGCCTACCCCCAAACACATATGAATAGACACCAAAACCAAAGAAAAAGACCACCAAATAAAGAAGTTGTTGCCAAAATTGTGATTTTTCGGGGTTTTGGCGGCCATTTTGGATTTTGGCCCGGCACACTTTTTTCTCGGACCCGAGAGAAAAAATATTGTCATTTCATGTTGAGATACATTACAAGGAATAAAAAAAAGAATAAAAAATAAGAAGTTTGGTGAACCTCATGACGTTCTACCACTACGGATGGAAGAAAAAAAATCAAAATCGATCAACAAAGAAGCATTAAGGGTTTAGACTTTATGGCTTGTAATATTAGTATTAAGAAAAAAAAGAAGCCCTCCCCCAATATAAAAAAGGAGGTATAAATCTCGGTAAACCAGGTTTGGACAGGTTGAATGCAAACAAAACATGTCATGAGGTCAGTGGTCTCCATTTGACAGTCCGAGACTCTGGTCTGGATACAAAATACAGCATCCCAATCGAAATATAGACGTAAATTTCATCTTATTCAAATGTTCAATAACTTTTACAGTTTTCTGAGTTGTATGTATCGGTCATGTTGGTTATTTTGAATACTATATCACGACTGTGCTGATTATGTGAGATTCTAATATTAAAGAGCAAAAAAAAAAGAGCCTGGGCCTTTATTAACATTATTTCAGTGTTCACCCGCGACGACGCGACTAGACCTCTGACATTCCTGTACACCAGTTGACGAAGGGTGGCTAGGCCGAAACCGCCCGGTCGAGTCCTCCTGCTTTCCCGCTTCGGAGTCTGGTTCAAATCAAAGAATCGTTTACTTTAATTATCATGTCAATTCAACTTACCTCTATTTCAAGCTATGGCCTGTTTTAACCCTGAACGTGGTCGAAGGCTCTCTTACATCATTTATAGCTGGTTTCAGACAATAAACCTAATTATTATGTTGATTGAAAGTTACTAGGCCTATAATTATGTACTCGCCTTTCCCTGCCAAAATCACATTGCGAGTGCATGCAGTTTGTTTACCTCGCAAAATTATTAGCACATGTAGTGTGACGTCACGATGCGTAGGGTGACGTAATAATATGATTTTCTTGAAGAAACTTTTCATGAATATTCATGTAGCTGTCTAAACTCTGCGAATATGGTGATGGTTTTGAAGGGGCGGGGCTATTTGGAAAATAATAAACATTTATACTTATAGGGAGCGGGAATTTCATGAAAGAAACAAACAAAAGGAAAGTTATGGGGGTTCTTATAAAATTGTGGCAAACCGTATGCACTGCACTGCATGCAAAGAAAATCAAATGACTATAAAGAGGAAGGGGGGGGGGGGGTCATAGAATTGGAAGGTACACATAATGCCTATAATTCGGCATAATTCATTATTTTGGGCTAAAGAAAGACATCTCATTGTGCACACTCCCGAGTAAAAATAATAATTAATATGATACACGTATCAAGGGTGGGTCCACGTCCATGTGAAAGGGGGAGGGGGTTGAAAATATGTTCACCCTCATTTTCCCTGATTGACCCATGAAAGTTGATTTTTCTGCGCTTTTGTGGGATAATTATTCTTGAATAGATAAGTACATCTTAATTTTATTCTTATGGTGGTAGCTCGAGCTAAAGCCGGGGTAATAATTTGTCTTCAGACAAAAGGCGCTTTATAAATACGCTGTTATTATTATTATTATTATTATACAAACAAGATAAGGTATCTCATGAAGCTTAATCACATAACGCGAGCGCGAAGCGCGAGCTCAATTTTTTTTTATTTCATGCATGTATTCAGACTCAAATACTGAACATCCCAAGCAAGTTTTAAAATCATGATGGTTCGTTGTCATGGCATCGTGACGTCACACTTCGGTACTCTATAGATGGCTGGGATGAGAGCGATCGGAAAGTAGACTAAAGACTAAGGAGGTTAGACCAAGTGGCAAATTACCGATTCAAACTATCACCAACTGCATCTTAAAGCATGCTTCCAAAGCAACTCATAGAAATTCATAACATTTTGCAGTGATAATCTGTGCTGATGATCATTGTAATATTCATTTTATGTGTAGCGCATATAATATAGGCCTCACATCTATATTAAGGAACTTTGCGCTTCAAACATAATTAGATTTGATTAGATTAGATATATGATTTCCATCCGTTCTACATGTAATCAAAGTAACAATATTCAATATCATACAGACAGATCAATGACATTTCGTAACAAATATTGAAGATTTATTAAACAAAACTAAAGTGAGTTGCAATTAATTTATCTTTGGAAAGAATGTAGAAATTAACATATTTTATTTATCATGTTAATCTGTTAATGCTTAGTTCCTGTATGTATTATCATCTGCAATTGCAGCATGTTTGTATGCTGTTTATATTGTGAAAAACCACACAAACATATAATGACGCGATTCTATAAAAGAACTTGGATATTATTACCCTAGTTTTTGCCCGGCAGGCAGTTAACTACAGTGCAGAAAAAAATCAAAGAATAAATTCCTGTCAGGTAAGCCTATCCATTTACATCAGCAGCACAAAGTGTATCAAATTCTTACGGAGGAGAAATATAAGGCTACGACTGGGATTCGAATCCACGATCCTAAATTTGAAAGTCAAACTAATCTACTAAGCCATAATGGACTTTTACAGGGTGCTAATTTTTGGCGCGATGTATATAGCTGTTGTCGTCTTCAACCAATGCGCTATTAGTGTAATTTTTTAATCATCGTTTTGAAAACGATGATAAATGGCTTGATTTTGTACTTTATAACGAATTCCGTATAGTCTCTTTTCCCTTTTGTTCTCAATATAAGTATGTTTCAAATGCATAAAGGTTTTTTGGGGGTGGGGGCTGGCGGGTGGGGGCTATAAAATAGTTTTTTTTTCATTCTCTACGTTTTCCTTTTTTTTCTTGCTTTAGGGTGGGCAATCCTAATATCTGTCATTATATTCGATAGGCGTAAACTCTAAAAACAATGAGTAAAATGTTACCCAATTATTGGGTAGAAAGGAAACATGCATATTTGCTGGGTAATTTTTTAACCCCATATCGAGCTATTTCAACGAATAATGCGTAAAATTTACCAAATCCACAAACCCACATGCATGTTCCCATTTTAATGGGTAATTTTTTTTTAGAGTGTAACATCATTGACATAAACACTTTTTGAAATCAGGGGCCCGTTGCAGAAAGAGTTGCAATCAAACGCAACTCTAAAAATCACGCGCAACTTGATTTTCAACCAATCAACAGCGCGCATTTTTGACTTGCGATTGACTTTTTGACTTGCGTTTAAACGCAACTCTTTCTGCAACGGGCCCCTGCACTTATAAAATTGATTCTCGTTCATAAGGAAATTTCGAGAGTGCAAGGGGATGGATTCAAGAAAACATGAATTGTATTGAAAATGCCCTATCAATGACAAAGAACAGCTGGGAGGTCTTCGTCTAAACTCGTGAACCAGAACAGCAGTTTCGTCCAAAGTTTCGGAGCTGACGAAAACAATTGCAAATACGTCATTTTGTCCAGGAACCCAGGATAAACCTGTTGCTTTGAGTCAACAATAATCGAGAAAGAATTCTTTGCTGTGCTTTGTCAGGAAGGGAATTTGCCAATGCATTTTCTATGTTCTTGATAGCGTCGTGCGTTGCGGTTCCAAGCGGAAACCTCCTAATGACAGTGCCACTCCGATAATTTGAATAGGCCATTTTTTCAATTCAATTCAAGTTTATTTTGCTCTCTGCATAAAAATGAACAAAAATGTGGTAAAATACATAGGAACAAAGTTTACATAACATCAAAGACATAAAAAAGCATTGAGAGGGAAGCAGCCAAAAAGGAAAAGAATATCCTTATAAAAAGGCCGACCCAACTTACTTTAAAAAGAATAATAATTATTGACAATATCAAAAGTAAAAAAGACAATTAGGAGACAATACAAAGGCATAGATACACAAATGGTAAGATTTAGATTATATAAAAAATATTTACAAACAGGTTTAATTATCAAATATAAAGTTTCTGAAGTTACGTTTGAAAATATTAAAAGAACAAGACGTTTTCAAATTAACCGGCAAAGAATTCCAAAGTAGTGGGCCACGAAAGAAAATAGATTTATGAGAAAGGCAAGTTCTTATTTTAGGGAAGTGGAAGTTTGCAGCATTTCTAGTAGGGTATTCATGAATATTATAATTTAATTTAAAACAGTTCAATAAAAAAGAAGGTAAAAGTCCTTTAGAACATAGATACATAAAAAGTCCCATTTCATACTTGTACATATCATAAATATTTAAAATTTTAAGTGATTGAAAAATAGGATAAGAATGGGCGTAAAAAGGGGAGTTGTTCATAATTCTGACTGCACGTTTTTGAAGTTTATGTAATCTGTCTAAATAAATATTCGCAGAACTTCCCCAGGCAAGAATGCCATAATTTAAAAATGGTGAAATAATAGCATAATACAGCATTTTTAAAATATTTGGTGGAAAATTATGCAATTTGTACATTATGCCTATGTTCTTAGATATCTTATTGCAGATGGCATCAATATGATTTAACCACGTTAATTTGTTATCGATTATGACACCAAGAAATTTTAAAGATGAAACTTCTTTTATTATTGAACCGCACAATTTTATATCAATTTCATTAGAGTTTATTTTCTTATTTGTAAATATCGTAAAGTTAGTTTTAGAAACATTGAGAGATAACTTGTTCAAGTATAACCAATCGGTAACCTTCTGTAATTCCTCATTAAATTCTGTTTGTAACGTCTGTAAATCTTTGTGGGACATGAATATACTGGTGTCATCTGCGAATAAGATAAATTTAAGTTTACTGGATACATTGCACATGTCATTAATATATAAAAGGAATAAAAGAGGTCCAAGTATCGAACCTTGGGGCACTCCACATCTTATAGATTTCAATTCTGATTTAATTCCATTACATAATACATATTGTTTGCGATTAGACAGATATTGTTTGCGATTAGATAGATAATCTTTTAATAATGCCCCGCTCTAAAGCCATATTGACTATGGGTAAAAATATTGCACTTATTGATAAAATTCAAAATACGATTATATAAACATTTTTCAAATAATTTAGAAAAAACTGGTAAAATAGAAATGGGACGGTAATTGGACAATGTTTCGGAATTTCCTCCTTTAAAAATAGGAATAACTCTAGCAATCTTCATTGAATCTGGGAATACGCCCGAGTCAAGGCAAGAATTGAAAATTGCACATAATGGTTGACAAATAGAATAGATACATTTTTTTATTACCTTCATACTGATGTCATCATGCCCTGTGCTAGAAGAGTTTTTGAATTGCTTTGTAATATTTATTAGTTCAGATGATGTTATGGGATTTAAAAATATAGACTGAATATTGTTGTCAACAAAAGAAGCCGCATCACTATTATTTACATTGTCAAAATTACGATTTAAATCTAGACCGACATGAATAAAGTAATCATTGAAATTATCGGTAATCATTTCATTTGCTGTTATTTCAGTGTCATCAACTACAATTTGTTTTATGATAGTATTTTTGTGACCCTTTCCTAATGCATTATTTATTACTTTCCATGTACCATTCATATTACCACGAACATTGTCAAATTCATTTTTATAATATTCTTTTTTTACGAGACTTTATTTTATTAGTTAAAAGATTACGTACTTTTTTGTAAACACTTTTCCTGTATTCAGAAGGCTTTTTACATAAAGTTTATATAAACGACTTTTTTTCTTCATCAGTATCCGAATATCTTGATTAATCCAAGGTTTGTCTTTTTGTTTTTTTATGTAATTTGGTACGTTTAATTTGAAAATGTTTATTATATAAAGTTAAAAATGTATTTAAAAATTCATTATAAGACTTATTAAGATCTTCCATTGACAATGGCCATTGAGTTTCTTGTATTGATTGTATGAAAAGATTTAAATTAATATTGAAATCTCTTTTAAAGTGAAAGTCATCAGTACGATTGAAATTGCAATTGAAATTACTAATACAAAAAATGGGAAAGTGATCTCTGAGATCATTTAAAAAAACACCAGATGAGAATTGGCAAGAATCATTTGTTAAAATGTTGTCGATCAAAGTAACTGAAGTAGATGATACACGTGTAGGAGATTGAATTAACGGAAGCATAAGAATGTGCCAGCGAAAGGTCTAGATACATATTTACATTCTGAGATTTGCCAATATTCATGAGATTGATATTAAAATCACCAATTAAGTATAAGATTTTATTTTCATTGCTAACTAAATTCAATATATTTTCTAAAAATGATAGGAAATCCGTAATTGATTGACAAGGAGGTCTATATACAATACCTATTAAAATACTTTTATTGCACGTCTTAATTTCAGTAAAAATACTTTCAACATATGACTCATTAATTTCTAAGTCACACCTACGCTTATATTTCAAATCATTTTTTATGTAAAGCCCTACTCCACCACCCCGTTTAGACGTTCTTGGGTTACTAATAAAATCGTAGTTAACAATATTGTATAAATTAACAGAAGTATTATCAGTAAACCATGTTTCTGTGACCCCAATAATGCTTGATTGGATTTGTAAAGAAGACAAAAAAGAAGAGAACTCATCAAATTTATTAATCAAACTCCTGCAATTGAAATGTAAACAGAAAATTTTGAAGTCATTGACCGAGTTATTTTCATTAACATATTCATTAAACCCATCAATTGAAAAATATGATTGGGGGAGTAAAGTTTCGTGACAATTAGCCGGAGATAGGTATTCATGTAACCTGTTCAAATCAAACCTGTATTCATCATTTTGAACAAATTGATCAAACACATCATTGACACTAACAGACATCGAAAATACACAAGTTAATACACAACATTAACATAAATAACAAATAAGTAACTTATTCAAAATTAAAACTTTATAAAAAGAAAAAAAAAGAAGTTGTATACCGTTTGCAATCAGATACATATGGAGATAAACATTGTGTTATAACATGAGTGATTTCTTTCACATGACGAATATTGCTTCCATTATAATGTAAATCACACATATTCTAGATCTCTTTTTGAGTGAATTTGTTTTTTCAAGTTTTCTTTTCCAGAAGTCTTCACTGATACGAAGATTCTTCCGTCCGCGGACCATGCGTGGGAGATTTTGCTGTCCTGCTTTCTACATTCAGAGAGGGAATTCCAGAGAAGCACTCTATTAGCATCAGTGAGGTCCTCATAGACGCTTATCCCTGTCTTCTTCTCTTTCAGGCGCTTCCTATTCATCAAAAGAGCTTGACGGTACCTGTAAGACGTAAGCTTAACAATGATTGGCCTTGGCTTTGGACGAACATTTTCTGGGGGAGGGTTTTGACGGCGTACGCGATGACTCCTGTCAATAGCAGTGAGCGGAAGATCAATTCCGAGAAAATCCTTGGCGATCCTAAAAACTGTTTCGTCGGTCTTTTCTCCATTCACTTCAGGAACTCCAAAGAATCGGACATTGTTCCGTCGGGAATATTGTTCCGAATCGTTCAGTTTGTTTTTCAGGTTATTCATCTCGATCAAATCACATTCTCTTTTCTTTTTTAGGTCAGCTACATCCATTTGACAGTTGCTAAGCATGGACTGAAGATCCAGCAGCTGGCCTTCTTGTTTCTCAAGCCGCAAGAAAAGGTCTTTAACCTTTTAATTCTATTGCTTCTTGAACAGCCTCTTTGATAGCTGATAGTAGATCGTTGTCATGAAGAATTTCTTTGATTAGGGCCTTTGTTGAACGTGTGGTGCGAGGATCCATTGTTCAGATTGTAGAAGTCAATTTAGATCTACAATGTAGCCACTAGTGAAATAGTGCATGAGGAGTGTAGTAAGAAGAGTAACACCGAAAAACAAGTGTGGGACTGGTCCAATATGTAACCTTGTCTCGAGCATTGATGACAGGATCATTTAATTTTCAAATATTCAAAGAGATTATTAAGAAGATCTCCAAGTAGTAGAGTGGTGCACTGTCCTAGTTACATAATCCTGGGAAATGAGTTCACATCAATGTTAGATAACCCTGTACTTAGCGATAAAGATTTAGCTCCAAGGTGAACACATCCAGCAGTCATCCATCCACTCCAATGTTCGTAGCACTTTTCTGCACATAATCAAAAGATTCTAAGCATGATCAGAAGAAGGTCATTTGTACTAAAGTGACGTTGTGGTTTAAAATCTAATGACATAAGCACCAACTTTGAAGTCTTGATTATTCATATATTCTTTTGAATTGTGGTTTTCATTTACATCCACACAAAAAAAACAATACGTCCACGAACGACTGGTATTTCATAGTTTTCCAGGTACATTGTGCAACATGCTATGATATGCATTCAAAGTAGGAATGCAACAAATACCTTTATAAAGTGTTCATTGGTGTGCTATTCTAGTCACCTGGTCTATTCAATTTCGTCATCCTGCTATGTAAGGCAAGCTTACGTAACATCTTGCTTTGAAATATTCCTATCATAATGAAAGAAATGAAAGGTTATTTGAACAAAATTGTCCATGAAGTAACTACGAACTGGTCTATTGTGGTTGAGGTAATAAAGATTTATCAAAGTTCTTTTTTTTAATCAATACCTTACTCAATGCAAAAACAAAACTGGTGTTTAATTATTTTTCATTTAAAGTATTGAGGGTTGATTGAATTCAATGTCAAATGTAAAATCGTAATTAGAGCCAATATATATTTTGACAGCTGTATTTAGTTTTTACTTATCTGCTTACATTGTATCAAGCAGTAACTTCTAAGAGCTTCGTCAATATTGCATTAATGATCAATAAAACAGTCGTTTTAAGCAATTATATTTATATTGTTTGTTTTTATCAAGAGTTTATATCATTGAGTCAGCTGCGTCTATTAAGTATAGATTTCAATTGAAATATTTGCATTCCGTTTGTATTCGTCACGTTCGTTGGCGTATTTTCAACTTTATGACCCGAGGCAAAGAGAATGAACGAGAGAGAGAGAGAGAAGAGAAAAAATATGAGGGAAACAGGAGAGACAAAGAAAGTGGGAAAAGGAGATGGTGGGGGAGAAAGTGAGGGATAAATAGGGGGAGGTAGGGATGTGAAAGATGATAGAGAAGTAGGGAGAGAGGGAGAGGTGGATGAGGGATGGAGAGAAAGAAAAAAATAAGGGATATTGTGAGAGCCTGAAAGGAAAGACCCCCCCCCAAAAAAAAAAAAGAAGAAGAAGGAGAAAGAGATGGTGAAGACAAATTGAGGGATTTAGAGAAGAAGAGATGAGAAAAGATGATAGAGGAGTGAGGGAAAGAGAGAAAGAGAGAGAGGGGGGGAGTGGATGAGGAATGGAAAGCCGTGGGGGTAGAGGTGTGAAAAAGGAGGTAGAGAAGAAGAGAGAGACAAGGGTTCATATTTTTTCTTTTTAGCGGTCATTGTCACATTGTGGGCAAAGGAAAAGAGAATTTCAAAGTGGTGTCCCGCAAGGCTATTCTGAAAAAGAGTACAATAAAATAGTCAGACGACAACAAAAACTACAACAAAACAACAACAGAACCGTCTCAATTTACTGTCGATGACATTTTTACCAATTTGTCTGGAAAGAACACCAAAATAACTTCAGAACATTTAAATAACTTCAGAACAATCATTGTTCTGAAGTTATTTAAGTGTTCTTTCCAGACATGCTTACGTCGTCAATGTAAGCACGGGGACTAATAAGCGGGCATGTCGGAAGATTGAGTGATTTCGACAAGGGTAGGATAACATGTTTACGGACATCGTACCGAGATCGTAAGGTTGCCGTAAACAGAAATGTGCTGCCATACTGTACTGTCTACAATGTACTTGAAGCAAAAGGCCTATCATGCCTATAGCCCTATACGATTAAAGAGTCTATAATTTTTTTTATAACGAATCAAAATCTCAGAGCTAGGGTAGGGCCCGGATTCTGACACCGTACGTGAAACCGCACAGAAAACGTATCGTAGTTGCAATTAATTTTAGGTAGACCGTGATGTTAGGAGGTACGGTTGCTTAGACTCCCCCCCCCTTTTCGGGTGTGGGCATTGGCGGCGGAAGCCAAAAAATTTAGGGGGTGTTCCCCTGAAATTTTGGGATGGTCATCAAGTCATCAACCTAAATTTTAGGGGGGGGACAACACACGTTTCAGGAGGGGTCCACGTGAATTTCGGGGGGGGGGGCGCATAACAAAATTGACAAGCAAAAAAAAAAAAAAGGTTATCAAAAATTTTTTTTAGGGGGGGACACGTCCCCCCCCCTTCCGCCGCCTATGGGTGTGGGGGGGGCGTAGTAACCCGAGTAGTCCCATGGTCCTGGGAAGTGCGGGTGCTGAATCACCCCCAAGATTTTCCCTGGGGGTGCTGCGTTTATCATTTTCAATAGGCAGCACCCTATGAATTCTGATAGGTGTTAAAAATGAAGAAACGTAAGCAAAATGAACAATATTTTGTAGTGAAAACCTTTTTTTTCTTTTTTGCTTGTCAAATTTATATCAGCACCCGCACTTTAAAAAAATCATTCCGAGGGCCCTGATGCAGCCCCCCCCCCCCGAAATCTATTATCCAGAGAGAGGAAAGTTAAAAAAAGGTCGAGACTATATTATTAGAAATGCCTGATCATGAAAAATTGACACAATTTACAAACATTGTATTCACTGTATTTTCTAGTTCAAAGAGCGACCTCGTTTCACTGAACAGATGGAAAGGGAAAAGTAAACATTTTCGCAAAGTTCATCGTATTTCTTTTTATATAAACAAATTTCTGCTTTCGATTTATTTGTTGTTAATGATTATAAAAGTGGCCTAATAATGTTCATTACTCAGAAAAACGTGCATAATGAAACAAGTGCAAAGAACATGAAGAAAGTCAATATTACACGAAATCTTTAGCATTCCTTTAGAAATGATGTAAACGACTGTTTGAATAATTTATCGATGAAATTGTTAATAACTTTTCAGTACTAGTTTAACTGGCTCACACATTGACTAAATAAACACAGAACGTTGAAAACACTTAATGTCTGAACAATGTATGCAAGAAATAAACTAAGCAAACGAAATTTTGTTGATTGTTGGAAAGTAAACTGAGTTTCTCAGGAGGATTGTGAGGCCAAATTGTTATAAAAGTGTCGGAGAACCAGCAGCTAGGCATAAGCCACAGTTTCTGTATAGTTGAAACAAACTAAAGGAACAATGCTGGCGACACGGGCATCCCTGTGGGGCTCACTCCTCCTGATAATAGGAGCGACTATTTTGCAGATATCCGACGCTCAAAATGGTAAGTCATAACTTCCACGTAAATTGTGAGATAGCAATACATTTTTTATGTGATAGGAAAAAGAAGTACTGCATTTTTAAAGAAAAGTCTACGCAAGAGAATGAAGAAGAACATACGAAGGAGTGCACTTGATTATTCTTAAAATAAATGAAGAAATTTAGAAATCGAAGGATAAGAAATCAACTTATTCTCAAACTTTGCATGTTAAAGGAACTAACTTTTCTATGGCTCTGACTTTAGGTTTAGATTGATACACTAGGTATTTTCCGCCCCGCGAAGCAGAACGCGTTCATGAACGTAGAAAATATATTGTCAAATGTTCTTTAAGACAAAGAACAACCGAGCAATCTTTATCAATAATAGGTGAATCAGAAGAGCAGTTTCGTCCATGGACAGGACAAACGATCGACATATATTCGCATAAATAATTTTCTTTCGACAGTTCCGAAACGTAGGACGATACTTCTGTTCCGGTGGTGACACGACATTTGATCCTGCGACAATTGCTCCAGTATCAATATCTCAGAAAGCATAGGATTACAGTTAGGATTGTGATAGAGGTCCGTATTCTGAAGTCGGGTTTAACTTAAACTCAGGTTTAAAGTTGTGGTTTAAGTATGGAAGGCCAAAAGTATCAAAATTTCATCAAATTGTATGTTTCTTATGTTTACTGTGCTATTTCCTGATTCATCGATGATGAAGACAATCATTTATTTATACTTCCTACACAATTAGTAAATGATTTGAGAACCGACTGAGCTGAAGTATGATATCTTTACTGTTAGTGATTATGTGACAATTGGCTGTCCATACTTAAACCACAACTTTAAACCTGAGTTTAAGTTACACCCGACTTCAGAATACGGCCCAGAGTGTTTGGTTCAGATTATTGTCATGATTACGATTAGAGTTTATTTAGTTTTGGAGGTTAGGTTTTATGTTTCGCTTAATGTGTTGATTTTCCATCGGATAAAATGTCATGGAACCGTTCTGGTTCGTCAATGTTCGATAAAAATCTCCCAGCTATTCATTGTTATTAGACATACATTTTCAATACAATTACTGTGTTCGTGTACGGTTCTAGGTCGCGGTGCTAAAACTCCCTACACTGTTAAAAAAAAACTGATATAACAGAAAAAAGATTTTGCAGAAAGCAATAACAGAATCATTCTGTAAATCCATAAAACAGGAATTTTTCTGCAATTTAACAGAACAGGTCTGTTTAAAAAAGGGGAAAAGACTGTTATATTATAGGAAATTTGTAAGGTTCCATACACCAAAATACCAATTTCTTGTAATTTTACATGATGTAATTTAAGATTACGCAATCTGGTAAGATTACAGGTGTTCTCCATATGACTCTGCTGCATGAACTTCTTTTATTTTAAGGATAATTTTTCTAACAGTGTATTTTGTCACTTGGGCTTCACACACTATATGGTCTAATTGACATGTAGGCCCGTATACTGAATACGAGTCTAAATGTCATTTATACCAAGCTGTGGTTTAAGTACGGGGAGCCAATTGGGGAACAAATCTGACTGTCTCAGAATAATAACTGAAATATTTTCTTAATTGTTAAAGCAAGGGGAAAGAAATTAAAAAATAAGAAATATACAATATAGGCAGTTTTTTTAAGTTCTTGGCTCCCAATGATTTTGGCACAGAATTAGATCATGGTCTTAATCAAACCTGACTTCAGAATACGGGCCTTGGTAATTTAATTTTGATTAAGGATATACAGTCTATTTGGTATACCTCTACTTTGTCTGTATTGTTAGATGAAGTGCTTTCATTTGACAAAGTAAAACATAAAGATTAGACAAAGTAGTAATAGGATCAACTGGGCATTAGATTCATTGGATAATAGATCTAGGATCTTTTGAATTACAGAAAAAATCTGGCACTTTCGTGTTTGCCATTTCTTCAATGTTGAATGTAAATGGCGTAATTTTATTTGTAAGAGTTTTGTCTTGGCAAAGGATTTAAGGCACATGTCATACAAGCGGCATGCACCACAAAAAAGAAAAAAACCTTGTGTAAGCCTGTTACGCTAACAGGTTGTTTAAACCTTTTTTTTGTAATTGTTTAAACGTTTTAAACAACTTGATTAAAAAGTTTAAAGAGTGGTTTGAATGTTTAAACAGTAGTTGTTGGAGTGACGGGCTTAAACAAGGTGCTTGGAATTTCAAACAGCGTTTTTACAGTGCAGATCCATGATTTTTCCAAGGAGTGGGGGGGGGGACATACTTCTGTTTTTTTAACGGGATTTTTAAATTATACATTTGAATTGTGCCTCTCAAATGGGGCACGGACCGGCTGTGCCCCCCCCCCCTCCCCGTATTCGCCAGTGTTGTAGACCAAATTTGTTTAGCCCTTGTGAGGTAGCCAAACGGCGAGGTAGCCAAACAGACCAAACGAATAAATTGAATTAACCATGCAGGTTTTCAAAACTCTCGATAGATGGGAGATTATGTACCGTGACGCAGAACACTTGTAAGAACATACAAAATGTATTGTCATAACTATTTCCGATCATAAGAAAGAGGTCTGTCGAGAATGGTTGAATCAAACGGTGCCGTAGTTTAGTCAAGTATATTTGCAATCTCTCGTCAGCTTCGAAACTTAGGACGTAATTACTGCCGTTCTTGTTCACAAATTTTCGACAAAGACCTCACGGCTGCTTGATCATTGCCCTAACTAACGGGCATTTTCAATACATTTACTGTTCTGAAATTTGTTTTGCTTCACGGTGCCCCTTCTCTATGGCCAACGTAGCGATATACAATAAAAGTAGGGCCTATATACTGGCGCGGATCCAGGGGGGCACAGGGGGCACGTGCCTCCCCCCTTGAGAAGCAAAACTTCCCCCCGAAAAATTTGCCCCCTCTTTGGGAAAATCCTGTATTCCTGGATCCGCCCCTGCCTATATCGACCACTGATGAATAACGATGCATTCCGGAGGGGTTTGATACTCTATTCTGTCATTTCCTTTTTCATGAAATCTCCTTTCGTCAAATCAAGAAAACGTTCGGCTCGTTGGAGGTGAAAATGCCTACGAAGGTCGTATTGAGGTTCTACACGACGGCGCATGGGGAACGGTTTGTGACGACTCCTTCACAGATGTTGACGCACAGGTGGCTTGCCGCTCTCTTGGACTGACCGGGGGAGTCGCGCACTCGCAGGCACACTTCGGGCAAGGAAGTGGGCAGATTTTGATGGATAACCTAGCGTGCGATGGAACGGAGAACGCTCTTGACGAGTGTGGCCACAACGGATGGGGCTCACACAACTGTGGGCATCACGAAGACGCCGGCGTGGCATGCGAAGCACCGGGTTGTTAATATTATGTAAAGAAAGATTAAGATTTGTTAATGGTGATGATGGTGATGATGATGGTGGTGACGATGATGATGGTAATGATGATGATAATAATTATAATATTAATGATAACAATAATGATTAAAATGATAATGATAATAATTATGAGGAGGAGGAGAATAATAATATATATAATAATAATAACAATAATTACTATTATTACTATATTAATTTGGTGAGAATCAATCTTTTTGTCCAGTATAGTTATAGGGAACCCTAAAGGAAAAAAATAATAATAAAATTTTCATACTCACGGACCTTAACTGTTGTCATAAAGAAACTAAAACGCTTCCAATTAGGGAAAAAGCATAGAACCCCTTTTCTGATGATGATTGAAATACTAATGATAACCCCCCAACAAAAAAAATGATAATGATAATCACAATAATAGTACTAGTGACGTCATTTTACCCAAGCCGGGTAGCCACTTCAGGGGCCCATTGCATAAAGAGTTGCGTTTAAACGCAAGCCAAAAAATCAATCGCAAGTCCTATAATGCGCGCTGTTGATTGGTTGAAAATCAAGTAAATTCTTGCCCCAGTGGGCCTTGCTTACACTCTAAAAAAACAGAGAGTAAAAATTTACCCCAAATTGGGTAGAAAGGGAACATGCATATTTGCTGGGTAATTTTTTCCCCTCAATATTAAACAAAATTGGATGTTTGAATGGTCAATTTCAACGCAATATTGCGTAAAATTTACAAAATTTTTGGTATTTTTTCCAACAAACGCGCATGTTCCCATTTTAACCAATATTGAGTAAATTTAATATGCATTCAAAATCACTAGGGAGAACTGATCGGCTGTTGTCGAAATTTGATGGACTTGGACAGCAGATCGGAGGATTTGCACCGGACGAAAAAAAAACTTTCGATAAAAGCCTCTCAGCGCTTCATTGTGACTTGACTTGCATTTTCAAAAGAATTGATGCGTTGTAGAGAGTGGCTCCGTAGTAAATGCGAAAAGTGTTTTATCATGAATGGCAATATTGACAATACATTTTCTCCATACTTAATAATTCGTATTCGCTGTCATGGCTGTGGGAAAACTCCCTATTGTCATGTTACACTCTAAAAAATGAAAATGTTAACCTATCTTCTCGTTTAATTCCAGCTGAACCCGAACCTGACATTCGACTTGTTGGAGGCGCCAATGCTTTTGAAGGACGCGTAGAGATCAAACACAACGGAGTATGGGGAACGGTCTGTGATGACTCCTTTTATAACAGTGACGCCGAAGTGGTCTGCCGTTCGCTGGGACTGAGTGGTGGATCGGTCCGATGCTGTGCAACGTTCGGTCAAGGGACCGGGCCGATTTTGCTGGATGATGTAACATGCAGCGGATACTCTGAAGACTCGCTTGGTGATTGCGATCACAGGGGATGGGGAAGCCACAACTGCGGGCACAGCGAAGATGTGGGAGTCGTATGCGAACCAGGTAGGCCCCCCTATTTAAATCAAATTTTCAGGTTTGATTACAGATATTTGAGAATTGAATGGCGGTTCGCGGCGGTTTTCCAACCACCATGAGCAAATAAGAACTTACGCATAATTGACATGCTATCCTCGAGAGATTAGAGTGTGTATTTGTGTGTGCGTTTGTTATGTTAGGGAGTGTGGGTGAGAGTGTGGTTGTGCGCTCCGTGTGTTGAGGGTTAGGGTTTGTGGAATCAGGGGCGTCGATCCATTTTCCAGATTGGGGGGGAAATCATTAACGTTCCAAAGGCGCTCGATCGTACAAAACACACACCCTCACTCACACACACACACCCCCCCCCCCCACACACACACACACACATATATATATATATATATATATATATGTCTCATGAGACACAGACACGTATCTCACCAACAAATTAATGCGAGCGCATAGCGCGAGCTGATTTTTTTTTTTAGTATACTGACAGGAAAAGCGTGCCTGTTTAGGACTGTAGTAAGTCAAGAGGAGGATTCATATCTCACTACACAGATAGTACGAGTGCCGAGAGTGAGCTGAAATTTCTTTAGATTCTGACCTGAAAACCTGATATTCTAAGCGTTTTTGGTGCCAATGATTAAGATTTGTATCTAAAAGAATAATAGATGCGAGCGTGAAGGGCGAGCTGAAAATTTTGATATTTCGATCTGAAAAAATGACAGTTTAATGGACGTTTTTGATTAAGAACAAGATATATATCCAAGAAAAGGTGATTGCAAATCGAAGCAGGAGTTCTTTTGAGGCTTATCAGAAAACGGGACATTTACATTCACGTATTTAATCATAAGAAGTATGGGTTTTTGCTACAGAAATGATTCGAACGAGAAGCGCGAGCTGAAAATTCTTATATTCCAATCTGAAAAGCAGACATTTAAGCACGATTTTAAATAAAGAACGAGTTGTGTATCTCAATATCGCTTGCTGAACATTACAATCTTGATTTTTATGCATATCCGGAATTATTGGGGGAAGGGAACAAAATGATATGTTTGCCCCCCAATATTTTCATTGGTGGGGCGATCGCCCCCTGCCCCCCCCCCAGGATCGACGCCTCTGCAGAATTGATTTTGGACAGATATGTATCACTCAAATTATTAAGGTCTGGGACCGACCTTAATTACCGTCACCATATCCGATGGTGTGACCAGAGTTTCAACCACGACCCTCGATCTGTATCAATATGTAACTTCTCATAATTATGTAGTTCGGAAAACATGCAGGCGCACGCCAGAAAGCACAGTTAGATGCTGAAGCAACGTACAGGCATCGACGTCATTGCGGCGTCATCTTAGAGCACCGTGATGCAAAACGCTTTCAAGGAACGTAGAAAATCCTGTCAACTGCCCTCGTAACAAAGAGCAACCAAGAAGTCTTTGTCGAAAATCGGTGAATCAAAACAGCGGTTTCGTCCTGTTGTTATTGATTGGGTTTTGGGGGCGTTTCGTCCTTTACTCTATCTGGCTAAGCGACATATTTTAAATGTTTTCGACAGCTCCGAAACATAGGATGAAACAGCTTTTCCGGTTCGCCTAATTTCGACAATGACCTCCCAGGAATCAATTGTCATATGACGGCATTTTCAATAGGCCTAGATTTTCTATGTTCTTAAAAGCGTTATGCAACGCGGTGTGAAATGACTATGACAATGTCATTACTATCAGAAGAAGGGCGCTATCAAATTATGACGTCATACTCATCAGGTCTATTCTAGTACATGATGATTTTGGGAGGACAAACACGGGGTATTAAAAAAGAGCCTTGGTTTTTGACAATGGAACAATGACAGTGATAACGTGCTATATTAAAGAGGAGGCAAACATGACCAATAATGTGTGTGTATAGTCTCTCCTTGTTATAAATATCTAGTCTTAATATATAACTTTTAAGATAACTAGTAGTAATAGGGAGAATGAATCAGCCTATAATTTTATTTTTCTAGAAAAACTAAAATGTTTTGAGATGAAAAACAGGCCTACTTATTTCGCTACTTGGTAACTGTGATATGAATATATTCTGTTCTGAATTAGTGTGCTATCATTCAAGTGGGGCTATCTTTAAAGACTGAATTTTGAAGGGATACTCCAATCTTAATGTATTCATATCTAAATTAATAGAATGAAATTCACAGAGCAAAATGTTGAACATTTCATCAAAAGAAACAGAGTCTAGGTATGCCCCATGAAAATTGGTGGGCTGATGATGTCGCATTCACACTTTCCCTTTTCTTATGTTTTTGCATAAAATCATAATTGTTTCAGTTTTTCATAAATGTGTATATGTTGTGTCTTCATTATGATGAAAGAAGTTGCAGCAATAAATAACTAATGCACTTAATCAGTTATCAATCCATTCGTTTTAAGTCTATTTGGTAGAAAAATTTTGAATAAACATAATTTCATATAATAAAATACAGGCCTAGAGCTGTTTCACGGGAATATTGCATATATTTAAAATTCAATAACTTTATTTATCATCCGATTTTGATCAAATTTTCAAAATTTTGCTTCGTGAATTTTATATTCATTGAAATATAAATATTTGATTTAATTTAATTATTTCAACATTCCAATAACAAAAGTATATACAAGTGTAATAATATTTTTTATTCTCAGCAAATGATTATTCATCCTACGATTACTCATCCTACGATTATTCATCTGATTACTCATCCTACGATTATTCATCCTACGATTACTCATCCTACGACTATTCGTCCGATTACTCATCCTATGATTACTCATCCTACGATTATTCTTCCGACTACCCATCCTACGATTACTCATCCTACGATTACTCATCCTACGACTATTCGTCGGATTATTCATCCTATGATTATTCATCCTACGACTATTCGTCCGATTACTCATCCTATGATTATTCTTCCTACGATTACTCATCCTACGATTACTCATCCTACGATTACTCATCCTACGATTACTCATCCTATGATTATTCATCCTACGATTATTCGTCATACGATTATTCATCGTATGATTATTCATCCTATGATTACTCATCCTACGATTACTCATCCTACGATTACTCATCCTACGATTACTCATCCTACGACTACTCATCCTACGATTACTCATCCTACGATTATTCATCGTACGGTAAGAATGTCACAACATTTTCAGGACCTAATGAACCACCCCCATTTTTTTCAAGCCCCCCCCCCTGGAAATTTCGTTGTTACGCTATTATGCATATCACTATGTAGCTAGCTTCTTTTACCAAATAAACAAAGTTTCACTAACCTTTTTGGGAGGGGTTTGTGCCTTCATTTGGTCGTGCTTTTTTTTTTGGGGGGGGGATCACCCGGTTTTGCGAATAAAGGCCTGGGGGGTGTTTCATGAAAGGAATTGTCGGACGTTTTATCCGACAGTTACCACAGGAACGGTGCCTCTCAACCAATCAAAATCATGGAAAGATTTCAGATCTGACAAATTGACGGATGAATATATTGATGAAATGCTCCCCAGGTCACACCGCCCGAGCGTTGTTTGAGCGGTCGTGGAGCGGTAGGGAGAGAGGGTCGAATCTCGCTCACAAAATTGGGGAAAAACCGAAAAAAAAATCGAAATCGAAAATGGTGAACGGTAGCGAGCGGTAAAGATTTTTTTCTCTCCGCTCCACGACCGCTCCAACAATGCTCGCGCTGTGTGACCAGGCCTTAAGACTCTCTTTTTTTCGAATTATTCTTAATGAAAATCACCTTTAATTTTGGAGTGAACACTTTTTTTTCATTTTTATTTATTTATCAAATCCAAGCCATGGCGTGTTTTCTTTCCTTCAACAATAAATTAACCCACATTGTGCCGAAGTGAATGGGAATGTGGTGGGAATTTGTTCCTTGAAACGCGGCGCGCGTAACAGCTGCTCTACTGTAGAACGCTTAGAGACTTCTGAAAAAGTAAGTACACTGGCGGATCCAGGGGGGGCACAGCCGGCCTTTGTAACCCTTTAACAGTGGAGACCTTTGTTTCGTGGAGGAAGCCAGTTCGCAGTTCCTCTCTGCGCATGATCAGAGAAAGGTCATTTGTACTAAATTGACATGATGGTTTAAAATCTAATGAGATAAGCACAAACTTTGATGTCTTGATTATTCATGTATTCTTTTGAATTGTGAAACTTTTGTAAGTTGGCGGACCTGGACAACATCGGATTTCTAGCCTCTGGACAACGACATATCTGCAGTGGTTCGTCCGGTGCAAACATTCGGATGATCAGCTGTCCAAGCCCACCAACTTTCGACAAATCCCCCTTAGCTCTCTATATTGATTTTATTGCATTTTTAAAGGAATCGATGCGTTATAGAGGGTTTCCCGTAGTAAATGCGAAAAACACCTTTTCACTTATCTGAGAGACAATCTTCTTATTTCATTCCAGCTGAACCCGAACCTGACATTCGACTTGTTGGAGGCGCCAATGCTTTTGAAGGACGCGTAGAGATCAAACACAACGGAGTATGGGGAACGGTCTGTGATGACTCCTTTTATGACAGTGACGCCGAAGTGGTCTGCCGTTCGCTGGGACTGAGTGGTGGATCGGTCCGTTGCTGTGCAACGTTCGGTCAAGGGACCGGGCCGATTTGGCTGGATGATGTAACATGCAGCGGATACTCTGAAGACTCGCTTGGTGATTGCTATCACAGGGGATGGGGAAGCCACAACTGCGGGCACAGCGAAGATGTGGGAGTCGTATGCGAACCAGGTAGCCCCCCCCCCCTATTTAAATCAAATTTTCAGGTTTAATTACAGATCTTTGAGAATTGAATGGCGGTTCGCGGCGGTTTTCCAACCACCATGAGCAAATAAGAACTTACGCATAATTGACATGCTATCCTCGAGAGATTAGAGAGTGTGTATTTGTGTGTGCGTCATGTGGGTGATGTGGTTGGGTGTGTGTGTGTGTGTGTGTTGACTGTGGATGAGGGTAAGGGTTGTGGAATTGATTTTGGATAGATATGTATCACTCAAATTATTTTGGTCTGGGACCGACCTAACCGTTACCATATCCGATCATAGCGTGACCAGGGTTTCAACCAAGACCCTCGATCTGTATCAATATGTAGCTTTCCATAATTATATAGCTTGGAACACATGCAAGCGCACGCCAGAAAGCACAGTTAGATGCTGAAGCAACGTACATGCATCGACGTCATTACAGCGTCATCTTAGAGCACCGTGACGCAAAACGCTTTCAAGAACTTAGAAAATCCTGTCAACTGCCTAACGATTTGGCAGATATGACTGGTCGCCATTAGTTTTCAACAAACAACATCTCAACAAAGAGCAACCAAGAAGTCTTTGTCGAAAATTGGTGAACCAAAACAGCGGTTTCGTCCTGTTGCTGTTATTGATTGGGCTTAGGGGCGATTTGTCCTTTGCTCTTGTTGGCAAAACGACATATTTTAAATATTTTCGACAGCTACGAAACTTAGGATGAAACTGCTTTTCCTATTCACCTATTTACGACAATGACCTCCCAGAAATCAATTGTCATATGACGGCATTTTCAATAGGCCTAGATTTTCTATGTTCTTGAAAGCATGGTGTAACGCAGTATGTAATGACAATGACAGTGATAGTGTCATTGCCATCAAAAGGAGGGCGCTATCAAATTATGACGTAATATTCATCAGGTCTATTCTAGTACATGTATGATGATTTTGGGAGGAGAAACACGGGTCTTGGTTTGTGACAATGGAACAATGACGTTGAAAGCACGCTATATTGATGTAAAGAGGGAGTCAACATGACCAACAGCGTGTGTAGTCTCTCGTTATTATAAATAGATATACGAGACTACTAGTAGTGATAAAGATAATTAATTAGCCTTAAAATTTTTTATCTTCCCGGAGAAACTAGATTGTTTTGAGAAAAAAGGGCCTACTTATTTTGTCATTTGGTAATTGTGATATGAATATATTTAAGAGTGAAGTAGTGTGCTATCATTCAAGTGGGCCTATCTTTGAAGACTAGACTGCTTAGAAAGTTGCATTGTGGGAAAAGAACGTAGTCAGATATGAGCAGTTATGGAATGGAGGTGTGATGTTCAGGCAGCAAAATTGTTTGCTATTTAGCAGGGGAAAATAAATTTGCTTGCTCGTGAATTCTAAAGGGATACTCCAGGCTAAACATATTAATATCTAACTATAGAGTAAAATTCGCAGAGCGAAATGCTCAACATTTCATCAAAATTGGATAACAAATAATGATAATAATACATATCAGTTATAAGGCGCTTACTACTGGTGTTTCTAAACGCTGTTTATGGTTTGTACTTTGGTTTAAAACAAGTGGCAGGGGATAATGATACAGGTAATACAACTATTCTAATAATCAAAAATTAAAACTGGTGCGCACCTCCAATTGACCGACCCACAACTTTGAATCATCTCTTAAACAGGTAGGTTTTGAGTAGGGTTTCGAACTGATTCACAGACTTGGCATTATGAATGTAAGATAGTAGCTTATTCCAAATTGAAGGGGCAATTGAAGAAAAAGCGCGGTCACCATATTTTGTAGAGGTTCGAGGTCCAAGAGTTAACTGCATTGTAGACGATGAACGAAGAGGTCTTGAGGAGGTACTAGAACGTAAGGAAATGAGATCTGTAAGATATTTTGGGGCTTGGCCATCGAGAATTTTGGAGGTGAGAAGGAGAACTTTGAAAGGGATACGGTGATGTATGGGGAGCCATAGAAGAGAACGCAGAATTGGATTTATGTGCTCGGATTTTCTACTGAGAGAGACTAATCTAGCGGCAGAGTTTTGAACCCGTTGTAGTGGAACAAGGTATGTATGAGGGAGGTTAGAAAATATTGAGTTACAGTAATCTAGGTGACAGGAAACAAATGCATGTGTTAGTTTAGCAGTTGTGGGTCGGTCAAGTAATTTCCTAATCCTTCCAATTTAAAAAAATACCATATGACGCAGACCTGCAAATTTGCTTGATATGATCTTGAAGTGTAAGATCGTTGTCAATCATTACACCAACGTCGCGTACACACTCACTGCCCTTTAGGGAAACATTATCAGTAGATAAGTCCGGGAATGGAGTAGTATTTCTGAATTTTGAGGATATGCGTATAATCTCAGATTTTCGTTCATGAAGGCAGAGTTTGTATTCAGATACCAAATCTTAATGTCTTCAGCAAGGCAGCTATGGAGCTTTTGCGCTGCTTCAGCCTTCGCATTCGCTCTGAGAGTAACATGATTTTGTGTGTCATCAGCGTACATTACGTGCTGAACACCTTGGTGAGAATCTATGAGTTTGGACAGTGGACTGGTATAAATGAATAAAAAGTAGTGGACCGACTACGGAACCCTGCGGAACGCCAAAAATTAAGGGGAATGTTTCAGAAACCGTATCATTAATAATTACTTGTTGGGACCGACCATGAATATATGAGCGGATCCATTCCAAGACAGTTCCCGTGATGGAGAATACCTTTTCAAGGCGATTTAACAGAATTATTGAATTTAAAGGAAACCAAAACCCAAGAAGAGAAGTAATCTTATTGGAAAGAGTAAAATGAATGGAACAATTAAAAAAAGTTTCATCAAAATCGGTTATGAAATTAGCAAGTTATGGGAGTTTGAAAACTCTTGTTTTACTTTCTATGGGCATCCTCAAATTGGCAAACGTGCTTCAAAATGGCTGATTTTGTGGACAACTCTCCATTTGTTTTATACACATATTTTCAGATTTTACTCGTTATCTTTCAAATTGCATCTTGCCTCCTTCTGGGCACAACATATGTAATGGGAAAATATAATCCACACCATATATGTCAAGGTCAGGAGGAGATAATGTGAAATATGTAAAATAAAGGGGAAAATCTGAAAATATGTGTACAAAACAAATGGAGAGTTGTCCACAAAATCAGCCATTTTGAAGCATGTTTGCCAATTTGAGGATCCACATAATAAGTACAACAAGACTTTTAAATCGTCCATAACTTGCTTATTTCATAACCGATTTTGATGAAACTTTTTTTTAATTGTTCTTCTCATTTTACTCTTTCCAGTAAGATTGCTTCCCTTCTTGGGTTTTGGTTTCCTTTAAAGATTTGCATTATTCCGGTGAAACAGTTCAAGGCATGCCTTCATGAATATTTATTAGTTGGGCTGATGATGTCACGTTCACATTTTCCCTTTTCTTATGTTATTGCATAAAATCATGATTGTTTCATTTTTTCAAAAATGTGTATATGTTGTGTCTCCATTGTGATGAAATAAGTTGCAGCAATAAATAACTAATGCACTTAATCAGTTATCAATCCAATCGTTCAATTCTTGGGATAAAAATTTTGAATAAACATAACTTTAAGTCATAAAATACAAATTATGAATAAACATAATTTCATGTGATAAAATACAAAAGACAGGCCTAGAACTGTTTCACTAGAATAATGCAAATATTTAAAACTCAATAATTTTGTTATCTGATTTTGATCAAATTTCGGCATTTTGCTCTGTGAATTAAATCATATTCATTGAGATATAAATATTTTTGGATTTGATTTAATCATTTCCACATTCCAATAACAAAAGTATATATAAATGTAACATTTTTTTTCTCAGCATATGATTATTCATCGTATGATTATTCATCGTACGATTACTCATCCTACGATTATTCGTCCGATTACCCATCCTACGATTACTCATCCTACGTTTATCCATCGTACGATTACTCATCCTATGATTACTCATCCTACGACTACTCATCCTACGATTATTCATCCTACGATTACTCATCATACGATTATTCATCGTACGATTACTCATCCTACGATTATTCGTCCGATTACCCATCCTACGATTACTCATCCTACGATTATTCATCCTACGATTACTCATCCTACGATTACTCATCCTACGATTACTCATCCTACGACTACTCATCCTACGATTACTCATCCTACGATTATTCATCGTACGGTAAGAATGTCACAGCATTTTCAGGGCCTAATGAACCACCCCCATTTTTTAAGCCCCCCCCCCCCTTGGAAATTACGTTTTATGCTATCACCAGGGGACCGTTTCATGAAAGTTGTCAGCACTGAAAAATCTTGAATCCGCTCCTGCGTAAGTATTAAGCGTTCTAAAAGCAAGTAAAGTTATTATTAGTGGTAGTATATAATAACGGGGAAATAGGGAAGAAAATCCTAATAGACTACAAAATGTCAAAATATATCATGAATGGGCGATAAAACTTCAGAGAAATTATTTAGTAGTGACGATAAAAATTATATCAATAAAATTATAATAGTGGGAGAGAAATAAAGAGGCTAAGGATAAAGTCAGATAGATAGAAAGATAGATAGATAGATAGATAAAGAGAGAGAGAGAGGGTGAGAAGCCCGGGGGGGGCCACTTCCATTCACGAGTGGATACCATGCGCGACCATGGGGTCTCGAAAAGCACCCTAAACACGTAATTTCCATATTCTGAAAATGTACCCCTTAACAAGTATTGGCATGTGAAACCCAACCCTTAACAAGTATTGGAAACAAAACGATACTCTTGGCAAATATTCCCTGAAATGAACCCCTAAACAAGTATAGGAATGTTTTATTGTTAGGGGTCCTTCGGTCGTCAGCTTTACCTTATTTGGTTTAGTACGACCCCACCTTCTACACCTCGCGGAAATCAAATTCTAAACACGAAGTGTTGGGGCAAAAAGGACATCCTTTATAAAACAATTAAATTTTGTTTTATCATCCCCGCAAATTCGACCCTAAACACGTAATTGTCCTAGTGAAATTGATACCCTTTTTTCATTATTTTTGTGTTTTTGACACCCTTATCACGTTACGTACGTAACGTGTCCTATCGTGAAAAAGACATCCTTTTTACGTGTTTTTTTGGTCGCGCATGGTATCCACTCGTCAATGTAAGTGGCCCCCCCCCCCCCCCGGGGTGAGAAGATGGGTTCAAATCTTTGTATTTCATTGATATACCTGTGACTTTCGAACTCGGAATCACCAGTTAGTATTTTTAGATGTTTTAAGTACATTTGGATAGGCAGACTCGGAAAAATTTACACAAATTCGACCAGGTTTAGTACCGACACAGCGTTGCTTTTTAAGACATGTCCTTCACTTTAATTTCGTGATGAACTGTAGCCCTATATATTTATAATTTTATATTTACATGTAGAATTCGCGATTTATGCATAATAGGGCGTTTTCGCAATTTCAAAGGGGACATATTCTAGAACACAGTAATTCTATTGAAAGTGATAGTCAAATCACAATGAAGAGCTGAGAGGCTTTTGTCGAAAGTTGGCGGACCTGGACAACATCGGAATTTCTTGACTCTGGACAACATATTTGCAGTTGTTCTTTCGGTGGAAACATTCGGATGATCTGCTGTTCAAGTCCACCAACTTTCGATAAAAGCCCCTCAGCTCTCTATAGTGATTTTAATTGCATTTTCAAAGGAATCGATGCGTTGTAGAGGGTTTCCCCGTAGTAAATGCGAAAATACCGTTTACACTTATCCGAGAGACAATCTTCTTGCTTCATTACAGCTGAACCCGAACCTGACATTCGACTTGTTGGAGGCGCCAATGCTTTTGAAGGGCGCGTAGAGATTAAACACAACGGAGTATGGGGAACGGTCTGCGATGACTCCTTTTATAACAGTGACGCCGAAGTGGTCTGCCGTTCGCTGGGACTGAGTGGGGGAACGGCCCGATGCTGTGCAGCGTTCGGTCAAGGGACCGGGCCGATTTGGCTGGATGATGTAACATGCAGCGGATACTCTGAAGACTCGCTTGGTGATTGCTATCACAGGGGATGGGGAAGCCACAACTGCGCGCACAGCGAAGATGTAGGAGTCGTATGCGAACCAGGTAGGTCCCCCTATTTAAATCAAATTTTCAGGTTTAATTACAGATCATTGAGAATTGAATGGCGGTTCGCAGCGGTTTCCAACCACCATGAGCAAACCAGAACTTACGCATAATTGACGACGCTATCCTCAAGAGATTTGAGAGAGTGTGTATTTGTGTGTGCGTGTGTTATGTTAGGGTGTGTGTGAGAGAGTGTCGTTGTGCGCGTGTGTGTATGGATGAGGGTAAGGTTTTGTGGAATTGTTTTTGAACAGATATGTATCACTCAAATTATTTAGGTCTGGGACCGACCTAACTGTCACCATATCCGACAGCTTGACCAGGGTTTCAACCACGACCCTCTGTAGCAATATGTAACTTTTCATAATTATATAGCTTGGAACACATGCAGGCGCACTCCAGAATGCCCAGTTAGATGCTGAAGCAACGTACATGCATCGACGTCATTGCGGCGCCATCTTAGAGCACCATGACGCAAAACGATTTCAAGGAACCTAGAAAATCCATCAACTGCCATCGTATAACAAAGAGCAACCAAGAAGTCTTTGTCGAAAATTGGTGATATCAAAACAGCGGTTTCGTCCTGTTGTTTGTCCTTTACTCTAGCTGGCTGAACGACACATTTTCAATATTTTCGACGGCTCCGAAACTTAGGATGAAACTGCTTTTCCGGTTCGCCTATTTGCGACAATGACCTCCCAGCAATCAGTTGTCATATGACGGCATTTTCAATAGGCCTAGATTTTCTATGTTCTTGGAAGCGTTATGCAACACAGTGTCATTGCCATCAGAAGGAGAGCGCTATGAAATTATGACATAATATTCATCAGGTCTATTCTAGTACATGTATGATGATTTATGGAGGACAAACACGGGGTATTAAAAAAGAGCCATGATTTTTGAAAATGGAAGATGGCGTTGACAACGTGCTATATTAAAGAGGAAGCCAACATGACCAATAGCGCGTGTGTGTGTGTGTATTTAGTTTTGTCAGACGTGTATCAATTAGATATGATTATTTACCTCTGGGACCGACCTTTAATGTTATCATCCGAAAGACGTGACCAGGGCTTGAACCTCGAACCTCTGCATCAATTTGTAGCTTCCCCACAGCTTGGATTACAGGCGCAAGCCACAACGCCCAGTTACCAAGTGGCAAAAAAGTAGGCCTGTTTTTCATCTCAGAACCATCTAGTTTCTCTGGAAAAATAAAATTATAGGCTAATTAATTCTCTTTATTACTACTAGTAGTCTGGTATATTTATATAAAACGAGAGCGTGTGTAGTCTCTTATTATATATAAATATATCAGACTACCAGTAGTAATAAAGAGAATTAATTAGCCTATAATGTTATTTTTCCAGAGAAACTAGATGGTTCTGAGGTGAAAACAGGTCTACTTATTTTGCCACTTGGTAAATGTGATATCAATGTATTCAGTGATGAAATAGTGTGTTATCATTAAAGTGGGCCTATCTTTGAAGATAGGCCCACTGCTTAGAAAGTTGCATTATGGGAAAAGAACGTAGCCAGATATGAGCAGTCGTGGAATTGAGGTATGGATGCTTAGTCAGCAAAGTTGTGTGCTATTTAACAGGGAAAATAAATTCGCTTGCTCGTAAATTCTAAAGGGATACTCCAGGCCGAATATATTTATAACTAAATAAAAATGCACAGAGCGAAATGCTTACCATTTCATCGAAATCGGACAACAAATAACGGAGTTATTGAAGTTAAAGATTTGCATCATTCCGGGGAAATAGTTCAAGGCATGCCTTAATGAATATTCATTAGGTGGGCTGATGATGTCACATTCACACTTTCCATTTTCTTCTTTTCTTATTTTATTGCATAAAATCGTAATTGTTTCATTTTTTTCAAAAATGTGTATATGTGTCTCCATTATGATGAAGTAAGTTGCAGCAATAAATAACTAATGCACTTAATAAGTCATCAACCCAATCTTTCAATTCTTGGTATTTTTTGAATAAATATAATTTAATTTAATAAAATACAAAAGACAGGCCTAGTTCTGTTTCACCGGAATAATGCAAATATTTAGAATTCAATAACTTTGTCATCCGATTTTTATCAAATTTCAGCATTTTGCTCTGTGAATTTTTTCCTATTCATTGAGATATGAATATCTTTTGATTTCATTTAATCATTTCCACATTCCAAGAACAAAAGTATATATAAGTGTACCATTTTTTTTCTCAGCATATGATTATTCATCGTATGATTATTCATCGTACGATTACTCATCCTACGATTATTCATCCGATTATTCATCCTACGATTATTCATCATACGATTACTCATCCTACGATTATTCGTCCGATTACTCATCCTACGATTACTCATTCTCTGATTATTCATCCTACGATTATTCATCATACGGTAAGAATGTCACAGCATTTTCAGGGCCTAATGAACCCTTATTTACCAAATAAACAAAGAATCACGTTTCACTAACCTTTTCGGGAGTGGTGCATCCCTTCATTTGGTTGTCTTTTTTTTGGGGGGGGAGGGATCACATGGTTTTACGAGTGAAGCTCTTTGTCAAACTTTCTTCACCAAAAACACGTTCATTTTTAGAGTAAAACATTTTTGTTTGGTTGGTTTTATTTAATCATTTATTTATTTATTCATTTTATTCAAATTTTCCTTGATAAGAAATTACCTTCAACTTTTGTTAACAAACCAGCACCCCCTCTTAGCTCTCAGGAAATCGTTCCTACACTCTAAAAACAAATTAGTCAAAATGACTAGTTAATAGGGTCAGCTGGGAGCGACTGTTATTCTAGTCATATTTGACTATTTTCTAGTCATATTTTACTAGAAGGGAGTTATTTCTGACTAGAATATATGTCAGAAATTCGAATATCAGTGATTGCCATATCAGTTGCACCCAGCTGACTACTAGTCTAGTCAATTTGACTGATTTGTTTTAAGAGTGTAGGTCCCTGAGCATTTTGACTTTAACTCATTCTACAGCTACAATGAAGAAATTTCTAACAAAGTTTGAGATGAAGAAATCAGAGTCGTTTGTCTTCAAACATGAAAGTTGTTGCGATTTGTTGTGGCGATTTTTATATCATTATTATGCAGAATATAAAAAAAATCAATGTAACACTTCAATAACAATGATATATTTATATTTTTAAATTTACGATTGCTTTAATGTTTTGATGCTTATCACTCGAATGCTTGTAGATACATAGTGATGTGATGGGGGAGGTATTGTGAGGGTTGGCTTGAAGTGACCAAGTCACATGTATGACCATTGTATTTTGCCGATTCTAAATATCTTCATTTTATTTTTACCATTAGTGTTCTTACCTGGATGGGGTTGGGAGGTTTGGAGAGGAAGACTTGTGGGTTATGGCTATTAAGTTAGCCTTTGTTATTGCTTTCTGCAAAATCTTCTTTTTCCCTGTAAAATCAGGGGTTTTTTAACAGTGTACCAAACATTAGCATCTAAAATCAAATATATGAAAAAAAAATGTTTAGTAGCTCAGAATCTAAAAACATGAAATCATTTTAAGAAAATATTAATAATACTATGCATCAAAAGGTGAAAAGAAAAGAAAATGACCAGGGCGCCGTTTCATACAGCCGATCGTAAGTTAAGAGCGACTTTAAGAACGACTGGTGATCCTTTCTTGTGGGATATGATATTGACCATTAAATGTTCATTGGTGATTATTTAGAGCGTAAGAAATGTTCACCAGTCGTTCTCAAAGTCGCTCTTAACCTACGAACAGCTTTATGAAACACTCACCAGATAAAAATAAACATATTTTTGTTGACTTTGACTTGGAAACCGGTAGGAAATAGTATGGATTGCAATAAATAATTGATAAACAAAAGTGATGTGGTAGGATTTAAAAATGAATTCAAATAGTACCCAATAGAATAATCATCTGAGTACTGGCATGTGTAAATAAATTGGATTGGAAGATATTCCTGAAATAATTCGTTCTTTTCAAACTTAATCATTAACTTCTTCTTTCGTTTATCTACAGATTACGTGTTGCATTCTAGTAAGTATTCGACTTTTTTCATTTTTTTCCGTTTTACTTCAGCGGGGTAGCCCTTGCAGTTACAAAACTTCTCTACCAAGGGGGTCCTGCACACTCTAAGAAATAAAATGTCAAAATTGAACCCCGAAAGCTTGATGCAAAATCAGCACCCTATGGGTTCAAAATTTAAACCTTTGATTTGGGGTTCAAAATTTAAAGTTTTGATTTGGGGTTCAAAAATTGAACCCTGCGCTTGGGGTTCATTTTTGCACCCTGCGGGTTCAAAACCGCACCCTAGGGGTTCAATTTAAAATTTAGGGGTGCAGTTTTGAAACCGCAGGGTGCAAAAATGAACCCCAACCGCAGGGTCTAATTTTTTAACCTATAGGGTGCTGATTTTGCATCAACCTTTCGGGGTTAAATTTTGACCCTTTATTTCTTAGAGTGTGCACAATTAAAAAAATACATATAAATAACAATTTACACACATAAAGACTTAAAACTGTATACACAACTAAAAATATTAGCTTAAATAAAATCGCATGAAATTGAAATCAATCAATTTATTCATTTTATCCCTAAAACAATGAGTACATAAAGCACACATCAAAAATAATATACTAATGTGATATACATGTATGATTATGAACAATATGAAAAATATAAGATAATACAAGTAACATATATATGAGTAGGACTATTAGGCCTATATAATGATATAAGAAATGAAAACGACGGCCTTAAACTGAAACCAATATTGGCATTGTATCAGTAGATTTCGGTTTATACAATAGTGTCTCTGTATCATCGGGATGCCTTCAAAGGGAGTTTGATCATGCACTGCAAAAACTCTGGTGTTGATTTACCACCAGTCCGGAATCTAAGTATGCCCACGCGAGAAAAGTGTTGAAGCAACACCAGTATGAAATCAAACCGATGCTGTTTTAATACTAATTGGTGTTGTATTAACACATATCTGGTACACAGCAAAAACTGTGGTGTAACCGGTGTACATAGAGGACCACACCAGTTATTTTACGCCGATGTTAAATTGGTGGTGTTATTGTCACATGTAAAGGTGTTATTACAACACCTTGTTATGTTCAATCTCTAGGGTGTAATTTTAACACCTCAGGGTGTGGTCCTCTATTAACACCAACTGGTGTCAGTTTTAATACCATAGTTTTTACAGTATATTAGACCAAAACCAAACTGGTGTTGTTTAACACTTCTCTGGCGTGGACATACATAGATTCCAGGCTGGTGGCAAATCAACACTGGAGTTTTTGCAGTGTAATAACTGCACCTGACACTTTTCTAGATTAAGTACATTGTAAATCTAGGGTTTTACACAAAGGCTTGCGTGCTAGGATTATACCACCTGGCAATGGACCAACCTGGGATGGCCGGGGGCATGACATTTTCTCCGGCGACAATAAATTCGGGCTTTATTTCCTCCAAGATATAGGGTTATGGTTGCATTAGGGTTTTATGTTAGCTTACAGGTTTAGGATACGGTATAGCGTTAAATCCAGCCAAGGATTAAGTGGGTCATTTCGGTAGTGTGTGGACTTTACAGCAGACAATTTGTCGCCAGAGCAAAAATTTTACGGAACCAACCAGGGAATAGGACAATTTCTGTAGACCGATCGTGAATTCCCATTTCTGGTTGGTCTCTATTGTGTGTGTGTGTGTGTGTCCCTCCCTCTCTCTCTCTATCTTTCTCTCTCTCTCTCAGGTTGCCGATCCGATCAGTTCGAATGCTACAACGGTGAATGTATACCAGGTGCTTGGATATGTGATCACGACAACGACTGTAGTTACGGAGAGGACGAATACAATTGTGGTAAGATCTCTAAAAAAAATCAAAGTTTCTGTATATCAGGTGAGTCATTAAAAATAAATGAACAAACCAAAATATCGATCTGTTATCATGTTTCTGCAGCTTGGTGGCATGGCCCTAGTCTGTAGGCACAGACCCTGATTGAAACTTTTATCAACAAGTGTGTCTCCACGCAAAGACTAGCTAGCACATACAAAACTTGCTGTAGAGGGCCTTCAGTGTGTGTGTGTGCGTATTTGAGTTTTGTCAGACGTGTATCAATGAGATATGATTATTTACGTCTGGGACCGACCTTTAACGTTACCATCCGAAAGACGTGACCAGTACATAAGGCATGAGTAGGCTCCAATTTAGACCCTTTACCCGAGTGAAGGGTTTGCACAGCAGAGTAGCATGGCCCCAGCTGAGACTTGGAACTCTTTGAGGGTAACCCCAGTAACCCATCCAATTTCTTGGAACGGTTTGCAACCTTATCACCGTGAGACCAATGAGGAGTCAAAACAATGAGAGCGCCCCATGTCATCAACCCCAACGAAGGCCAACAAAAGTTTGGCCATTTACCTTGGAGACTACACTGCAAAAACTCCGGTGTTGATTTAACACCAGCCCGGAATCTATAGATGTCCACACCAGAGAAGTGTTAACACCAGTTTTGGTATAACACCAGATAGATGTTTATACAACACCAATTAGTTTTAAAACAGCATCGGTTAGATTCCAAACTGGTGTTGTTTAACACTTCTCTGGTGTAGACATATATAGCTTCCGGGCTGGTGTTAAATCGATACCGCAGTTTTTGCAGTGTATATGATACAGGTACCTGTAAAATAAGAGTAAATATTGTACAAGATGGTGTGTAGGATTGGGAAATGCTGAAGACTTCATTGACCAAATTTTGTTCTCATATCATCATCATCATCCATTCTATGTATTTTCAGTCGCCCCTTGTATTTCGTTTTAGTTCAGCAAGGTAGCCCCATCAGTAACGAGATGCTATATAATTGTACATGGGGCCATGCAAAAACACATAGATGGAGGTATAAATATTTAGAAGTAAACAGAAGATATTTGAATATAATTTAATTTCGAATGCAAAATAGTTTAATTGATAAGGAATTATATCATTTGGGTTTTTTTAAAGATTACCCACCGACTTCATGGCCAACATGGGAACCGGAGACTACCGAGTCTAATAGTAAGTATAGATCAACGAACGTTGAGGGTGGCCAAACTGCAAAGTTTTGACGCCCTCCACGTTCATTGGTATAGGAGAAGACCAATGTTTACACGTTAATGGGAATGCTCACCATGCCCATAATATTTGTTTTAATAAAAGCAGATAGAATAATAAAATACCCGGGGAAAATATATATTGGTCAAGTTCTACTGTATCCATCACAGATAAAGAGATATATGAATATGTATTTTTCATGTGTGACGCCATTTGAGACCAGCTCTCTTATATTGCAGATGATGCACATTTCATGATTTTTTTTTCAAGAAACATGAAAAATTTTGTCGAAGCTATAGAAGGTAGTTTGGAATGATGTCATATAGTAGATGATTTTTCCAGGCCTTTCCACAAAAAATAACAAAATTAACTTCATATTTTTTTATAAATTGATTTATAAGAAATTTGCTTTCTGGGAAATGAATATTACACGACATAAGAAGAAGCTGATCGTCGCTTTAGAAATTAGATGCTTCATTATTCTTTATGTGATTTTCATCAAAATTTTCCCACTTTTATTAGTACGAACTTATCGTCAGGGTGAATTTCCTCTTTAAGTATCCGTAGCGGAAAGACACCAGCTATTTTTAATTTCATTTCTTCACACCAGACGGAAAGGAAGTTGTTTATGTACTAGATCCAGACAATAAAACTTTTTTAGGTCAGTGTTTGCTTTGTAATCAACAATCTTCTCAGGGTTCTATGAAAGAAAATAGTAACACCTTAGCCTTGTGGAACACTTCTCAGTATACCATTTTTTTACACTTTAAGATGAATTGGTCACTAATAAGTAAAATGTAGTGTATCGTGGTGTGGTACATGAAACTTAACTTTTCTTTCTCTAGATTTGCCACCATGGACAACAGAGACATACGGTACGTAAATAAAGTTCATGTGATATAATACTTGAGCTATTTTCATTCTTGATCCCTGACCGCTGTAGCGGACCGTGACCCGGAGGAGACAAAGCATTGGGGGGGGGGGGCACTGCATTGTTTGTGAACAATGCCGTGCCCCCAATGCTTTGTCTCCTCGGGGTCACGGTCCTCACTGCCTGACCGTCAAAGTTGCTTTCGCATAACCGTCGCTCGAGTTTTACGATGAATATTTTAAGTGAATATTTATCCACAGTCGAAGTATACCATCCATTAGCACTGTGTGGATTAACCTTCAGATAACCTTACTAAGTCGAAATCCTCAACCCCTTATTATGAGAGTTCGGATCCCCAAACAATAACTTACACAGTGGCGAACAGTGACCCGGAGGAGACAATTGA
Organism: Lytechinus variegatus; assembly: GCF_018143015.1. Lineage (NCBI taxonomy): Eukaryota > Metazoa > Echinodermata > Echinoidea > Temnopleuroida > Toxopneustidae > Lytechinus > Lytechinus variegatus. Next base: position 26,626,321 of record NC_054745.1, on the reverse strand, counting down.
TTTGAGGGGCAATTCAAGTTTCATATGGAAGATTTAGAGAGGCGTTCCTCAAGGCTGCGCAATGTCACCAGATATTTTCCTCTGGAATCCTTAGACTATGATGAATACAAACCAAACAATTTATAAATTCAGTGGCGGACCGTGACCCGGAATTAGACAAAGCATTGGAGGGGCACAGCAAAGGATTCCAGAGGAAAATATCTGGTGACATTGCGCAGCCTTGAGGAACGCCTCTCTAAATCTTCCATATGAAACTTGAATTTAAATTGGTCAAGATGTGAAATGTATAAGTCACAGATGGTTTAAGATTACGTCAGATCAGAACGCATGCAAGAACACAGTAAATGTATTGATAATGAAAGCCAGTGAGGTCTTTGTCAAGAACTGTCCAACCGGAAACGCAGTTTAGTCCTGAGATTCGGAGGTGACAGAAAAATACGAATGATTTGTCCAGATTCCTGAACATAACAGCTGTTTTTACGGTGACATGACATTTGCTTTAGCTACATTTGCTCTGGTCTTTATATCTAAGAGGACATAGGTTAAATTATGATTGCAATTAGAGGGGTTTTTTGGCCACAATAATGCAAAGCTAAGGATTAGGGTTTACTATGTTTTGGGGGTTAGGAGTTATGTTTGGCTGAACGTGCAGATTTTCCATTGGAGCAATTGTCGCTGGAGCAAATGTCATGGAACCGTTTTGACTCGACAAAGACTTCTGGGTTTTTGTTTTGTGATGAAGGGCACTTGACTATGTATTTTCTTTCGTGAATTCGTCATGCGTTGTGGAGCGAAGAGCATCTAATTAAATTAAAATCCCCTTTCTGACATGTGAAAGTCTGGCCGGTGCCAATCTTTAGTGAGGTGTTGGCAAGCTAGGAATCAATGTACCGTCTGGCGTGAGACTAACTGGGAAGTAGGCGAAGTGGGTGTATGTCGATCGGAAATTTACTTTTCTGTTTGGTCTCCCCCTCTATCACTTAGGTTGTGGACCCGATCAGTTCCAGTGCTACAACGGTAATTGTATTCCAGACTACTGGCAATGTGATTATATCAACGATTGCTCATACAACGAGGACGAACAAAATTGTGGTGGTACGATCTATTATGATAACTCTATATACATATAAAGAAATATATATATATATGTTTTATATATATATATATATATATGTATATAAATATTTGTACATAAATAAATATATATATATGGGTACACACACACACATATATATATATATATATATATATATATATTGTAAAGAAATGGATGAAGAGAACAATGGTAGGCGTAGCTTAAATCAAGGTTCCCCAGAGCTATCTACCCTTTGGAAAAATTGGTGATGCCGAAAAAATGTCTCTGCCGGGAATCGAACCCGGGCCCCCAGCTTTGAACGCCGGTGCCTTAACCACTAGACCACAGAGACGGGTTAATGGTTAGGGCGAGCCAGATCCGATGGACCGTCAGATAGACAGATTTTCGACACTATACCAATTATATTTTCCTTTGTCGGGTGAAGGTGAGTTTTGAACAATGACAAGCCGCCATGCGTCAGCTGGATCGAAGCTATTGCTTTGATACAGTACACGTATGGGAGAAGAAATACAAATGTGTAAAGCTTTACATGTACAACAGCTTTTGGCAACTCTTTTTTATTTTAATATTGTAAAGAAATGGATGAAGAGAACAATGGTAGGCGTAGCTTAAATCAAGGTTCCCCAGAGCTATCTACCCTTTGGTAGATATATATATATATATATATATATATATCGTTTTATTTCAGCAGCGTGGCCCCATCATTAATTGAGATATTATTGTACACGGGGGCCCTGCCTTACATAACAACACATAGTAACAGAAATATTTAGAAATTCAGAGATGATACTGGAATATAGTTTGGTTTCTGATGCAATGTAATTCAAGTGATAAGGATTTATGTCATTTCTTGTTGTTGTTTTTTTAAGAATACACGACATATTCATGGGAACCGGAAACTACCGAGTCTTATGGTAAGTATAGATCAACAAACGTTGGGGGCAGAGAGACTGCTAAAACAAATATAATGTTGTCTTACCAACATTTATTTTTTTATTGTCCTGAAGTTAGGCGATTATGGGAATAGATGAGTAAAATATTTCAACTGAATGAACTTGGCAGTGACAGTTGGAAAACAACTTTCATGGGGATATCTGGAAATACTACAAGAGTAACTTTAATAAACTTTATTATATTTTTAATTAAGTATATTATTTTTAGTTCAAGAAAACGGGGAATATTGCCAACCGTACAAAAAGTGACACATTTGGTTAAATAGAGATACGGAATATCAAATAGCGTTTAAAAAGGGGAAGCTGGGGGAGCACTTAAGGAAATGGGAACAAATCAATGCATAACTTTCTGAATACTATGGATGTATTGGTTGCTTAATTTTTTTCTGTTTTGTTTTGTTTATTTGTTCAAAGACAGATAGTTGTACCAGAGCAGGATGCATCGTGTGTGGGTGTACGTGTGTAGATGGATGTGTGAGTTTTATGACGGGGAAGGGGGGGAGCTGTGGGTGGTGGTGAGTTGAAGTGAGCTTGTGTGAGTGTCTGGGAAGACAGATGGGGGGGGGGGGTGCCGGGGTATGGGAGTAAGGTGGGTGTGTAGGGACGTTTTAGGATAATAACCTTCCTCTAATTGACCTTCAAAATAATCTTTTATCCTTTTTCAAATTCTTGTACAACTAATATGTGCAAAAGAGATTATTTCTATTTATTCAGGGAAAAAGTCATCTTTTACAAAGTATGTTTTTTGTCGATTGATATGGGGTTTTCCCCTCTGCTTTTCCATTGTTATAGAAGAGAAATTTGGCAGTTTAATTTCATTTGTAATCATTTTAAAAATATTTGTGATCTCAATGATATTGATATTTATTTGTTTGATTGTATGCAAAGAATTTTTATTTATATGAATTGTGATTGTAAACTTATTGATTTGAAACAGGAAGAAAATAGAATATTATTCAAAACAAAAAAAAGGATAGAGGAAAATATTGCTGACGGTATACTGAACCCATCACAAAATGAGAGATGAATATTCGTTTTAGTATGTTTGACATCATATGCGACAAGCTTTCTTATTTTTACATGAGATGCACATTTCCTTCCATTTTTTATGAAACATGAATTAAAGCAAAAATGTCGAAAAAAATATAGAACAGGAGAATAAAGAAAATGGTATCTACATAAAATTCCCAATAGAATCTCCAAATACAAATGCTTTTCTTATATACACCATTTTCCCCTCCCTATTTACATAATATACATATAGGTCTATAAATGCGACATACAACTACAAAATCAGCCTAATAAATAGGCCTGAATATAAATACACATAACAACAAAATAACTTTTTTGTTTACCTTTTAAAGGATGTATGCCTGACGAATTCAGCTGTTCCAATGGTTATTGTATCCCTCATTATTGGGTTTGTGATCATTATAGCGACTGTCTCAATAACGAAGATGAGGAATATTGCGGTAAGTTTGATTTGGTTTACTAATATCTTTATTTTTTTATCTAGAGAAAAACAATATTCAAATTCCATTCGGTTTGATTAAATAATACTCATCAAAAAATCCGAAGACTAACAATGTGGATTTACATTTTTAAAAAACTCATAACAGAGAAATAAATAAATACATAATATTCAGTGACCATTCAAAAAAATATGAAATATGTTTAAATGCAATAATAGTATATTAAGAAATAGAATGAGCAGATGCATGTAACAAGACAGATTTAATATATATATATATAAAGGAAGAGGGCCCTTCGCACAACGTATTGCAGCGCATCATGTCTTGCATCAATGATTGAGTCATTTACGTCTATATATATATATATATATATATATATATATATATATATATTAAAAAAGTATTTAAAAAAATCCGATCCGATATTGGAACAAATAGCATGTTGCTCATTTTATGAAAATGTGAATGGAACATGTCATTTCATTTGAGGTTAAATTAATCGAAAGTATACTAGTATAACCATTTTGAAATATTGCAAGCCTTTAATTTGGGGGCAAAGGCCAAATTAGTTTCAAATCGTAGCAGAATGGCATTGCTCAGGCGTCCATTTATTGATACTACAAATAAACGGTCTCGGGTAAATAGCCCTGAAAACATTGCCAAGTTTAAGAATGCTTTAATGGCAACTACATGGGATGACGTCCTCTCAGATCATGATGTAGATAGTTCATTTAATACTTTTTTTGATAAATTCATGCTATTGTATAATGATAATGTCCCATTTCAATCTGTGGACCGTCCTAGTCATAAGAAAATGCCTAAAATGCCATGGATTTACGCATTCTTTTCTGAGATCAATTAATAAGACAAACAGACCTTTTCACAAATATAAAGTTGGTAAATGTGAAAATTCACGAAGAAAATATTCCAGTTATAGAAATAATATATCTGTACAGCGCTTAGACACGTCGTTCCGATGTATTAAGCGCTATATAAAAGCGGATTATTATTATTATTAATATCCTCACTTCACTTTTGCGCACTGCTAAACAAGAATATTATGCTAATCGATTGAAGGTTGCGTATAATGACATTAGGGCAACATGGAAAGTCATTAATATCTTATTCAAAGGAAAGCAAAAAGTATCTAATATAAATGAGTTGGAGGTTAATGGCAACTTGATCAATGATCAAGTGGAGAAATTATTGTGGAGAAATTTAATACTTATTTATATAACATTGGCCCTAATTTGTCAAGGGAAATACCAGACTTTCAAAAACAATTTCGTCATTATCTTAAGTCACCAAACGAGCAAAGTATTTTCCTCTCGCCCATAAAAGAGAAGGAACTTCTTGATTTAATAGGTGCCTTAAAGAAAGGGAAAAGTCCAGGGTGTGATAGTATTGGAAATGGTTAAATTAAGGAAATGCAAAATTACTAACAAATCATCGTCCAATTTCTCTATTAACAACCCTTTCTAAGCTTTTAGAAAAGCTAGTATACGTACAAACTGTAATCTTTCGTTTAAAGATAGGAAGTAAACCAGATACCTTAATTGGTACTGGGGACCGTTTCATAAAGCTGTTCGTAAGTTAAGAACGACTGGTGATCTCGTCTTACGCACTAAACCATCACCAATAATCATTTTGGTATATTATATACCAAAATGATTATTGGTGATGGTTTAGTGCGTAAGACGAGATCACCAGTCGTTCTTAACTTACGAACAGCTTTATGAAACACACACCGGGTAACAAGTTAAATAGTTTGCTGCTGGAAAGGACTGCTTTTTATACTCGGTTCTTGGTTTTGCGAGATACATGTTGGTAGGGTAGGCCTATATATCTTTTAAGATCTGGAACCCGTAACACAAAGGTTGTTGATTAATCGCTAAATGACAAAGCCAATCAAGATCCTCGTTGCATGCGCGTTTTGCTTAGTAGACTCACTAGGAACCAATCAGAATGCTTCTTTCAAACGAGTGATTAATCGCTTATCTTTTATTTACCGGGCTATGAATGTTTCGATAAAGAAATTGAATCATTTCAATTAAACATTTGTTTTAATTCGATTGACATTTCATCCATTTTTTATGTAGAATATACAAATCATTAATATATCATGAATATAGTAAAAAAAAAAACACAATGAATGTGAAATACAGTATGTAAATTATGTGTTAGTTGGCGTAAAAAGAACCCCCGAAAGCAAGTGCTTGTGTCGGGATGCGCCCGTAAATCTAAATGTCTAAACAACAATTAAAAGAAATAAAATTCTAATGATTCGATACATTTTGTCCATAGATTACCCCACTCCAAATCCTGCAGGCCATTTCGTATGCTCAGACGGCGCTGTTATACCAAGCAGCGAGCAATGCAACGGATACGTCGACTGCTCCGACCACTCAGATGAGGCATTCTGTGGACCAAGTAAGATTTACAATGGGGCATTTTCGCAATCACTACCCAGACGCTTTCTCTAACGCAGATAATATATCAAAAGGCCGTTCATGACAATGCAGCCTTTGTCGAAAATCGGAGGATCAAAACGGCGGTGTCGCCCAGGACTTACTGACTGAACAAACGACATATTATGTGCGGTATTTTGTCCGGTCCGAATCAGAACACGATGTGCTGTCCCGGTCCGACAACTTTCGACAAAGACCTCTAATCCGTCCATTGTGATTTAACGGCCATTTTCAATAGATTCTGATTCAGAAAGCGTCGCAAAGTGGGTTCTGAAATAGGCAATTTAGTGCATTCAGTCATTACGCGACATTCAAGAATAGAATAAGCATGCTAGGGCTGTAGTTAATCCTCGTGATAAAATTGGTTCAGCACGCCCAATATAAATTGTTATCAATATTGTTATAATTATTATTTTCATTATTTCTATATGCTATTATTACCAATATTATTATTATCATCATCACAATTATCAGTATTATATTATGCGTTATTATATGTGAAAACATTTTGAAACATTTTAGAAATGATATTGAAAACATTTTCAGCATATTATCAACTTTATGATGATGTAGGCCTACATGATTCAATTTTTAAAAAGGTGATTTTTTTTTCATTTAAAATACCTGAACAATTTTTTTTACATGCTAATGGTAATTAGAATTCTATTATAATTGTAATAATAATGTGACTTATAAAGTGCCAAATCCACTCTGTAGAGTGCTCAAGGCGCATAAAGAGCTAAGAGGTAAATAAAAAAAGCATATAAAAGATTTTTGAAAGTCTCGACAGAGGTACATTTTTTTATGTCTTTACATTTCCTCAGCTTGCCAATGGTATGAAGAATTCGAATGCGCGGACGGCATGTGCATATCGAGCGACCAGTTCTGCAATGGCGTAGTCGATTGCCCATTATATGGCGAGGACGAGTGGTATTGTGGTAAGCTTTGAAGCCCCTCCTAAAGTGAGTTATTTCCGATTCGTCTAATGCAATTTCGCCCAAATGCCAACCCGTCTACTATCTTGGGCTATCATCAGTTCGTGTACTATCCAAACGGTCTAATTACAAATTCGTTCACGCACCGTTTCGTCTAATAATCAGTTGGTCGAATAGCCATTTAGTCCATACACTTGGTCTACTTGGACTAAGTGTTCATTGTGCAAAATGAAGGAAAATAAATGGCAATTAGACCAACTGGTTATGAGACGAAATGGTCACAGATGAAATGGTGATTAGACGAAGTGGTGATTTGACCAAATAACTGTTGTACCCAATTTTAGTTGGACGAAATTTTTATAGAAGGAATGGCATTAGACTACATAAAAGTAGATCATGTGGTGAGTGGACAAATTGGCAATTTACCCTCTAAAGTTTTGTGACATCGTTGGATTAAAGTCCATTACGACGTTTTTAAAACCCATTACATGTATAACGTTATTAAACGCCAATACTAAAGAAATATTTGATGTAAACATATACTTGAGCTGATGAGGAGAGTTGTCTCAAACACAGAATTTTGATTCTTATTGACATATCTATATGAATCACATTAGAAACAGACAATAATTGTCGATTGAAAAAAATTAGAGGGGTTAAATAATCTATTTCAGTCATGTAAAAATCTGTTTCAATAAGGTCCGTTTTGAATCAGAAGACAGGGAAATATAAATTCTGCACATAATCTCAATGATCACAATTTATTTCCATCGGCATAACTAAAGTGACCAGTTTAAAGAATGGATGCTGACCCAAAACAAGGCTTTAGATAATTCATTCTTTCGATTGACTAACTATGTGGCTGCTCGCTTTTATTCAGGAAACGGATTATTCATACTTTGATTCCTGGGCCAATTATGATTCCTAAGGTCCGTTGCAGAAAGAGTTGCATTTAAACGCAAGTCAAAGAATCAATCGCAAGTCCAAAATGCGCGCTTTTGATTGGTTGAAAATGAAGTTGCGCATGATTTTTAGACTTGCGTTTGATTGCAACTCTTTCTGCAACGGGCCACTGGTCATATTGCTATTATGATTCCTGGGCCCCGATGCATAAAAGTTACCATTATGTCAACGTTGTCATGCAATGGTAACTTGCATGGAGTCCTTGATTTTGATTGGCTGTTTATCAGTGTTACCATGGTAGTTACCATTGGATGGCAAAGTTGCCATAATAGTAACTTGTATGCAACAGGGCCCAGGTCCGACTACTGGCCATCCTAATCCTGGCCAGCATGTATAGAATCAAATAACCATGGTTTCCAGTTTGAAGAATAAATATTGACTTAAACAAATCTTCAAATAATTCATTCTTTCGATTGATTAACGACGTGACTGCTTGATTTTATACACAGACTACGATTATAGTTCCTGGTCCTATTATGATTCCTATTCCGACTATTGGCCTTCGTACTCCTACTGGCCCTCCGAACCTGACAGTGGTACCTGTGTAAACATGTGCTCCTGCGGCGAGACCGGCGACGGCGGGATCGACCAATGTAGATCAGGAGACTGCTACTGTGATGATATCTGCAAACGTTTCGGCGACTGTTGCTCAGATAAGGACTACTACTGCCCAGTGGAAGGTATTTCAACGACATTAATTTTTTTATTATAGTGCGTCCTACAAAAAAGGGAAACCGAGATTCCAAGTTATTGTATAAAACATATTAACCAAAATATTTAAAGGTCTGTCATTTTGTTACATCATAAAGTCCAACCTCTCTTCTACAAATTATGTATGATGCAAGTAGTTTGGGCAAAGATAAGCAAGAAGAGTTTGGGGAGTTAATGCCAAAAGCACACTGTGCAGGAAGATGAGTCTGGATTTGTTCAGGGGAACGTTTTATCCGACAAGTCCCATTTTATCCGACAGTTACTATAGTAACAGTGCATCTCAGCCAATCAGAATCAAGGAAAGATGTCAGATCTGACAACTTGTCAGACAAAATTGTTGATGAAACGGTCCCCAGGACGCTCAGACCTTGCGTGAGAAAGGAATGGCTCGTTAGCATATATCTTGCATTCTTTTTTAAAGTTTTCTTTCACTAATCGTGCTAAATCTTTAAATGAGAGTGGATGCAGACGAGCGAGTTTCCGCGCAAATCAAGTTGTTTCCGGCAGGCAGGCCTCAGAATATATTGTTTTTACTCTGCAGTGTGTGATCAATTCGGTAAATATTTGGTCTCAAATAAAAAATATATATATATATATTATATATTCTTACAAGATGTTAAATTTTTGATTGAGACATATCCAATTATTGCGATATGATCTCGCTTCACAGGCGGGATCTTTTTTGTGGGATGCACTGTGTTAATGTAAAGCAAGCGTTTATCGTGATAAGGATAACGGAATAGAGTGTTTTATGCATCGTCGGTACATGATTTCAAGGCATTTTTCAATCATAATTCAACATTGAATTCAGTTGTCCTGATATTGTCGTATCAATTTGATTTACCTTTTTCTATAGCGCTGGTGGAATAAATTTTGTTTATGTTACTAGACAGTGTTTTATTATTATTATTATTATCTGTGATTTGGTCAATACTACTTCTTTGATTAACTTTTGGTTGCCTCGAACGTTCACTAAAATTGAAATGGCGTGATAAAAATCGCATTTACTATCAATTTCGTTCTCACATTTTTGACCTATTTATTGGTTGATTTATTTTGATTTAGAATCAGGACTGGATGGCGGCCTATACTACATTGAGAAAGTCCAGGAGCTACCGGTAAGTGTTTGTATTAGACCACCTCTAAACCGACCTCTGGCGTATATAGGGAGGGGGAGCAAAATAAATTATAGAAAATAAAAAAATAGAAATACCGACTTAAAAATAACGAAAAAAAGGTGCTCAACCAAGGGAAAAATTAGACTAGAAAGGGAGAATAAGGCGAAATACAACACTGTCTTCTATATATATTGTCAAAATGAATCATTTTTCTTTGTATGTAGAGGAACTAGAATTTTATAGCATTATGTGCATTAATATGATGTACAAAAATCGAGACAATTAATTTTAAGGAGGGTCAACAGACAGTGGTGATAAAAAGTTGGTGAACCCTAACAGAACATGCACCCTTTCATGCTGAGTGTTGAATGGAGACAGCAAGACTAGAGTGTCCGGTCGCGATGAGAAACAGTTACTAACTTGTAAATACAGAGGCTTTAATAGGAGGAAATAATTATTTGTTAACATATTTTCGGCTTTACTCCTATGAGTTTAAGATCGCATGCTCGATCTGTAATGAAAATCACAAGTCAGAAAATATTGGAACCAGTGGGATTCGAACCTGCCATCTAGTGCTTTCCGGTCAGTGACTTAACCACCAGGCTATTCTGGTTCAGGGCTAAATTACGATGAACTGGAAATTCAAATACCCTCGATCCTCTTCTTTCTGACTCATTAATATGCAAATGCAGTACGCCGTGGACAATAGATAGTAAATAAAGAGGCTTTAATAGGAGGAAATTATAATTTGTAAACAAAATTTCGGCATTACTCCTATGTGTTTAAGATTGCATGCTCAATCTGTAATGAAAATCACAAAATATTGGAACAAGTGGGATTCGAACCTGCCATCTACTTTATTGAATGTAATATTTAATCACCTGATATAACAATTTAATATCTGATACATGCTAAAACTAGAACACGTGATATATGTTCATTTTCTGTTGGTGCTCACTACTTTTAGCACCGCTCTATATGGAGATAGATGTTCGAACTTTACACGGAATTCTAATCCTGTCGAGACAAGTAAATAAGGAAATAGTGGTATGATAAAACTATTCAATGACGTGTGTTTTTGTTTATATAAAAAAAAATCAGGTTCACGTCCGACGACGACGCGCAGCTGAAGGACAAAAGCGCCGAGCTCGCCGATCAGTCCCTAAAGAGGTCGACCAGGAAAGAGCCCGAAGACTAGAGGACCAAGCGAAGCGCCTTGAGGGACGCCGAGCTCGCGCTGCGGAGAAGGCAAGACAAGTTCGACAAGCCGAAGCCTAATATCCCAGTGTGGAAAGATGCATCAGCTTGCTAGATGATTAGATCAACGTTCACATCAAAATGAAATTACAGTTTCACATAATTACATCACACAAATATATACAATTAGTTACACAAAATTACAGTTACAATTATATCATTCATGTGGATACTCCCCAACTTGAGATTTTGTAAGCATGTTTTTGTCCTGGCTCATGATTTGTTCTTTAGTAGATGAAAGAGATTCACAGCTCACTTTAATTTGTCTTATTGAGTAAGAATACACAAAGACATCTTAACAGCCTGTCCATAAAAGACGTTACAATGCACGTGTGTGTGACAATATCTACCAAAAATACCAGATAACTCAATTAACTACAAAATTATATTGCTTTTATAAATATAATTCGTGACGCCGGGACTATAGATTGTGATGAAAGAAAGTAATGTACAAGACAACAAATGAAAATAATTACTTCGATTTGTGGCATCAATCACATCGTAAATAGAAATAGAATATATAAACCTTAATGATATCTTGTCGTGCAATTTCATGGTAAAATAATTTTATTCCTCTTTCCAAGAAAGGAGTAAATCCATTACGCTGCTGTGCGGGTATTGGTCTCCGTTTCTTTGTTCTTGTTAATTGAATAAATTATTGTGAACAAGAAAAACAAACCATTCGTAAATGTTCGTTTGTTGCAAGGTAGGGCGAGGTCAACGTTCAGTAACAGTCCTTGTATAATGAATGTGGTTTGCGTGTGTGTGATAGAAACAGAGACATATGGTAAGGGAGGGAGTGTATATGCGTAAGAGGGGGAGATTGGGTTTATGTGTGTGTATGTGATAGAAACAATGGGGAGTTCGTGTTTGATAAAGGTAGAGATGGAGAGGGCGGGAACGGAGAGATAGGGTTTGTGTGTGTAATAGAAACAGAGACAGAAAGGGAAGGAGGGAGTGTGTGTGTGAAAGAGAGAGAGGGAAAGAGTGTGTGTTTGATAAAGATAGAGAGGGACAGTAAGTGGGTGTGTGTGAGACGCATAATGGGGTTTGTGTGGGAGACATCCGTGTATAATGAATGTGGGGTGCATGTGTGTGATAGAAACAAAGAGTAAGGAGTGTGTGTGTGAGAGAGAGAGTTGGGGAGATTGATTTTGTGTGTGTAATAGAAACAGAAAGGGTGGGAGTGATAGAGTGTGTGTTTGGTGTGAAAGAGAGAAGGTGGGAGTCCGTGTGTGTTTGATTAAGTTAGAGCGAATAAACAAAAGTATGTGTATTATGAATGTGTGCCTGTGTGTATGTGTGATAGAAACAGAGGCAAAGAATAAGGGAGGGAGATCGAGAGTGTATATGAGAGAGAGGGAGGGGGAGGGAACGGAGAGATATGGTTTGTGTGTGTGATAGAAACAGAGACAGAAAGGGAAGGAGGGAGTGTGTGTGTGAAAGAGAGAGGGAAAGAGTGTGTGTTTGATAAAGATAGAGAGGGACAGTAAGTGGGTGTGTGTGTGTGAGACACATGATGGGGTTTGTGTGGGAGACATCCGTGTATAATGAATGTGGGTGAGTGTGTGTGATAGAAACAAAGAGTAAGGGAAGGAGTGTGTGTGTGAGAGAGAGAGTTGGGGAGATTGATTGTGTGTGTAATAGAAACAGAGACAGAAAGGGAGGGAGTGATAGAGTGTGTGGGGGTGTGAAAGAGAGAAGGTGTGAGTCCGTGTGTGTTTGATTAAGTTTAGAGAGAGCGAGGTCAACCTTAAACAAATTTATGTGTATTATGCGTGTGTGATAAGAATAGAGACAAATAATAAGGGAGGGAGATCGAGAGTGTATATGAGACAGAGAGAGAGTGGGGGGGACAGAGAGATATGGTTTGTGTGTGTGATAGAAACAGAGAGGGAGGGAGTGTGTGTGCGTGTGTGTGAAAGAGAGAAGGGAAGGGAGAGATTGTGTGTTTGATACAGGTAGAGAGGGACAGTAAGTGGGTGTGTATGAGAAACATAAGGGGGTTTGTGTGGAAGACATCCGTGTATAATGAATGGGGTGCGTGTGTGCGGTAGAAACAGAGACAGAGAGTAAGGGAGGGAGTATATGTGTGTGTGAAAGAGAGGGGGAGATTGATTGTATGTGTGTGTGTGTGATAGAAACAGAGAAAGGGGGTATGAGTGTGTGTTGGGTGTGAAAGAGAGAGAGGGGAGTTCGTGTGTGTTTGATAAAGTTAGAGAGCGAGCGAGGTCAACCTTGAACAAAAGTATGAGTATTATGAATGGGTGCGCGTGTGTGTGAGAGATAGAAACAGAGACAAAGAGTAAGGGAGGGAGATCGAGAGTGTATATGAGAGAGAGTGGGAGAGATAGGGTTTGTGTGTGTGATAAAAACAGAAATTAATAAGGGAGTGATAGAGTGTGTGTGGAAGTGTGAAAGAGAGGAGGGGGAATTCGTTTGTGTTTGATAAAGGTAGAGAGGGATAGTAAGTGGATGTGTGTGAGACACATGAGGGGGTTTATAGTGTGGGCGAGATTGTACCATTGAGCTGTGTGTAGTATGTAGCTGTATGTTCAACATGTTCAATGATCACGATGATGCATATGCATACTTCTGATTTTTGTCAAACTATTTTTGTTATATCTGCGTTACATATTATATTGTTAAGCTGAAGCAATTATTAAAAGGGAAGTTTACCCTGACAAAAAGTTTATTGTAAAAATAGCAGAAAAAATAATAGAAAATATTGCCGAAGGTTTGAGAAAAACTCATCAAATAATTAAAAAGTTATTAGAATTTCAATTATTTGATTTGTGACGTCATATGCGAGCAGCATTCCTACATAGCGAGTGGTAAAAAATCAATGAAATGTCATTTTCTCAGAAAACTGAAAATGGTTTTCACTGTACCTTTTGTATATCAACCGACAAATCATTTCACACCTGTTCATGAATAGAAAACAAAATTAAATCATCAGGAACCATAAAAAATTGAAATTCGTGCATTTTATATTAAGTAACACATGGGACAGCTGCTCGTTTATGAAGTCACAAATCCAAAACTTTGAACTCTAATAACTTTCTTACTCTTTAACGGATTTTCCTCAAACCTTCACCAATATCTTTTACTATTTTTTTCTGCTATTTTTACAACAAAGTTTTCTTCAGGGTGAACTTGAACTTAAGTCAAATCGTTATCATTCGAAGAACATGTTAAATGTGTTTACAGTGATCTTGAATTTGTTGTGCGTCGCGAGTGAAAACCCGGCCACAAAAGGCACCCGTCATGGATCAATGTTGCCGCGATACCAAAATAGGGATTCTTCGCAACCACTAAGGAGACGCATTCTGGAACGTAGAGAATCTATTGTCAAAAGCCCTTCATGCCAAAACACGTTTTGTCGAAAATTAATGAATCAACAAAGCAGTTTCATCCGTGATTCTGGACAGGCAACAAATTTGCAAGCTTTCTTCAGCTCCGAATCTCAAGACGATCTGCTATCCCGGTTGTTTTTTTTTCTTTACTTGTGCACCAGACGCGAGAGGGCAATGGGACTGGCGTTAAAGGCTTTTTTGTGATACTTTGAACCAGATGACAAATCTTGGACTTATATTTTTTAAGATTATTGCCTCAAATTGCTATTTGAGACTCGAACCTGCGCCATAAACTCGACTGTAGGAATGGCTTGCTGATTGAGCCACACCAATTAGGGGTCGGAAATAAGCATATCTTTCGACGTTTCGTATTCATGAATATTCATGAGGTGTAGTCTGATTAAATAAACCCTTTTATATCGTCATTCACACTGCCCTCTCGCGTCGGAAGCACAAGTACTGACGAAAAAATGTCAAGAAAAAAAAGAGAAAAACGCCATTCGCAAAAACAAAAATTAAAGGCTTATTTATACTCACAACAATTTTGTTCATCTGCTCGGTCATTGCAATGCGGGAACCCATCGCAAACGAACAGTTGTGCCACGCACATGCCGTTACTGCATAGCACATAGTTACGATAGCTCTCGCATTCTTTAGAAGAATAAAGAACAAAGAAGACAACATGTACTTTAATATTATCAGTACATCGGAGAGGGAAGTTCAGTTTAGCTGGAACAACGTCCCTGGCTGGAAGTTCCAGTTCTGCTGTCTATCTTATTTCGATTAGAAATGGTTCGAACTTCCTAAAGTGGTTAATACGCGAGAATGTATAGAACAAAGTTTAGTTACAATAGATCAGGCTTGCTTGGAATTGTATTATTATACATTGTGCTTTTCGTAGTGTACAAAAGTACCATTTCGATTGATCACTAATCTTTGTGTTACGGAGCCCTGATGCACTTTTACAATACCACACAGTTAAAACATTGTTTGAAATTTTATACACCGTTGTTTACTAATGATAAAACTTAAATGTTGTTTAACAATTTAAACAACCATGCTTGATTATTGATAATTAATTATTTTGAAAATCAAACGGTGTGGTTCTGACTTTAAACACTTAATCAAACTATTTAAGCAACGACTATAAGGTTCATATAGTAAACAACGTTATGCAGTTTGTACAGGGTATGACGTAGAGGCTTACTTCCGGTTTCACAGTATAATTCATCTTCGCTCGCTAAACAATCATCGCTGTTATCACACAGCTTGTTCAATGGCAAGCACTCACGGTTCCAACAAGCGAATTCATCGTCTCGACATACTGAAATTAAAATGAAAAGAAAAGTGTTTTTAAACCCCGGGAGTAGTAAAAACAAATAGATAAATAGATATTACGTTCCACGACCAGAAAAGGTCATCGACTAAAAATTTAGGGAGGGGGAAGGACCGTCCCCCACCTCAATTTAAGGGGGGGACCTATGATCATGATTATGCAGTCGATCAAAGACCCAAATACAGTTATGCCCGTAACAATTATGTGCGTACAGCGCCTGTACTTTCATTCTCCACGAAACAATTTTATCTAAAAAAAAATTGTGAAAACATGACATGCGTTTGCGTTTATGTGACATCATACCTCAATGCGATTGTTCGCGTATACTCGCATAGAGGAGTTCTTGCTCCACAGTGCATACCGGATTAAAAAAAAACGGAGAAATGTATTGTCAAAAACTTCATATAAGAGCAACCACGAGGTCTTTGTCGAAAATATTATTGGTTAATCAATCAACCAGCAGCTTTGTCCTAGATTCTGGACAAATGAGATATATGTAATTTTTCGTCAGATCCGAAACCTAGGACGACATAGCCGTTCCCGTTCGCCTACTTTTGACAGAGACCTCCCAGCTGTTCTTACTTGTCGTTTGCCGAGAATTTTCAATACATTTACTGTGTTCACGAATCCCTATTGTTCTTTGCACGACCGCATCAGGACAATTGCAACCTATAATCACCCCGGACAACTACCACCCGAGGACAATTACCCTCGGGGGTAATTGTCCAATGGATAATTGTTTGGAGGAAGTTGTGCGGGGGGTAATTGTCCGAGGGTAATTGTCCTCGGGGTAGAACGTTGTCCTCTTGGTGATTGTCCGGAGGTAATTGTCTTAGAACCGTCGACTGTTCCGCCAAATTATAGGCTACAGTTTTACTGCATGTACAGTAAACCTCCTACTCACCGGCTCCAGGACGGGGATCTGTCGTCGCCGGCCTGCCGGGAGGGCGACAAAAGGCGCTACCGGTAGGAGAATGCGGCCTTCCAAACAACGTTACGATCTTGACCGGAACACCTCTCTGGAGCGCACCTTCGGGGTTCCGGAACATGGGACAAACTACTTCTGAAAGGTCACAGTGCGATATTGGAAAAGATGGATGCAACACTGCCTTTAGTTAAAGATAAAAAAGAAGGGGAAAATAATCATAGGAATCTGCATAGAACAAACTACACTAAAATAGTTACGCACACAGGGGGGGGGGGGAGGCACACTAGTAAGACTAGCATAGAAAGGCCTACATAAAAAAAGTATTGACTATGAATCTCAATAGGGGGGGGGGCACGGGTCGGATGTGCACCCCCCCCCCGGTCCGCCACTGGTATAACATCAATTTCAGCTCGCTCTTTGCGCTCGTATTCCACTAGTGAGATTTGTATTCGGTACATTAATTAATAAAACAATCCTTTATGTATCAGCAATTATGACAACAACAATAATAATGGTCTCTCATTATCAATACTTCGAAACATTTCTTGCTGCCAGAGGCCATCTGGATTACAAATTAATAATAATAATCATCATGGTACTAATTATAACGGCACATTTGCCCAGGGTAGCCACTTCTGTTCCGAAAACCTTCTCCCAGCGGGCCCTGCTACCATTATCACTTTCTTCCTACCGATACCCATTCATCTCACCTGGGTACGTGCAGCACACTGGGTGAATTTCTTGCTGCAGTAAATCGCGCCATGGCTTGGAATCGAACCCACGTCCGTCAGAATGAAAGACTTGAGTCATGACCACTAAACCACAGCGGACCGATGTTCACATTTCTAACTGTTGTTTCATCTGAATACAATCATTAATTACCGATTTAAGAAGTAACAACTTAATTCTTTAAAGACAATTTTGAAGGTTATCGAAAAAGAACACTTACTATCGCAAGAAATCCATAAAGCCAGCCCAAAAATCCGGTTCTGTTTACGAAAAGGAAGAAAATTATTTTTACGACATTAGGGGTCCGGGATTTTCCAAAAGGAGGGTCACATTTTCTCATGGAAAATTTGGCTAGCCAAAAAACAAACAATGGTCTCAGTTGCGTATAAACGGCATATTCTCTTAAAAGATATTTACCGTTACTCTCAAAAGAGGGAGGGGGCAAGCTTGTGCATGAACGACATATATTTACATTCAAAATATTGACCATGACTCTCATAGGGGGCAAGGGCCGGAAACGCCCCCCTCCCCCGGATCCGCCACTGCGACATAAGCATGCACTTTATACCAAACGCACTACGTAAGGATCGCCATTATCCTTAGCGATCTTCACATTGAAAAGATCATAACCTTCGAATATATACTATTTTTGTTTCTCCAATTACTCTCAAGCTTTTAATACTTCTTACGGGTAGGCCCATCCAAAAAAATGTCTATTTGAATTTTTTTTAAAGAGAAAAATCAAACAAGCATGATGCTGAAAATTCCACGTGTGGAGCGTTACGGCCTAGTGCATGGATTTGACTTTGAAACAGAGGGTCGTGGGTTCGAATCCTGGCCAGCCATGGCGTAATTTCATTCTGTAAGAAATGTATCAACATCGTGCTGCACTCAACCCAGGTGAGGTCAGTGGTTACCTGGCAGGAATGTAGTCCTTGAAATGCCACCGCGCTGTAAAAGTCTGCGGGTGTAAAGTCAGCTAGATAATACTATCCATAATTGAGCACACAGTATTCCATCCAAGTCGGATAAGGAAGTTACGACACTTTTATGATTTTTTCTGTTTTAATTCAAACATCATCATCATCACCACCATCACCTACATCTTCGTCACTATCATCATCAATCTCATCATCATCATCGCCATCATCATTTTATCATCACCACCACCACCACCACGACTACCATCATCATCTTCGTAACTATCACCACCAAAAACAAAGTTCATCATTCATTAATCATCGTCATCGTCGTCGTCGCATTATGATTTTATTATTTTTATCATTATTCTTTTATTTCCTTGATCGTATTATATTATTTCCTGTTCTCACACAATCTGATTTGCTCCAACTTTTAAATCTTTTTTTGAGGGTCCACTTACCATTTACAACGTACGTCGTGCTAAATCCGCTTCGCTGCAAAATCAGATGGAAAAAAGAGTATACCGAGGTTAATCTCTTCGGACAATTACCAACGTTGGGGTCTATTTTCGGTGAAATATATTGCTTGAAGTTTTGTCATTCACCACCATTCACTTCGGATGTAATACATTTTGATCTAACCCCAAGTGATATTCAATTAAATCATGAATTCCCGAAATTTTAAATATACGCAGTTTAGGCGTATGTCAATTTTTGTGGGGTTTTTTTTGCCTGATTGTTTTTTTTTGATGGGGGGGAGGCGGGGTGCTACTTTTTTTTTATAAAAATATAACAAACTCGGTGTAAATGATAATCTTTACTGTAATTTTGTACGTAGACATTCCCTAAATGTTTTTATTTCATATTTTATTTTATATGTATATGTATTAAAAATGTACGTAACAAATAAACGAAATGAAAAATCCTGAATTACCGAAAAGAAACTCCGTCAGCACCACGCCAAAGTCTTGAAAAATACAAACGTATAGGGCCTACCCGGGGGCCTACTTCTCCGATGCACAGCCGAGTGAGTACAAGTGACATATACGTGTTTACGCCAAATTACTTCCATCATGCCTACTTCGCTACTAATCAACAAAATGATTAATCTGGTTTAATTTCTTCATCTATTTCTCCAAGAGCACGTATAATTGTTGTTAAATAGGCCAATATTGATCTCACGTATGGCACAGCGATGGGTCATAGCACTATAATATGGACTGGTGCACAGGCGCAGATCAAGGGTGGTGCCTTTGAGAAGAAAAAATAAAATTTGTAATGTAATAATGCCATTAAAAGCGAGGAGTGCCCCCTCTTTTGAAATTGAAGACCTCTTTTTTTTTTGCTTGTCAATTTTTTCGGGTAAGAAATTTTCTGAATTTCTGGTTGAAAACCTTTTTTTTGGGGGGGGGGGCTTGTCAAAATTTTTCCTACGAAAATTTTTTCCCCAACCTTTTGGAAAATTCTGGATCCACCCCTGCTGGTACATAATCAAATTTATTGCTATTTGGGGGCTCATTTCCAATACTCCCCGCCCCAGAGACAGTGGCGGATAACCCAGTTTTTGTGTTTTTTATTTTTTTGGTGCCAAAATTACCTTTATTTTATTGATAGTCGCGAACCCCCCCCCCCCCCTTTCTTAAGCTTGTTCAATTTCTCGGTCAACCCCGCCCCTCCCCCTTGAAAAAGCTAGATCCGCGCCTGCCTGATGAAAATAAGATAAACCAAGCACGTGCTGACTCCTAATAACGTAATGAATCCCCCTGACAATTTAAGTCCGTGCACCTTGACTTAAGGGGCAACATTTCACCAAAATATGAATGAATAAATAACTAGATGATAATACATAATAATTATATCAATTAATATATAAATACATTAATAGATAAAAAATAACTACATAAATAGATGAATAAATAAATAAATAGATAAATGAAGTCTCAAGCATACTATTTTTCAAACATGCTATATCAGAATGCTCCCCCCCCTCGAAACCATTTACAAGAATGAAACTAATACTAATAAGTTATTGAACGGTGAATAATAAGAGTATATCAACTCTCATATAAATTTATATAAAAAAAATCAAAATATTTATAACTTACTCTTGTCAGAAATTATGGTAAAACAACAAATTATAATAAGAACAAGAACCATACAAAACAATTGCAATATTAACAATTTTTAATTTCCTATCAATCAAATAGAAAAAAACTAATATATAATTTTACAATATTGTCCCACTTTAAAGCAATACTCCAGGCTGAAGATATCTCGATAAATTGAGTAAAATTCAGAAAGCAAAATGCTAAAAATCTGATCGAAATCGGATTACAAATAACAAAGTTATTGAATTTTATAATTTGCATTATTCCGGTGAAACACTTCTAAGCATGTCTTCATGAATATTCAATGAGCAAACTGATGTTATGATAATACCCACTGTTCTTTTGTATCGTATTATATGAAATTAGGTTTATTCGAATATTTTCTACCAAGACCTAAACAATTGTAATGACAGAACTGACTAAATGCATTATATATTTATTGCTGTAAATTATTTCACTAAAATGGAGACACATCATTAACACATGCATGGAAAAATGACACAATTATGATTTCATGTAATAACATTTAAAAAAAGGAAAGCCGGGAAGTGACATCATCAGCCGACCTAATGAATATTGATGATGACGTGCATAAAACTGTTTTCACAAATATTGCAAAATTTTAAATTTCAATAACTTCGTTATTTGTTATCCGATTTTCATGAAATTTTCGGCATTTTGCTCTGTGAATTTTACTTCAGCCTTGAGTATCCCTTTGATTTTTCAGTTTCTACTGATAGGTACAGTTGTCCTCAAAATTATTCATACCCCTTGTGGAAAAACACTCTTTAGTAGATTTTTCACTTGTAAAAGCTTTATGATGTAACTATCTTTGTATCTTTTGTCCGCTTGTTGCTATGCATCATTTGACATATGAGCTGGCTCGTCTTCATTTGCATAATAATAGATAGGGTCGAAAGTTACTTTTTGCACTTGTTCAGAATTATTCATACCCTTGCCAATACCTCAACAAAAATGTCCTTTTATGACAATGTGCATTATTTTTACTGTCTGGGAATGTGCTATTCTTTGTTCTATAGTTATTTCAAGATGTTCCAATGAATTAAATACCTTCTTTGTTAAACAAATCATTAAACAATGATAGAAAATAGCATCTTCTGTAAGTGTATGAATAGAGGAAAGCATTCTGGTCATTCTCAGTCTCTGATAATCATGGTCAAGAAGAAGGAGCTCAGTTAGGACCTACGACAACTTCTTGTGCATGCCCACAGTGAGGAAAAGGGTTATAAAGGCCATTTCAAAGCAGTATGACGTCCCTGTAGCGACAGTCCAGAGCATAATCAAGAAGCACAAGAGGTACAACACTGTGAAGAACCTTAGTGGGCGTGGCAGGAAGTGCAAGGTGTCCCCTAAACTCGCCAGGAAAATCTGCTAAGAGGTCACTTATAACCCCCGGACCACAATCAAGGCCCTACTTGAAACGCTTGACCGGTCAGGGATGAACGTGTCACGGTCCACCATCGAGCAAGTCTTGCACAAAGGAGGTCTCCATGTACGAAAGGCCTCGGAAGACACCGCTGCTCAGGGAGAAACATCTGAAGGCTCGACTGGCCTTTGCAAGAGGTCATCTGAAGCAAAATCCAAGCTTTTGGTCAACCATCCTATGGTCTGATGAGACGAAGTTGGAGTTATTTGGCCATATGGATGTTGTATACGTCTGGAGGAAGAAAGGGGAAGCATACAATCCAAAGAGCACTGTGCCAACCGTCAAGCATGGTGGTGGGCACAATGCTATGGGGATGTTTCTCTTCCAGTGGCACAGGGAACCTCGTTAGAATCCAAGGAATCATGAAAAAGAAGGATTACATCCATATCCTTGATGAGAACTTGAAGGAATCTGCTGAGAAACTCCTGGTTGGCCCCAACTGGAAGTACCAACAAGACAATGACCCAAAGCATATCGCCAAGCTGGTGAAGAAATGGTGCAAGGACAATGATATCAACGTCCTAGAATTGCCAAGTCAGAGTCCTGACCTGAATCCGATCGAGAACTTGTGGCGAGACTTGAAGGTCAGAGTGATGGCTAGGAACCCAACCAACCTGACCCAGCTTGAGGCCTACACCATGGAAGAATGGGCCAACATCCCGCAGGATACATGCAGGAAGCTTGTGGACATGTACAGGAATCATCTAGAAGCAGTCGTAAAGAACAAAGGCTATGCTATTAACTATTAATGAAAGACATTGGACTCAGAAAACCTAGGGTATGAATACTTTTGAACATGACATTTTTTGAATATCTATGAATAAATTACCCCTGAAAAGAGAAATTTCTTAAATTGTGCATTGTTGTTATTCTTTCACTAGTAGGTCACATACAAATCATAGAGAAACTTGACAAAATGCATTCATTTTATCACAAACATGAAAAAACACAAATATCAACAAGGGTATGAATAATTTTGAGGACGACTGTATATATTACCTCTCTTGGTAATTTTTTTTACGTTTCAAATAGAGGCTATCTCACAAGTAGATCAGTGATACTAATTTAGCCTAATTTGCACTAAGAAAATGAGGTATCGTATATGGTATTGAAGTCTGGGGTGGGGCATGATAAATGATAGACTCTATACTACAAATTTAAAAAAAAGGCAATGCGTGTGTTAAAGTTATTTTAGTACGTACATGACAAGATCAGCACCATAATTCAGGGATCTTAAGATGCTTGACATTTTCCAACTGTATATTATCTACATGTATCTGCAGTTTTTGTCTCACCTGCGAAGCAAAGTGAGACTATAGGCGCCGCTTTTCCGGCGGCGGCGGCGGCGTCAACATCAAATCTTAACCTGAGGTTAAGTTTTTGAAATGACGTCATAACTTAGAAAGTATATGGACCTAGTTAATAAAACTTGACCATAAGGTTAATCAAGTATTACTAAACATCCTATTAGAGTTTCATGTCACATGACCAAGGTCAAAGGTCATTTAGGGTCAATGAACTTAGACCATGATGGAATAATCAACATCGAAATCTTAACCTGAGGTTAAGTTTTTGAAATGTAATCATAACTTAGAAAATATATGGACCTAGTTCATGAAACTTGAACATAAGGTTAATCAAGTATCACTGAACATCCTGCATGAGTTTCACGTCACATGACCAAGGTCAAAGGTCATTTAGGGTCAATGAACTTTGGCCGAATTGGGTATATCTGTTGAATTCCCATCATAACTTTGAAAGTTTATGGATCTGATTCATGAAACTTGGACATAATAGTAATCAAGCATCACTGAAAATTTTGTGCAAGTTTTAGGTCTCATGATTAAGGTCAAAGGTCATTTAGGGTCAATGAACTTTGGCCGAATCAGGGGTATCAGTTGAATTACCATCATAACTTTGAAAGTTTATTGGTCTAGTTCATTAAACTTGGACATTAGAGTAATCAAGTATCACTGAACATCCTTTGCGCGTTTCAGGTCACATGACCAAGGTCAAAGGTCAATGAACTTTGGCCGAATTGGTTGTATCTGTTGAATTACCATCATAACTTTGAAAGTTTATGGATCTGATTCATGAAACTTGTACATAAGAGTAATCAAGTATCACTGAACATCCTGTTCGAGTTTCAGGTCACATAATCAAGGTCAAAGGTCATGTAAGGTCAATGAACTTTGGCCATGTTGGGGTTTTTTGTTGAATAACCATCATATCTCTGTAAGTTTATTGGTCTAGTTCATAAAAAGTGGACATAAGTGTAACCATGTATCACTGAACATCTTGTGTGGGTTAGAGTAGTATTCAAAGCCAGCACTGCTGCTATATTGAATCGCGTGATGCAGGTGAGACGGCCAGAGGCATTCCACTTGTTTGTATTCGGTGCTACATTATTGTTCACTAATTCAACATAGATATAGTAGGCAAAAGGAAGGTGAGATCTTGAGAAAGTAGTGTTTATCTCAATGTAGGCACATGCAACTTCTTGGAATAAGCTACCAATCAGAAAGAAACCATCAGGGTCAAGTTTTCATAAAGCTGTTGCTTAACATCTGTTGGAAAACTGAACTTTGTTATCATCTATATGGGATTTTTGTTATCATTTATCTAATTATCTTTCATATGTAAATACTGTAAGTTTTTGTTCAATTGTTATGTAGGCATTGTATATATATATATTACAGAGTATATTTATTTAGTAGACTTACGATTGTTCATTTTTTTAACTTATGAAAAATATCTTCTACCTAAACTACAAGGGTCCAGACTTTACAAGCTTTAATGCGATTTTCTGGTTCCTATTATTGCTTTTTATATACTCATAACTGAATGGCTGTAAAGGCTTGAAAATCATTATTTTATTATAAATATTATCATCATTATTATTATCATAATCCATGTACTGCACTTTTCCCAAAATTTGTCCCATAGCGCTTACATCTTCAAAAAGATCAAATGAAGTATGAAATTATATTTGCAATCCGAAGATTCTCGAACAGGAAAAAAGAAATGTCTTAAGTCCCTTTGTAAAGGTCAAGTCCACCTTAGATTATTTTCTATTTGAATTACTAGTACAAAATTAGACAAGCATTATAATGCTGGAAATTTCATGAAAATCAGATGAAAAGCAAAAGCGAAAATTCATAATATCATAACCTTTTTATTTTTCATCTGATTTAATGCACAATTTAGTCACAAACAAATGAGAGAATCGATATTGTCCCTTACCAGGGGCGGATCCAGCCTTCGCCAATAGGGGGGGCCCGGAATTTTTTTCAGCCATATTTTCCCCGATCGGCCGCTCGAATATGATTTTTGCCGGGATTTTTTGTTTCTTTGAAGGGGTAGTCCTAATGGTCACTTTTTAGCTTTATTCTTATGAAACATAAATGTATAATACCATAACCCTTATTTATATAATGCGAGCGCGAAGCGCGAGCTAAATTTTTTGGAAATCTTATGTACTTTTTCCTAAAATTTTGAACATTCTGGGAAATGTTTGTCTTCCTGAAAAAAAAAGATGTGTATGCAAGTTAATAATTACTACGAACGTAAAGAGTGAGCAGAAATGAAGTGATGGAAAAGGTACTGTTAAATACTTGCTTGCAATTAGCCATGAAGACGTTACACATTTTTAAAAATCAAATAATGCGAGCGCGAAGCGCGAGCCGAATTTTTTTTGACATTTTTACCTAAGGAATGGAAATTCTTAGCACTTTTTGTTTAACAGAATAGGTATATAATTAAACATGCAAGCACGAAGCGTGAGCAAAAAATTTTGAGATTTAGACCTACTGAACAAGACACTCTATTCAATTAGTTTTGTAAATCATGAAAAGGATGAGTAAGTGGGGATCTTCCTGACATTAATAATGCGAGCGCAGAGCACGAGCAGAAAATTTTTACGTTTTGAACTGCTCGACATTGTACCTGTGGACTGCTTGCATTTAGCCATGAAGACGTTACATATTTCAACATTCAAATATTGCGAGCGCGAAGCGCGAGCTGAAAAATTTTGACTTTTTTACCTGAATAATGGAAATGCTAAGCACTTTTTGTAATCTTGGAAGGACTATAAACTAAACTAAACTAAAGTATATAAACTAAACTTTATTGATGCGAGCACGAAGCGAGAGCGGAAAAATTCTGGACACTATTCATGTTTTGAAAATCATGAAAAGGATAAGTTATTTATCCGCGAGCAGACACTTTTTGATATTGTGATCTGAAACTGGATAATGATTTAAATAGAGAACAATCTGCGTATCTGAATTAACGTGTGCTTTAGATTTCGACCAAGAATTTGGGTATTCTAAGTACCTTTCTTATTATGAAAATCAATAAAGCGAGCGCAAAGCGCGAGCTAAAAACATATGATATTCCGATCTAACAAAGGGTCAATTTAAGCTCTGTATTGCAAACAATTTGTGGGAAAATTGTGAATCGTGATGGATGACAGTTAAAAAAGAGCTGATGTATTTTATTATTATTACTTTGAGTTTTTACATAGGACCGGGACATTCTATAAGGGCATTATGTCATCATAAGAAAATGATGACTATCTTCCTATTTCTCTTATAAGCATGAGAGCGCGAAATCTGTTAATATCATGGCCTGAAAACTGGACATTTAAAGCACTTGTAATTATGCATAAAATGCACGATATCTATCAATGCGAGCGGAAATCGCGAGCCGAAATTTTTGATAAACTGTCATCAAAGTAGTTTGATTTAGAATTAATATTGGGATATACATAACTCACTAATCAAAATGCTAGCGTGCAGCGCTAGCTGATACGTTTTGACAATCTGACCTGAACAGACGCCTCGATTATGGGGGGGCAGGGGGGGCGATGGCCCCACCAAGGAAAATA
Source organism: Lytechinus variegatus (assembly GCF_018143015.1). NCBI lineage: Eukaryota > Metazoa > Echinodermata > Echinoidea > Temnopleuroida > Toxopneustidae > Lytechinus > Lytechinus variegatus. The sequence goes on along the minus strand of NC_054745.1, from coordinate 26,599,636 downwards.
TTGGGGGGGCAAACATATCATTTTGCCCCCCCAATAATTCCGCATTTGCTAAAAATAAAATAAGATTGTAATGTTACACAGAAATCAGCAAGCGAGATTGAGATACACAGTTCGTTCTTTGTCTAAAATCGTGCTCAAAATGTCCACTTTTCAGATTGGAATATCAAAAAATTTCAGCTCGCGCTTCGCGCTCGCATCATTTTTGTAACAAAAACCCATACTTTCCATGATTAAATAGGTGAATATGGTCCCGTTTTCAGTTCTAAACCTCAAAAGAACTCCCACTTCGATTTGCAATAATCTTTTGTTGGATATATATATCTTGTTCTTTATTAAAAACGTCCATTAAACTCAATTTTTTTTTCAGATCGAAATATCAAAATTTTCAGTTCGCACTTCGCGCTCGCATTAATCTGCTGGTGAGATATGTATGTATATATATATATATATGTATATATATATATGTGTGTGTGTGTGTATATATATATATGTGTGTGTGTGTGTATATATATATATATGTACACATATATAGGCATATGTGTGTGTTTGTGTGATCGAGCGCCTTTGGAAAATTGATTCATGATTTTGCCCCCCCAATCTGAAAAATGGATCGACGCCCCTGGACCTGAATATGGAACTTTTTGAGAACTTTATGGAATACAGAAAAATAATAGGTACCTGACAAATCAAATTTTGCGAGCGCGCAGCGCAAGCAGAAACTGATAATATTCAGACCATGACACAGACATTTTTACAGAGCACTTTTTTAAAATCAATTTGTTAATCAAACAAAATAATGAAAGTTCAATTTCCCAGCTGAAAAATGTTTTGTATATTGACTTCAAAGTTTGATATTTCAAGCTCCATATTGAGCAAGATATGCAAATCCCCTAAAAGACAACAAGAGCGCGAAGCGCGAGCGAAAATTTCATATCAAACAAATAGATTTTTCAAAAAATTATTTTCAAAGTCTTCCCCTCATGTTATTTTATTCAATCCTCTTATGTTTGCGTTTCTTCTTTTCTCTTCTCTTTTCCCTTCCTTTTCTTTTTCCCTTTTTTTTTGCTCCGCCAATAGGGGGGGGGGGGGCCGGGCTCCTCCCCCTGGATCCGCCTATGCTTACTCACTAGTTTTTGTTTTTTTATTGTTTGAATTATAAAATATTTCCCTATTTACAGATTTCACAATAAGAAACAACTTGACTGAATGTTAAACAATGGTAATTTCCACATGTTGAGGGAGAATTAAACTTGGTTTCATAGGACAATGAGGAGAAAAATATAGGATTTTTTTTATTTCATATAACAGATTTCTTCATTTGCATATCGATCGGGAAGTGCATATAGCCATTTTGTGAAATTAAGCGAAATTTGAAAATGCCATACTTTCTTATCTTACATCCGATTTAATAGATTAAATTTTCAGCGTTATGCTTGTTAGATCTATCTCTTTTTATTTAAATCAATTTTTGTTGGGATGGACTTTTCCTTTAAATAATAAGAGAGATGGTTATTATCATATCACTGCATTGGATAATAAATAAATTCATTCATTAGTCAGAATACATAATGCAGGGATGGATAACTGTTTAGGCCCCTATTCAACAGAACGGAGACCATTGAAAGACTTAAAATTGGTGAGGTCTTAAAGCGGTCTTCAAGATCAATGAAATTTGTCATCTCAGTGTGGAATGGCTCGAAAGACCCCTCAAAGAACTCTTAAAGAGTGATGGATATTTATTGTCTATCTGGGGGGTGTTTCGAAATCACAAAGATTTAAGTATGACTTAGGTCGCACTTAAATGTCGACGCGTACATGATATGCAACGCGCAATCTTATTGATCAATACGCAGTAGTGCGCGTCCTCTTGGCATGATCTGACCAATGCTGTCAAGCCTTTTATACTGCGCGCAACTAGGCATTTAAGTGCGACTCTAAGTCATACTTAAATCTTTGTGAAACACCCCCTGGTCTTAGACTAGTCCTATAGAGATCTTTCAGTGGTCTTTCAGAGATCTTTTATGCAAAAAGTGATCTTTCAGAATTCTTTCCATGGACTTTGTCTGGTCTTCCAATGGTCTTTCAATGATCTCCTCATGAGTCTTACAGTGATCTCCGCAAAAATCTTGAGAGACTGCCGAAAGATCATTGAAATGCTATGAAGACCTTTGAAAGTTCATCGAAAGACCACTGTAAGACCGTTGTAAGACTGTTTTGCACCGTTTCAAAAAAGTTTTGGAGCCCATGAAGACCACGAAGACCACTGAAAGATTGGTCAGGACTCGTGTAAGACCTCAAAGACCATTTCACTGAGAGACCTCTGAAAGATCAACCATGCAAAATCCATGGTCTTTCAAAGGTCTTGTTCTCTGTGGAATATGGGTTTTTATAGTGAGATACATGCACAGTCGAATTATGATCATAAAAGTTACCGATTTTAAAAACCTCTTTCGGTATAATTCATGTAATTTATGTTAGTCTAATGTTTAAGATATTTCTTTCCATATACCTACTCGTATAATAGCCCCCCCCCCCCCCCCCCCTTTCTTGACCGTCAGCTGAGCCATTTGCATTGGTGGAAACAAAACAAAGCGAGTGCCACGCCCCCTCTTTCACCACGTGCATACTTTTACAGCATAATCGTTCGATGTTCTGCGCATGCGGTTTGGCATTATATTCAGCAGCAGCCATTCAGCTGATCGATGGTGCGTGCTAATAAATGACAAGACCTCACGTCAGATGAAGCTCGACAATTTTACCAATTGTATGCATGCTCGTGCCTAAATACATCGTCCGACTAAATCAGGATATACAGAGCCATGTGTATATTCGTCGGGAGCACTGTGTTCTTCATGAATAAAATCTCGTATTATTTTCTTCAAGAACAAACGTAAAACAGAGACCAGTCTCGGCTCAGCCTCGCCTCGTGAACCATTGGCATTTCAACGAAAGTACCGGTACTTCGCCATTCACTATCCTCAAAAGCCGGTTCACTCGTGTCGTGACATAAAACGTTAGACGATCTTTTCTGCTTTTTTTGAGCATCGTACTCCTTCATCAATCTATTTTGAACTGGAAAACTGAAACCACAAAATGGCTTCGTGGTTGAGTGATCCCCTGGCAGCTTTGGAGAGCACGTTTGACGGTTCTTGGATCGACTGGTCACTGTCTTCGTGGTATATCACTTTCATTTTCTCCGCCATTTATATCATGCTGATCTACCCCCTACGAAAATGGATGGAACCACGAGAGCCGAAGAAACTCCGTGGACCGCTGGTCGCTTGGAATGTAATTATAGGGATGTTCAGCATTATCGGGACGGCGAGGGTTCTCCCAGACTTTCTCAAGAACCTTCGCAATGATGGATTTTATGCTAGTTTTTGCGAGAGCAATTACTTCTTGAAAGACCATGTAGGCATTTGGGGATTCCTGTTCATATTATCGAAGATCCCCGAGCTAATTGATACCCTATTTATCATCCTACGCAAGCAGAAATTGATATTTCTCCACTGGTATCACCACGCTAGCACCCTCATTTTCGCCTGGCGAATGTACGCCACACGCAGTTCAGTCGCCTATTGGTTTTGCACTATGAACTATTTCGTCCACAGCCTCATGTACAGCTACTACGCGATTCGCGCTGCGGGTTTTCGAGTGAACAGAAAAATTGCAATGGTTATAACTTCGCTACAACTTCTGCAAATGTTCGTAGGAATTTATGCTGTGTTGTACGCAGTGCACCAAATAGCCAACGGCCACCGCTGCGATACGAAAATTCCAGAGCTAATATTTGGAGTCGTCATTTACACAAGTTACATGATACTTTTCTCCAAGTTTTTCTACGATGCATACATCGGGTCACGGCGTGTACGGCCATCGCGCGATAGCGTAGCAGACGGCAAAAAGGTCGCCGAGGTCAATGCCAATGGATCGAACCATGACGTCATGAATGGAAAGGGGGATCACCTAATTTCAAATGGCAATGGACACATGCGACTTAGAAGTACACAGACCCAACAATAATGAAACTGAGTGTTTAACTTTATATTGTTAAAAGTACAAGTTATAGTTATTTACAAGGTATCAAGTACATGTACATTCAACAAACAAACCGAAAAAAACCCGAAACTGGATGTAGGAAAGAAAGATTGTTTCTTTGTAATTACAGCTTTGAGTGTTGGCCTTGTTTATTTTTGCTCATTAATTCTTGGTCACAAAGGTTTCAAATGTTGAATCAATTCGTAGTATATACTACAGGTCTGTAAGACTTGAAAAGAAGAATAAAAATCCCAATACGGCCCACTCAAAAGTTATATTTCATGTGGATTATCAGAATTGATATAATTGTACTTCTAAATTTGTCTTACATTTTCATGGAGAATCGATGAGTGGTTGACAAGCAAATTTTAAAATATCTTGAGCAATGTCTTTGTAAGCTGCATGCTCGCACAAAGGTCTGGAAATAAATATTTTAATATTTAATAAAACACCAAGCCTCAATTCTCAAACATGTCAAAGACATCTTGTATCCACAATTTACTCAAAGCCATTAAAATTTGATTTTTTGTTGAAGTATATGTACAGACGCGGATTCAGACGGATTATACAAATTAGTTTTGAGAGGCAGCTGCGTGCAAAAACAATGTGGCCCCTAAATGGTACTGTGTCTTTATTCGGCTTGATATGCACCTGCAATGTGCAGTACCATGTACGAGTACTCTTCGTTCCTATTTTTGCAAAATGGAACTTTGTTTTTGAGTTGTGTTTGTATTTTGAAAGCTAGAGTTAGCTTTAATTGTCCTGAAAATTTTGATTGTCAATGACATGTGCAGATGCACTTTCTAAGTGTTGTGTGTACAGTACACTGTAACTGCTGATTCATTTCGCAGTGCGGGATCTCTCTGATATCCACATAGTACTTTTGGGACGAATCCTGTTTGCAGGTCGAGTCCGCCAAAGAAAAATGTTGATTTTAATAAATAGAGAAAAATCAAACTAGCATAACACTGAAAATGTCATCAAAATTGGACGTGAAATAAGAAAATTAAAAATGATATTTTAAAGTTTTGCTTTTTTCACAAAACAGTGATATGCACAACTCAGTGACATGCAAATGACACAGTTGATGATGTCCCCCACTCACTATTTTGTTTTATATTGTTTGAATTGTACAATATTTCATTTTTTTACAAATTTGACAATAAGGACCAACTTGCCTGTTGCCTGAACCATTTAACAATGGAAATTCAACTTGTTCAGGGAGGAATTGTTGTTTCACTTGACAATGAGGAGAAAATCTGAATAATTCATACATGTATTTCAAATGATAAAATACAAAAGAAATAGTGAGTGGATGATGTCATCAGTCTCCTCATTTGCATATCGACCAGGATGTGCATACAACTGTTTTGTGAAATTAAGCAAAACTTTATAAAATGTTGTAACTTTCTTATTTTATATTCGATTTTGATGGAGTCTTCAGCATTATGCTTGTCTGATTTTTCTCTTTTGATTCAAATCTACATTTTTCTGAGGTGAACGTGACCTTTAGGTATTCAAAGTCACACTGCTGGAATGTACATCAAACAAGTAAACAATACATGCTCTTTCAAGGAGCCATTTGTCATTGTCAAATTGTTTTTTAGTAGGCCCCATTGTGCATTATCACTGTTTGTAGAAGTTGTCTTGGATATTTATTCAGAGATACAAGTATGCATGTACACTAAAAATCTTGAACTTTGTCATTACAGACTTTCGTATTTTTAATGTCTGGCGAGTCAAGATCTGGGGAAGATTTTGCACACAAAAGCGATACTGTTCTTACATGTAGTGAAAAGTGCTCAGTTCATCCAGATTTGAAATGATGCAGCCTTTTATACTACACAAGATAGATTTATAGAACAAAACAATTTAGCGCCTACATACATGTTGTTTAATGTGCGTTTTATGATTAATCAGAAAAGTTGCAGGGATTTAACATTTTCCACATGTTTCATCTTTATAATGTGTATTGTGTGTGAGTTGCAAATGCTGATTGATTATTTACCAAGGAAGATGATCTGATATGTTCCTGTGCAAGTTTGTGCATTATTGGGGACATTATATTGTGCATGTTATTTGTGCTTATGCATGGATGGCATGGTTCATGCATGGAGATTTGTGTTGATATCCCTATGGTTTACGCTTAGTGCATGTAGGTGTATACTTATTTAAAAGAAGGGGGGTGGTGGTATATTTTGCATGATCGAAACGGACTCTGATGTATGAAGAATTCATTTTATCCAATCTTTTGGATGACAGTCTATGGACAGAATAAAATCTGTTTGTTTAATGGTGTCCCCACTTTCCCCAAAATCCAAATGCGGAAAATATTGCCTGCAATATTGTCTGCTCATCAAAATATTCTCCATTTATTCTACCGTGAGTCGGTGTGTGTGTGTACCCAACTATGTGATCATGCATGGACGCTGAAACACAATTGTACCGCTGTATTTCTGTACATTAATCAATGGCAAGCTATGTGTGGGGCATTTCGCAGTAATAATAGATGTATTGCAGTTTGCATTACACGTATAAGGGGAATGTATCATGCATGTATTCATAGTAAAAAAAGGACCTACTGAACTCAGATTGCATGTGCAATACTGTATGCAGTGTTACGTTTGATAACTATGAATAATTTTATGGAGAAATGAATACTTTGAAGTAGGACGAAAGAAGAAATGAAATGCATATTAATGTTACTGTTGGATTATGCCATGAGGCATTTGCGATGTACTGTAGTAAGAAGGCATGCTAGATAGACAGGAAAATATAACATGCTATGACGCTATCAACTATCAAGGATAGGCCTACTGTATATTTATTTGGAGTCTATGACAAGATACAGGGTTTTTTCATGGTCATCTGCAAGATCTTACTAAAATGGCTCAAAATGTTCATTTGTATGCATTTTCAATTCCATTTATAAAAAAAAAACACACAAAGATATTTGTGTGTGTGTGTGTTATCAGTCACATAAGACTTTTTACTGTATCCCTTGGACAATGAAAATGAATTTTTTGTTTTTCTTTTTGATTTTTAAGATTAAAGGAAACAAAATTAGATTTTGTGTTTCAAAAAATTACAAACAGCCCATGTACATGCAATGTCATGGAATATCTCACATTTTCTTGGAAGTAAAATTCTCTGATATTTAACATTGTTATAATTGTGACTATTTACACTGTAAAAGCTGTGGTGTTAAAACTGACACCAATTGGTGTTAATAGAGGACTACACCCTGAGGTGTTAAAATCACACCCTAAAGATTGAACATAACACCAAAGAGTGTGAATGTAACAACCAAAGATGTTGTTATAACACCTGTAGGTGTAAAACTAACACCACCAATTTAACACTGGTCAGTGTAAAATAACTGATGTGGTCCTCTATGTACACCGGTTAACACCACAGTTCTTGCTGTGCACAAATATCAGTGTAAGTATTTCTGCATATATATTAGACATAGGTCACAAATATTGAAAGCTTTATTTTAATTCTTGTAGAAGTCATTGCTTCTGTCAGTATTCCTGTTAAAGTATTATTTTTAATGCAGAAAAATGAGGCATGTATTTGAATATCTGGTACAGCATGTACCTCGTATAAGTTGCATATTTAAATGTATTTGTTTAAGTGTTGATTTCAATGCAAGCAAAATGAGGCTTATTTTAAATAATGAAATCTAATGATTTTCATTTCTATGTAAATATTTTTGCATTTTTTATGTTACCAAAAGCTTGTGAATTACTGAATTGGACAATGTGATTGTTTTGGGCGACTAATCCCATGTTGTTAATGAAATTCACTTTAGTGACATCAAATTTAAATGATTCAAGTGTTTGATCTGTTAAAATCATGGAGCTACTTTGGAAAGAAACAAAGCATTTATACTTGAACAGGTCAAATATCACTTCTGTCCCAGAGTCTGACATTTTGAGCCCTTGGGCTGGATAGGGGATTGTCAATGAATGGATGAATTGATGGTTGGATTGATGAATTGATTGATGGATGGATTGATGACTGGCTGGTTGGATGGATGGATGGATTGATGAATGAATGGATGGATTGATTATTGATGGATGGATTGATGAATGAATGGATGGATTGATTATTGATGGATGGATTGATGAATGAATGGATGGATTGAATGGATGAATGAATGGATGGATGAATGAATGAAAAGACGAATGGATGGATGAATTGATGAATGAATTGATGAATGAATGGATAGATGGATGGAGGAAGTAATTGATGAATGATTGATGATTGAATTGATGGATAGATGGATGAATTAATTCATGAATGAATGGATGGATGGATTGATGGTTAAATGGATAGATAGATGGATGGATGAATGGAATGATTGAGAAGAGTCCTATTAGTCCCTATGTGGAGTAAAGAACAATGAGAGAAAGAAGGAAGATTGAACGGAAACAAGCAAAAGAAAAGAGAGAATGAGGGAAAGAGAAAGGACTTTAAAAAAGTCGGAATCGGATGAAAATTCATGAAAAAAAAGGAAGAAGCTGGTGGTGAGGGGGTGGACAACATAATTATTTAGGCATGGCCCCGGTGGGAAGCGGGGATGCTGAAGCACTCCCGAGATTTTCCCTGGTGATGCTGCGTGTATTATTCTCCATAGTATAAATTGGAGAAATGTACGAAAACGGACCATCATTTTGTGTTGAGAACCCTTTTTTCTTACCCCAGCCCCTCCCCCCTTGTAAAAAAACAATCGTTCCTATATAGGGCCCTGCATTAGGGCTAGCCCCCCCCCCCTCCCCATCCCTACGCCGGACGGAGGAGGGAACATGAAGAAAAATGGGGTTCTTATTGACCTACATAAAGGACATACACTTTTATTCGAAGAAGTAGAAGAGAACCACTGGAGGTTGCGAGAAAGACTAACAAATATGACGCCCCTTCCCAACTTCCAAGGCTGTGTCTTTACAAAAGGTGTGCTTTTGAAAAAGAACAACAAAACAACAAACAAAACATTATAGGGGAAGTGGTTACACAATTGTATTGGGAAACTCTGCATAGACTAGCCTTGTCCAATATTATAAACAATGTACACAAAAAACGCTGTTTAATAATTTTATACAACGCTGTTTACTATATGAACCTTACAGTAGTTGTTTAACAGTTTAAACAATCATTTTAATTTATTGAAGATTAGATATTGAAAATTAAACTTTGTTGTTTAAGATTTTAAACACTTGTTTGAACTGTTTAAACAATTACTGTAAGGTACATATAGTAAACAGCGTTGCATAATTTTTTTTTACTATGTATGGAAACTAGTTTTTGTGCATCATCTATAGGCATTCCTATTTCTGAGGGGAAAGTCCTTATTGATTAAAGCTTATGAGGTTGATAATGATATGAACAATTATGTTTGGCCTTGCTAAAATCTACGGGTTGTGGGATAATAATAATTGCATCAGGAAACAGGAGTTGATGTAGCGATGTAAATTTACTGGTAGACTCAGTGGTAATGAAATTATTATTAATATAAAAGTAAATAAAATTATATATTGTATGAAGTGAACAGGGCTCGCCTTATATGCAAAATTTTCGAATTTTGCGGCACTTCTAGAAAATGAGCTATCCATACTGATAGGCCTACATAATAAAGCATTTAAAGTATTATCTATTATTTGTCAGCCATTCCAATGTGTCGGCCTATTAGGAGCACTGGCCGATCCGTGCCCCCTCCCCCCTTTGAGAGCCATAATCAAAATTTGTAATGTAAATATACCACTTTTACCTAAGCGCCGCCCCCCCCCCTTTTGAAACTCTTTTTTTTGCTAGTCCAATTTTCATCGGAAAAATATGCCCCCGCGTTTTAGAAAAGCCTGGATCCACCCCTGATTAGTCGCACCCAAGCTGTGGTACGTACGTTCAGGGCAGGCTCTAAAGTGTCATGACCAAGGAGGAAAAATGATAATAAAAATGAAAGAGAGATCGAGAGAGAGAGAGAAAAAGAGAAAAAGATAGAACTTGAAAGAAAGAATATGGTGACATGATATTATTTAATATTGGAATGTTATGATAAAAATATATCACAAAATTTGATTGATAAATGAATTTAAATTGTCAGCATTTTCGCTCGCTTGCAATTACTTTTTTAGGAATCCTCCCACAGAGGCCTATCCCATGTTGTACCTTTCAAAATTTTTGGCAACTACGCTTCTGACTTATATGCATCAAAATTGAAACAATTTTTCCAAAAAAAGGCAGTACAAACAACACGTAGCATGTTTGTTTTGTTTCCTTCCATTCGTTAATTTCACCACTCAACAATATAATCATGGCCGTATACGGCAGATTTTTTCCCCCAAGGGGGAGGGGGGGGGGGTGTAAGATGCAGAAAACTTTTTTGAAGAATCTCGAAAGCAAGGAAGCAAAGCTAAAGGGCTTATTATGAGGGCGCTTATATATATATTTTTTTAATTGGACTAGTGCACTCATTCTTGTGACTTTTAAAAAAAGTTTTCAGTAAAAAAAATATAAGTTTTACAAATGTATTGGGGTCAACTACCCCCCGCCCCCGCTGCGTACGGCCATGAAAATAATAATTATTTTTAAAAGAGTCACGCCTGCATTTGATGATCACTAACTTGTATAAAAGGTCAATGCGTCCGATAAAAATAGCACCATATTATTATTGTCGAGCAATGTATGTCTGAATCTGACCATATCTCACAGAGCACAAATAAGCTTAAAGGACAAGTCCACCCAAACAAAAAGTTGGTAAGAATGTAAAAAGAGAAAAATCCAACTAGCGTAACACTGAAAATTTCATCCAAATCAGTTGTAAAATAAGAAAGATGTGACATTCTAACTTTTGCTTAATTTCACGTAATAGTCATATTCACATCCTGGTCGGTATGCAAATGAGGGGATCATCCAATATTTCTTTTGTATTTCATTACATGGAATATTATATAATAATAATAATATAGGTATATTTACCGAGGGTAGCCACTTCAGTTTCGAAAACTGTTCTACCAGCGGGCCCTGCTATCATTATTACCCCGGCTTTAGCTGAGCTGCCTAGACGCTCAAGCATTCTAAATTTTCTCCTCATTGTCATGTGAAACAAAGTTTCATTCCTCCCTGAACATGTGTAATTATCATCGTTTTAACATTTTGTGGTTCTAACAAGAGGGTCCTTATTCTCAAATCTGTAAAAAAATGCAATATTGAATAATTCAAACAATAACAAACAAAAGAAAAAGTGAGTGATGGACATCAGCGATTTGCATATCACTGAGTTGTGCATATACTGTTTTGTGAAAAATAAACGAAGTTTTAAAATGTCACAACTTTCTTTTTATTTTACATCCAATTTTGATGAAATTTTCAGTGTTATGCAAATTGATTTTCTCTTTTTCTTCAAATCAACTTTTTTGAGGATACATTTTCAGCAGTATGCTTTTTTAAAACTGTATTCATTCAAATTATCTTTTAGTTGAGGTGGACTTTATTTTTTTAAATCATAATTATGATTTGATAATTGATGATAGCCGGGGATGATAGGTTCTGCTGTCTGCCAATGAGAATGAGAAAGGGTTTTATTTGACCGGCCTGCAAAATAATGGAAATGGCTGAAGCCCTATAACCATTGAATGCTTTGCGGAATATATTATACGATTGTGACCCCTTCAAGCAAATACATATAAGGTCATACTCGAACCACACCACTCTTAACAATGCACTGCTACTGATTTCCCTTATAGAAATATCAAATTAGAAAAACCGTTTGCAAAAGACAATCTTTGGAAAAAAAGATTGTCATTTCTAGGAGGACCTTGACCGCATAGGCATGGGGAGGCAACGACCTCTTTGGGGGGGGGGGGGGTAGGCCTGAACTCATTTAGAGCACGGTGTCACCCTATTAACAGAGTTTTGTGACACCCCCGTTTAGATTTTTTTTTGGGGGGGAGGGAAGGGAGCTATATAAACTTTCGTTCCAATAAATTATCATAAATCAAAATTCATTATTGCACAATATTTTGGATGAATTTAGCATTGCAAAAATCTTTTTACTGGAAAAAAAAACATACTCATACGCAGTCTTTCTCACCAGTGTCCGATATGACAGTTTTGGCGACACTCGTCACTATCACCATGCATCTATCACCCCACCACCCCACCATCATCATCATCACCATCATCATCACCACAACCACCACCTCCACACCACCATCACCATCATCATCATCATCAACACCACCACCACCACCGCCATCACCACTACCACCACCACTATGATCACCACAGGGATCACCACCACCACCACCACCATCACCACCACCACCACCACCACCATTAACACCATCACCACCACCATCACCGCCACCATCACCGCCACCATCACCACCACCATCACCGCCACCATCACCACTACCACCACCACCACCATCACCACCACCATCACCACCACCACCATCCCCATAAGTGCTTAAATAATTGCTAACCAGAGATAAAAAAAAAATTATTACGACCACCACCAAGACCACCATCCTCCTTGTCATAATCGCTCTCACAATCATTGTTATCATAACGAACCATCACACAATTGGCAAATCAATTGAATGAACAAACAAAGCCAGGTACATTATACAAATCTCGTTTAATCCATAGGTATTCGGCTATTTATTGCCATAAATACATACATGTAATATACAGCAATTATCATAATTCAGTACTAACAGGATATCTTCTGTCTTCTAATACAATAACATTTTCTAGGGAAGCCTCCTCTCTCACATGCAGTTGGATTTCAATACACACAAGCAGAAGTTTCGCGGGAAGCGGTTCTGAGAAAACATATTTCCAGTTCCATTGACAGCTAATTACTTTCTGTAAGGAGCCCATTATAAAGTACAAGCTTTTGATTTTAGTGTACAGTCTCAATAATCCCCCAATACAAATTTTGTAATGCATGTTACTCACATAGTACACTCATCTTACAATCAATTATATGGTTCCCATTATTATAAAAAGTAAGTATAAAGACGCAAATCAGCAATTATTCTGTTTGTTCTTTCTGCTCAAGAAAATGCAACGTTTCTAAAATGCTATAGAAAAAAGGATGAAAATATTTAAGGCAATCAAAATGCTACAAATATTAATCAAAAGCCAACATCAATTAAATCTACTTAAATTCATTTTCTGAAATAAGTAAATGCCTTGTTTTACCATACTATTTTGAAATTTCATTTTTTACATATTTGATAAAAACAAAAACAACATCAAACAAAATGGAAAAAAAATAAAATCATTTGCAATCAAATTGCTTAAATACAATCCAAACAACATTTAAAAAAATATTTGTCTCTGTGAAGTGGTCTTTTTTTGACAAGGGCCAACTTTACAACAGTGTCAAAGAAAGAAAAACTTCACATCTTTTTATGCCAAAGTAACACCATAGAGCTATAGCTCCATGGTAACACCAATGCAACCGACTTAAGGGCCCTAGTTTCATAAAACTTGTCACAATAACAAATTTGAAATAACAGTTAAAAGCTACTGATATCCTTCAATCTCACTGGCTGATGACATATTTGTTATAGAAACTGTGCATTTGTTATTATGACAAGTCTTAATGAAAGAGGGACCAAGATTGATCCGAACTATTTCGTTATTTTGAATTGCGTATCATCGGTCGGTTTGTGGTGCGTTTCGTTGGTGTTACACAGCAAAAAGTGGTGTTAACCGGGGTACATAGAGGACCACACCAGTTATTTTACACCGGTGTTAAATTGTTGGTGTTAGTTTTACACCTACAGGTGTTATTACAACACCTTTTGTTGTTACACTTACACTTTTTAGTGCTATGTTTAATCTCCAGGGTGTAATTTTAACACCTCAGGATGTGGTCCTCTATTAACACCAATTGGTGTCAGTTTTAACACCGCAGTTTTACAGTGTACCGCATAGCAATGCACTCTCTGTAATATATCTTGAATCTTCCTTTAAAGTTTTCATGCAACATATATAGTACTGATAAGGTATGTTAAGCATACATGTATATACAATTACAAGTAGAGTATAGAACTATCCTCATTACATTATTATCATTCTCTCACCACAGCAGATTATTGTGTGTACTCTGTAGCACTTTAAATGCTTGAACTGTAGAACATTAAAAGAAATGTCACATGTCTACTAAACAATCAATAATCATGATAATAATCATACTACTACAAACAATACTAATACTACTACTACATACATATAATGACGATGATAAAAATAATGATGATGATAATAATAATAATAATAATAATGATGATAATGATAGTAAAAATGATGATACTAATAAAAAATAATGATAATAATAATGATAATAATAATAATGATAATAATGATAATAATAATGATAATAATAATAATAATGATAATAATAATAACACTAATAATAATAATAATAATAATAATGATAATGATAACAATAATAATAATGATAATAATGATAATAATAATAAAAATAATAATAATAATAATTATAATTTCAATAATAATGATGATAATAAATATCACTACTACTGCTACCACTACATGTAATAACAATAACAGCAAAAATATAATGCATGTTTTATTTGTCAAGAATAATAACAATGAAAGTCAGTGACAACAACAATCAAATAAAATTTGAATATCAATGATAACTTCTCTATAACAGAAAACAATGGATCACAAAAAAATATACATATATATAAACACAAAACTACAAAAACCATAAGAAAATATATGGTACAAATGGAAGTATAATATGTTTGAATTTAGCAGCCAATAAAAAAATCAAAAGCACTTTTAGTGCAAAAAATAGATAAAAATCCATTTCAACATACTTGCTTAAGATTCACATTTGTACCCATCAACCATACAAACAATATCATACAACAAGCAATGGGCATAAAATACATTTTAGACTATAGGAAGCGTACAAAAATAATCAGTTTTATATATGTGCAAATAATAAGGAGTAAAAAAAATATTTGACTTTGATACATGTAGGACATGTTTATGAAGGTGACATTCATTTTTGATAAAGGATTGCTAGCTCTACAGTGTATGTTGATAAAATTTTGATTATGTAAATATATAGTAGTGTAGTAATAGTTACTTTTGTTTCTTAGAGAATACTGAAATAAAAAGAGAATAATCAGGATTTTACGCTCACAATGACTGATCCTGATTTCGAAAAATGATTAAAAAGCTCACTGAAAGAGGAAAAACAATTAAATCAATACATTGCCTTAGAAAGTCGCTTGAAGAATAAAATAAGCTGAAACAACAACCAGCAGGGCCCGCCTTTCAAAGAGTTGCGATTGATCCAATCAACTATAACTATGGCAAGTCAGCAACTCCATTATCTAAATTGCATGTTTGCTCAAAATGTTTTCTAGACTTGATGCGTAATACTCATACATGCATTGCTGTTTTGATAATTTGGTGTGTTCTCGTTTGTTTCTTAAGGACATTGTGCGATTTTCCTGTAAGAAAAATTATGACAATGATGGAATTCCATGTAGTTGAGATTAGTCCGATCAATCGCACCTATTTGCGAGACAGGCTCCTAGGCCTCGTCTTACAAAGAGTTACGATTGATCCAATAAATTGTAACTCTATGGAAATCCATCAGTGTCATAATTTTTTTCTACAGGAAATCTGCAATATGCCCTTGGTAAACATAGGAGAACACACTGTCAAGTTATCAATTAATTCATGGATGTACATTCATATGTAGAGATATTTTTGAGCAAACATGCATTTCATATGTTGACTTAGCTGGCTTTCCATAGTTGCGATTGATCGGATCAATCACAACTCTTTGTAAGACAGGGCCTTGATCTTTCAATATATTGCTGACAAAGCAAAAACATGTTGATAATTGATGAAAAGATAGCATCAACAGAAACAAGAGTTGCATACGAATCTGACATTGAGTAAATAAAAGAGAACAATTGCTCAAAACTTGCTGACAAAGCAATTAAAGGTAAATGCTAGTTTTGGTAACGATATCAAAATGAGTTCGTACAGAATCCAATGAAATGACCACTAAAGTGTCTGTTTGTATAAATAAAACGCATGTGCCAAAGGATTCTGGAAGAAATTGTGTAATTGCTGAGAAATCAGCAAATAAGCACAGGATTCGGGTAGAGCTTCGGGCCTGACGCTCTAAGCAATAATTATACATTGTCCCACTCCTGTGTTGGGGATCTTCGGTGTGAACATTTTTTCAAGATTTCACAAAGTTCAGTTAATGTAACTGTACCAGATCTAGATCCTCGATGATATACTGACAATTAAGCCTTGTTTTACAGACTTTCTCATGAAATCAGTGTTTACTGCAACTACTGGAATTTCTCTTTGAAAGGCATGATAGATGGGTGTAGCGCAAAAGTAATTACCGACTCATGGCCAACAATGTATCCGGTATATTTACCATGCGTCTGGCAATTACTCATGCATGGCAAATTTACCGGATGCATGCATGACTACCCATGCATCGCATCGGTATTAACCCATGCATGGTTGTAAAAAGTGATTTGTAGCCCCAAATTCCACTTTTCTATAAAACAAATGATACACAGGTTTGTTTTTGCATCGGGAGGACGAGTGAGCATGCGGTAACGATGGAAACTAGTCTAAACCCACTCGGCGCAACAGATCCATAGTTACCTTATGCTCATAAAACCTACCGATGTGCCGACATCTGTGCATCATTTGTACATTCACCCTCTGCCCACAAATGTTACAAAATTAATAAGTGCAATTAGATTCACTGATTGTAATAATCAGTTTGTCTTACTCATCTTTGTACCAGTGAGGCTTAGTAGTACATAACTAAAATGTATAATTCTTCAGTAACATCTACAATATAACTATCGGTATCAATGGTACTAGAGGGAAAGCACAGTTTAGAGAAAATATCAAAATAACAATAATCATGTATCACGGCCGGAAAAAATGTTAAACTGTCAATTGTTCTTGTTTTTCAACTTCTTTGATAATTCTGACTTTGCATGCCTTAATGTATTTACTTCGGACAGTTTTATCATAGAGCTATTGTTTTATCATTATATATATATATACTTGTTTTGTTTTTATGCCTTTTTGCTGAAAAGGCACCATTGTAATATTGTTCAAACAAATAAATAAAATAAATCATTATCATCCTTTTGAAATTAATTCAGAATGCAAAGAGTTATAAACAAAGAGAAATATGAGCAAAGTATTGACTTTAAGGTTTATCCTCACAGGTTAATCTGGCAAACATGACTATTATGACACCAGTATTGATTTGACAAGGTAATCACTCATCGGCAAACAGTCAGAACATTTTTGTAAACTTTGGACTCAGACTAGGTGATATGTCTATAGGATTGATTTTATCTAGATTGACGGTTTTTTTTACAACCTGATAAATGTCTGGTAAAAGTTCAATAATGTGATTTTTTTTTAGATTTACAAAACTGAACCTGGTGAATACCACATTCTCTATTCTCATAGAGTTTAGACAGGGGCCCGTATTCTGAAGTCAGGTTTAACTTAGACCATGGTCTAACACTGTGCTAATATTATGGAAAGCCAAAAGTGTCAAAATTTTTATTAAGTTGTATGTTTCTTGTGTTTACTGTACTCTTTCCTGATTAATCGATGGTGAAGACAATTATCGACTTGTACTTCCTAGGCAATTATGAATGATTTTAGAGCCAAATAAGCTGAAATACAGTGCGTCCCAGAATAAACGAAACCGACATTTAGCGATCATTTATCATAACTTAATCATAAATAGAATAGACAAATGACCTACCAATTTGAAGCTTAGAATCTCCTCTTTCATCTGATATTACTTAGATTATTTCTCATTCACGCATGAGTGAGCAAATACAATATGAAGAAAGGATATCAAAAACTCATTTGGCGGGGGGTATCTGGGTTTCAAAACAAAAAGCACATTTTTGAAAAGTTCAATATCTCCTCTTTAATTTGATACCTAAATCACAGAAAATGGTCAAGAAATAAAAAAGTTCTGGTCATTTGAAATAAGGCTTGTATTTCCATAATTTCATGAGATAAACGTGTTTTCAACGGTTTCCCCACAGAAGCTTCGCACGGTCATGACGGTGAACAAAAGATTTAATGCATGGCTGATCGTCAACAAAACAGAGTGTCGAGTGAGTTTGAAAGCCAGCCTGGAGAACCTCTTCATTTTTTGAAATTATTGAAGTTCAAGCCTTATTTCAAACGACCAGAACTTTGTTATTTCTTGACCATTTTCTGTAATTTAGGTATCAAATTAAAGAGGAGATATTGAACTTTTCAAAAATGTGCTTTTTGTTTTGAAACCCAGATACCCCCCGCCAAATGAGTTTTTGATATCCTTTCTTCATATTGTATTTGCTCACTCATGCGTGAATGAGAAATAATCTAAGTAATATCAGATGAAAGAGGAGATTCTAAGCTTTAAATTGGTAGGTCATTTGTCTATTTTCGTTATGATTAAGTAATGATAAATGATCGCTAAATCTCGGTTTCGTTTTTTCTGGGACGCACTGTATATCCCTAAAATTAGTGACTTATGTAACAATTGGCTATCCATACTTAAACCACAACTTTAAACCAGAATTTAAGTTAAACCCGACTTCAAAATACAGGCCAGGGAATACTCCATTTCTGTAAGAGGTTAATGCAGTGCAGGCTTTTAAGAATAGCAAATCAAATGAGGGGGGGGGGGAGGGATGAGATGATAATTAAAAGGAGGGAAATTTAGGTATTATAAGAGGAAGAACATGAAAAAGAAGAGAGAAGGAGAAGAACAAGAAGAAGAACAAGAAGAAGAAAAGGAAGAAGAAAAAGAAGAAGTAGAAGTAGAAGAAGAAAAGGAAGAAGAAAAAGAAGAAGAAGAAAAGGAGGACAAAGAATAGGAAGAAGGGGTAGAATAAGAAGATGAAGGTGGTTTCAGACCGCCTCGAAGTTCGCCAGTTCCAGGTATTCTCTGTCTGATCGGGAAATTTACCCCGATCAGAAAATACCTGGTATTTTTGTAATGTGAAAGCAAACTATGTGTAATTTCCCCGAAAGAAAATACCCGCTATTAAAATAGTAGGTACTTGGCGAAATTACGAGAACTTTCGCTGGGATTTTTCCAAGGTCGCAGGTATTTTGGCGATGTGAAAGCAAATTACGGGAACTTTTAGCCTAGCGTGTCGTTGGGCGCGGCGCCGTGGGTGGCTGCTGGGCTAGTGATTTTGAATCTCGCGCCTTGCCTGCTTATCAGACCATACTATGCGCATGCTCGTAACTTCAGGAACTTATCCCGAAGGGTATGTTTCGGGGCGGTGTGAATGCAGGAATAATTAATGGGTATTTTTTTAGCCGAAAACAGTTCCCGTAATTTAACGGGGATTCTTGTGATCGAGGCGGTTTGAAACCACCTATTATAATACAAATCACACCTGTTTTCAATGGTTCAAATCATCTTTTGTTTTTTGAATGACAACTGAAATCGGGGTTACTTGTGCCATAATTTAGTCTGGAAAAACAAATCTTCTGCCAATGCCAAGCAACAGATTTGTCAAAAGAAGATAAGATATACAGAAATCTAATCTGTCTAGACACTGTGAAAAGTTAGATGGTCAATACTTCTTAAAACTACATTGATAATACCCCCTGGAGGCCACTTAGGCCGTGTTTATGCTTCCACTTTTCAGGCCAGAATCAGCGTTTCCAAACGTGATTAGTCAAAACACGGTTGCGTCCATGCTTACTTTCATCCAATGAAAGTAAAGGTAATAATTGCAACTCAAATGAGCATACAATACTAGAAAAAATGATTGCTTGGGCTGTTAAACTATCGCTGTACATGATTGGGGGTCAAATTAAACCTTGTAATCGTAAAATTTAAAAATTTTGGGGCAGCTAAGGAAAGAAACCCTACCCATTTAGAAATGTGGCTCAGGGGGCAACCACGTCTCGTCTGAAGAGAATCTTCCAAGTCAAGTACAGAAATCTCTCTAAGCAAAAAAGGCACACTACTACTACAACTCTAATATCAGGATTTACAAGTACTTCCAAAGTACTAAAATCCTTTGATTAGCAAAGGGGTCTTTTAAAGACATTCTGCAATGAGAATTAGATCAAATCCTGTCAATCCCTCCATCCACAAAAAGAGGCCTCTTAATGTGCACCAAGCCATGGCAAGGCACTCCATGTGATGGGCTTCATGAGGACTTACTTTTAGTAATTCTACAACTTTCTTTAAAATTTGAATAGCTTCTGTAAATAAGAATGAGTATGAAATAGTAAGGGAAGTAAGGAGAATAAGGAGGAGAAGGGTATGGAGGGGAGGAGGCAGAAGGAGGAGGAGAAAAAAAAAGCAGGAGGAGAAAGAGGAGGGGGAGAAGGAGAAGAAGAAGAAGAAGAGAAAGATGAAGAAGAAGAGGAAGGAGAAGTAGAATAGGAAGAAGAAGAAAAAAAAAGAAGAAGAAAGAAGAAATATGAATTAAAATAGACAGGGCAAAAAGAATGCTGTGGAGAACAGAAAATGGAACAAAAATGGAACAGAGTGCAGGGAAAGAACACATACATGTACATGTAGAAATGAGATTTAAAGAAAGAATACCCAGAAGAATATAGTGCTAATTTAGACCACAAAATTGAGGAGACTTGTTATAGAATTTGGACAAGAAAAGAACAGTCTATTACTTTACAAACATGTATGCCTCCCTGGCCAATTATCCCAAGCACCAAGCAAACACCATCCATGGTCTTATGTCGATCAAGAAGCCTTTCATCTCAAAGGAATATTTACATACATGAATAATCATCATCATCAGCTGCATTATGACTAATTACTTCATGAATATGCTAAAACACATATGAATATTCATGATACAATGTTCAAGAACATGGAAGTATTGTAATCTTCAGATTTTAATTGAATGAAAAGGAAACACTGACAACTATATAGCATATTTGAGAGCAGAAATGCATTTTATGTACAGAAATGATGATGATGCACATCACATATAAAGCGTCATGTATCTGTCAAAGACATTCAAAGGCGCTTTTTGGAGGAGCCAGCCAATCTGAGTCGCCAAGAAGGGCGCGCACACAGAACTGTGACCAGCTGGGGAGCATTTTATGAAAGGACTTGTCGGACGTTTTATCCGACAAGTCCCATTTTATCTGACAGTTACTAAAGTAACAGTGCCTCTCAGCCATTCAGAATCAATGAAAGATGTCAGATCTGACAACTTGTCAGATAAAAATGTTGATGAAACACTCCCCAGGTCTCTCCTGACTATGTTCACTGTTGTGGCAATATAGAAGAGGATGACCAATAGCAGATACTGACTTTATATGGCTCAGGGATAAGTCTGAGGACTTTGAACCATAAGGTCCGGGGTTCAGACCCCACCACAGCACTCCCGTCCTTGGGCAAGGCATTTAACTATATTTGCCACTCTCTACCCAGGTGTAGTAAATGGGTACCCAGTAGGAAGGAATTCCTTGAATTCTTGAGTGTCCGATCAGGATAGCCATGCTAAAGCCGGGGTAATAGTATGCAGCGCTTAGAAACATTTTGTACTAAGCGCTATATAAATGTTGCACACATGCATTATTATTTTTCCATCCGTAAATTTAGAGTATTTGTTATTTGAATGCATTGCTTTCATTGTTGACAGAGGTGAATACTGAAGTGTTTTTTTTTTTTTTTTGGGGGGGGGTTTGCGAATGAAATTTTGTAGGCCATCCATTAGAGAGGGAAATGTTTAATGTTGTGAACTTATCATTCATTACATATAATGAAAAACACAGAAAATCAATGTAATGACAAAGCATATTTTACATAAAATATTATAATATAAAAATAATTTCAAAATAAAATTTTTACCTCAAAGCAGTTTGATTTGAAGAGCTTAAAACATATATTTCAAAACAAAAAAATATGATATACCACACAGCATTTTAAATGAATGAAAAAAATTAAAATAAAACTTAAAATTTCAGATAAATGGCAACATGCTTTTCTATTATTTTCCTATGCTATCATTTTTCTCAAAAGGCAAGACAAACTGATGGAAATAGAAAAAAAATGAAATGATAATTAGGAAACATACATATCAAAATGAAAAAAAAACGAAAAAGAAAAAAAGGATAGCGATAAAAATAAATGTTTTTGTAAGATCATAAGATATGTTCCTATTTCATCATTACGTCTACACTTTTAGCAGGTGTGGATCCAGTCGGACTTGGGCCATATTGTTTTTCCAAAACAGTTGGCTTCTCCGGCTGGAACTGAACTTGCTTTATAATAGGACATACAGACAGTGGCGGACCATGACCCGGAGGAGACAAAGCATTGGAGGGGCACAGCATTGTTCATAAACAATACAGTGCCCCTCCAATGCTTTGTCTCCTCGGTCATGGTCCGCCACTGCATACAGATTTATTATAATGTAGTAATGAAGTGGAATAACTGAAAGCTGCTTATGGATTTACTCAATCTTCAATGAGGCTTCAATCCTTGTATTTAAGAATGGTTTCCCCTACAAGGGGGCTATTCAAAATGACTACTTGCAGTGTCAAAAGAAATGGCTATAAAGCCCAGACAACAGTGAAAGCTGATCCCAGATTAACCAAGGTCCCATCTTACAAAGAGAATTGCCATTGGACTGATCAACCATGACTATGGCAAGCCAGCAATGTCAACATCTTAAATCAGACCTGCCAACCTCTAGGAATGAAAAACTGTATTCTGTGATAAAAAAACTGTACTTTTCCCAAAAAAAGTGTATTTCATAATAAAATGCATGGCGCACTCGCTCATCGCGGCGCTCAAGCTGCATGCAAGCTAAAATGCGCACTGCTCTTGCAGATGAAAAAAAAAATATTGAAACATGTGTATATCTCATCCTGGTTTTAACAAAATGATTGAAAAAAAAAAGTTACCTGAAATTACATTGATCTAAAAACCATATTTGTGTAAGTTGTATGAAATAGAGACATATAGAGATGATTTTTCTCAATAGATTACAATTTTGTATAATTTTTTATTTTTATTTTACAAAAACACATTTTTTAAAGAAAAAGTATGTACTGCCATATTTTGGTTGCAAAACTGTACTAAATACGCGAAAATCGTACTGATTGGCAGGTTTGTAAAATGCATGTATATTCATAATACTACATTCATCGTTTTTTTGAAATTTAGTGTGCTTCTCTTTGCTTACACAGGACAGTGTGCAAATTTCTTGTCAAGAAAATTATGGCATTGATGGATTTCCATATAGTTGAGGTTGATTGGATCAATCGTTACTCTTTGTAAGATGGGACCCAGATCTCTGTCCTAAGACCTGGGGGGTGTTTCACAAAGATTTAAGTATGACTTAGGTCGCACTTAAATGTCGACGCGTACATGATATGCAACGCGCAATCTTATTGATCAATACGCAGTAGTGCGTGTCCTCTTGGCATGATCTGACCAATGCTGTCATGCCTTTTATACTGCGCGCAACTAGGCATTTAAGTGCGACTCTAAGTCATACTTAAATCTTTGTGAAACACTCCCCTGATTTCTTTCAAGCCAGTGATTTATCCAGTCATGTCAGAGATTAATGCAAGTGTAAAGGTATCAACGTAGAGCTAAAGAATAGCTCTTTCATACGCATGGCTCCCTCCTCAAAACTAACAATCAATCACCTCAATGGTTTTCTGTATTGAATGATCTCCAAAATAAACAAACCAGCTTATTCCATATAAAATCAATCAGAAATATGTTGCAAATGTTGATTAAAAAAAAAAAGAAAATAACATGATCATTAACCATATATGCATATAGTAGGTGACAGGATTAGAGTTAGGATAGAAATAGAGTTTTTTGTTCAAATTAATGTAAACATATTGATTAGGGTTTACTTAGTTTTGGAGTTTAGGTTTTATGTTTGGCTTAACGTGCAGATTTTCCATCAGAGCAATTGTCGCCAGAGCAAATGTCATGGTACAATTCTTAGACTATATGACCAAACGGTTGCACCCTGGGTAATAATCAGGGAACTACGGGATTGGTTTTAGTCTCAGGTTGGCACTGTTCAAAATGACTGTGGCATATTGTGGTATATGAGTGCTTTAAATCATTAGTTGCTTTATTCTAGTTGGAATAATTCAAAAGACTGCATGTCAAAATGTTGCATCATGGGTAACGATTTAGGAACCACTTTGGTCATACGCTGGCACTATTCGAAGTGACTGTGCTATTTTTATATTGCCTTGAAAACATAAAAAAAAAACAGTGAACACTCCATGACAAGAAGGTACAGTACAGCAATGGAAGAATCACGATAAGGGGGGTGTTTCACAAAGATCTGAAATACGACGCACGATCTTATGGATAGATACGCAGTAGTGTGCGTCCTCATGACAGATCTGACCAATGCGGTCAAGCCTTTCATACCGTACGCAACTCGGTATTTAAGTGCGACTCTAAGTCATACTTAAATCTTTGTGAAACACCCCCAAGGTTTCCTTGAGTAATTCACTTTTATATACCTTGGTGAAAGTAAATGGTGGATGGTGGAGTCACATCCCGAATATTCATCTACTCATGAATATTCATATTGTACATTGATATTCTTCACACAATGAATATTCATCTATGGATGTACTTTCTTCAGAACAGAACATGGTGGAGGGTGGAGTCACATTATGAATATTCATCTACTCATGAATATTCTTCTACTCATGAATATTCATCTTGTACATTGATATTCTTCACACAATGAATATTCATCTATGGATGTACTTTCTTCAGAACAGAACTTGGTGGAGGTTGGAGTCACATTATGAATATTCATCTATGGATGTACTTTCTTCAGAAAAGAATATGGTGGAGTCAAATTCATGAATATTCAGTTACTCATTAATAATATTTACCTACTAATTGATATTCTTCAAAAAATGAATAAATTCATCAGTGAGTGTTCTTCAGAAAAGAACCTATAAGGTGATGGTGGAGGGTGGAGTCACAACATAATTATTCATCTCCTAAAGGATATCTAAATGTTTATTAGCGTGATTATACAACACCACACCTGATACTCCTGCATCATGAATATTCATCTTTTTTCGACATCAAGGTTGCTCCAACAGTACATTTACATTGATGAGAACTAAGGTCATATAATGTTCATCTTAATGCTAATATTCATCTAATATGTTTATAATCAGCAAGATTGTTTAACTCAGATCTCTATTCTAACTTCATGAACATTCATCAAATGCTGATATTCCACATAATAGTATTAATCAACGAGATTGTTCAAGATAATATATAATAAACAAATCCGATGCTCCGACTTTAAGAATATTTATGAATATTCATCAGCCAGATGACTCAATAAACCTGCATAATAATGAGAATTAAATTCATTATTATTCATATCTCTGTTGATCAGCAAGATTGCCTGATATTACCTGAATAGTGATGAGAATGAAGTTCCATGAATATTCATCTTTGTTCATCAGCAAGACTGCTCAATATTACCTGAATATTGATGAGAATGAGGATCATGAATATTCATGTCTCAACCGCTCAGGGGTTGTAGGTCGACCCTAACTTTCTCCTCTGGACTCAGAAGACCGACGGTCGGATAAAAGCCGCCAGCCGGGATGGTGACATTTTCTCTTCTCCCGATCGTTGTTCCGTTGCGGGTAAAGAAGACCTAGATAGAAACACAAAACAGAAAAGACAGACCGTATCATGGAAGTATCGTTTATAAAGACATAATCAGGAGCATTATTGCAGAAACTTTGCAAGACATTTTTCGTGAGCCACGTGAAAGCCAGGCTTTAGCCAAACATGACAAACAGTTTCTGAGGCTTTCCGTGAATATGGCACCATATACATGTGAAGGTGCTGTATAACAGTGGACTATTACCATGACGATTACTAGCTTACTCACTTGTACTTTTGTTCTCTCTTGTTTCCTCTGACCATCGCCCATCGCGTTGATGAGCTCGTCTTCGAGCCAAAGGTCCTCGTCGTCCGAGAAGTCGTAGAGGTGGATACCGACGTTATCTTGATCGCCGGGTTCACCGAGCCTGTTGGGGTTGGGTTTCCCGGGCCTCCATTCGTCAATGATCTCCTCTTCAGTATCACTGCCATCATCACTGGAGTTTAATACAGGAAAGAAGGGATGGGTCGTTATTTTCTTATAACACACATCAGTGAGGGCGTTAGTAAAAATTAATCCCCATAAGCTAAGTGTACCTTACGGACATATGTAACCCATAAACTATACAGCGGATGGTATTTCAACTGTTCCAAAAGTACCTACTAGTATTATAGAATGATGGCTTTGCTTCAATAAAATTACCCTCTTCGGTATCACTGCCATCATCACTGTGGTGACAGGAAAGAAGGGATGGGTCGGTATTTTGTTATAACACACATCAGTGAGGGCGTTGGTGAAAATTATCCACACAAGCTACATTCAGTACATTTCCTCCCATGTATCCTTCCCAATATCACTAATTACAGATCAATATGGAAAAAAGAGGAAAGTTTGTATTTTGTAACAACCTCGCCTGCTCTATACCAGTGAGGCAAATTCCGCATGGTATTACTTTATAATAAGAACGTCATATTTTACCCAGGGAAGCCATATCAGTTCTGAAAAGTGGGCCCTGCTTAACCCTATCTAGGCCGGGGTATTTTGGGAGTTCATATGGCCGGGGGGGGGGCCTCTCAGGCCCCCCCTAAGATCTCGGCCGTCGACCGCGCGATTGCGCGGAAAATTGGCACGGGGGTTGCCTGGGACATAATGTACAAGATTGTATAGTAATTTATTTCATGCGAAACATGCGAAACGACCTTTGACCTCTCGCCCTCACCTCTAGTGGGCGAGACAAAAATAAAGAGAAAGGCATATACATGTAATAAAGGGAATGGGGAGGGGGGGGAGGAGCAGGAAAGGGTGGACAGAATAAAGAAAAAGACTGGGAGTGAGAAAAAGAGAGGGAAAGGGAGAGGAAGAGAAAGGGGAACGAAGTAAACAGTATAAAGAGAAGTAAGAGAAGGACTGGGAGAGAGAAAACAAGTGGAGCGCCTCTGGCAGTCTCACCTGCATTACGCGATTCAATATACATGTAGCAGCAGTGCTGACTTTGAAAACTACTTAAAATAATCATTCACAAAAACCACCATTCATATAATGATACAATACTACGTCGAATGCAGATGAATTTTGACTTCATGACCTCAGTTGTGTCCCTCCAAAAGGTAAAAATATGAAAAAGAAAGGGATATAAGGATATGGAAAGAAGGAAGGAAGGAAGGAAGGAAGGAAGGAAGGAAGGAAAGAAAGAAAGAAAGAAAGAAAGAAAGAAAGAAAGAAAGAAAGAAAGAAAGAAAGAAAGAAAGAAAGAAAGAAAGAAAGAAAGAAAGAAAGAAAGAAAGAAAGAAAGAAAGAAAGAAAGAAAGAAAGAAAAAAAAAAAAAAAAAAAAAGAAAAAAAAGAAAAAAAAAAAAAGAAAGAAAGAAAAAAAAGAAAGAAAGAAAGAGAGAAAGAAAGAAAGAGAGAGAGAGAGAAAGAAAGAAAGACAGAAAGAAAGAAAAAGAAAGAAAAAGAAAGAAAGAAAGAAAGAAAGAAAGAAAAAAAAGAAAGAAAGAAAGAAAGAAAGAAAAAAAGAAAGAAAGAAAAAGAAAGAAATAAAGAAAGAGAAACAAATAAAGAAGGAAAGAAATAAGAGAGAAAGAAAGGTAGAAAGAAAAAGAAAGAGGGAGAGAGAGAACAAAAAATACAATTCTCACCTATCTGCCTGGTAATCTCTAGGAAACATTATACCACACCCCATGATGTCACCTTTATGGCATTTCGGTCCAAAAGGGTTTCCTACTCCATGACCAGTGAAGATCTTACCATCATCTAAGGAAAGAAGAGTAAAGAGTCACTTTAATAAGAGCATTGATTCTGACCCAGTCCCACATACACATATTCATGTCAGTAGCCTTTAAATGTAGTTAGAGGAGCACCCAACACAGCAGACTTATGAAAAGAAAGAAAGTAAGAGAGGAACAGAAGAATGGTGGCCTGTGAAGATTTAACCATGATCTACATGTAATAACAAGAGTAAAGAAAGAGTATGCAAAGAGTCCCTTCAAAAGGGTTTAAAAATTTTCCCAGTCCCACATATTGATGCAGAGCTGCCAACCTGAAAAAGAACATTTCAGTATTTTTAAAGCTGAAAATCAGTATTTCGGTGAGGAAATCAGTATTTAAAAAAAATACCATAGGACAACACGTAAAGCTGAAACTTTAGATATCAGTATTTTACATTAAACTATCAGTATTGTTCTCACTTTTCAGTACTAAATACTGAAAATCAGTACTACTTGGCAGCTCTGTTGATGTCAGTAGTCTGAAAATATCCATGCACTCCAGCATGAGATGTGTACATGTACATTGTACCAACATTTTTAAGAAAACAGCCATTTTGATGAAAAGTGTTTCATGAGATATTTGGACACAAAGCTCCAAAGCCCTTTAGAAACAAATATTTTGAGAGGTAATCTGCATTCGCAGAGGTCAGGCAAATGGGCGACAATAAACTACATCAATATGCATGCAGTTCATATCAAAGTTGGATCATAACCAACATAGCTTCGTTTGACCCACGTAGACTGATCGGAAATACCATGTTCGGAAAGGTTTGTGCAATATTGATAGTTTGTTTTCCCTTATTTTTTTTCTCTCCCTCTGGAGCTTTTCGCGGCCCACCAGTTGAGAAGTGCTGATTCAGAGAGTACCTTCCTGGCAAATTCTTGTTGGTTTTAATAATAATAATAATATAGGGTATTTATATTGCGCACATATCCACCTTGTTAGGTGATCAAGGCGCTCCTATATTACCCGGCTAAGCTAGGCGTTCATAGCGCACACAGCTTTTAAGGAATTACTTCCTACCAGTACCCATTTACCTCACCTGGGTTGAGTGCAGCACATTGTGGATTAGTTTCTTGCTGAAGGAAATTACGCCATGGCTGGGATTCGAACCCACGACCCTCTGTTTCAAAGTCCGAAGACTAATCCACTGGGCCACAATGCTCCACATGGGGTTTTGGGGTGGCTGGTCAAGTAAAAACATTAGTCTAGAGATGGACCTAACCTGCATGGTAAGCGATTGACCCTCGATCCCAACCAGGATGCATATTGGTGGGGTAGTCCTTCCGGGTCACGCCGAGGGCGACATAGCAACTCCTTCCTGGGTCGATGATCTCCAGCTCAAAGTAGTGGTTTGCTGGGCCGAGCCGTTTCCGTCCCTGAGCCATCCCAAACTCTGAGAAATCCTCCCCCTTTCCCGTATACGTCACAATCTGTAGCCAATGAAAGAAAATAAAAAAATCATACTCGTTAATAAAGACCACAAGATATTTTCTTTTGAATAGAATTATCTGTTGAAACACGTAATACATCCAGGTATGTATTAACTGATTGAATTTTGTAAAGTGTAATTTTTATTCTTTCTTTAGATTGCTTTGAGCATCTAAAAAAAGTTCTATATATCATTATTATCATCAGAAAAATTATGCTCATCCAGACCACTTTTCTAATCTACATGTACGTCGTTGAGTCTTTAAAAACAGGTTTCATTGTAAAACCTTGATCAAAAAACCATATAATTCACCCATAGTCAGTCTACACTCCAAGTTCTACTAACCATTTTGTCTTCTTGCTAATTGATTAATTGGATGACCTTTGACTTTAACCATGAATGACCTTTGACCCCAAGCAGATCCTTTAACCACACTGACTCTTGACCTATATCGCAGTATAACACAAAATGATCTGTAAAGGCCAACGCACATCTTACGACCCGACCGGTCCGCAACTGGTCTGCGACTGAGTGAGAGATGAATCGCAAGGTTGTCATAAGCCTCGACCCAGCACACCTTGCGATCCGATCTGCGACTCACGCATGCGCTTTTTGCCATAGCAACTGAGAAAATGCTCTTACTACTGCGTATGCGTGTGTTTATCATATACGCGTCGTGCAACTCTCCTGTCTGGCTGGAGGTTGGATTGAGCTTGCGATCCAGTCAAAAGGATTCGACATGGCAAATCCTTACAATTTCCTTGCGACTTGTCTCTGACCGGTCTGCCACTCTCAGGCTGACAAGAGCTGTGACGTCACATCTCCTCTCACTCAGTCGCAAGCCAGTCGTAGACCAGTTGGGTCGTAAGGTGTGCGCTGGCCTCAATACATACATATTAAATGTCACACTGTGGGCCTTCTACAAAGTCTGTTCTCTGATGACATCTTACAATGACCCAAATGACCCTTGACCTTTACCAGATCCTTTGAACCTCAGATGACCTTTGACCCTTACCTGTCCATTAACCGATGCATGGTTGACCCTTCTCCACATCTGTTCTTCCATGACATCATCTATCAGCATATCCTCCTCCTGGTACGACCATCTACTCAGGCCGAGGTACTTGACGTGCTGCTCTCGGCCTCCCAGACTGAATGCTGGGTAAAACGGCTTCAAGGGGTCAAGGGCTATCTCCTCTTGTAGGATCTAAACAAAAATCAAGAAATATCAACATACATCATCATTAAAATTGTATGACTTTTGGGGTAATGGTTTAATCTATATCCTTCGTATGCAGTAATATAGGATAGCTAATTGAAAATATTTTTCTTATATGAGGGAGATGAACTGAATGCTACATAAAACTGCTTCAAGGAGTCGAGGGTTATCTCCTCTTGTAGAATTTAAACCAAAAAACAAGAAATATTAGCATACATTATAACCAAACTTATATGAATTTTGGGGTAATGATTTAATCTATATCCTTCCTATGCAGTAATATAGGATAGCTAAATAAACATATTTTTCTTATAGGAGAGGGATGAACTGATATATCCAAGACACAACTAAATCACTAAATATCTGTCGTCTATAAGGTCAGCCACTATGACTGATTTACCTAGACATAAAATGTTTCCTAGGTAATTGGTTATATACCGGCTGGACTTTTACCAGCAAAATGCCGTCCTGCCGAGTTCCTACGGGAGTTACCACAAACAAAAACAGAAACAGAAACTTCCATTATTTTGAGAAATCTTTCTTTTTTTTATCATGTGGCATATGGGGGAGCTGCTCGTCTGTGACCTCACTTTCAAAATTCATGACTCTCCAAAATTCCTTGATGGATTTTCATCAAACCTTCGGCAAACTTTTCTAGAGTCTTTTCTGCTTTTAATCAAACCAGAAACATTTGTACATTTGTTTATGAAATGCACCCACATTCAACCTCTTTGGTATGAAGTGATTAAATCTATTAATATGAAAATGCATAACATGAAATTTACACCCTTTGAAAGAATGCTTGGACACAAAGACGATAGATTTGTGACTTGTTACTGAAATATTTTATTCATATTTGTAAATTTCAAAATAACTCTCCCACGTACCAAGCTTTTAAAATTCACTTGAATGTTAATAGGGAAACAGAGTATAGGATAGCCAAAAAGAAATATAAACTATCTCTTCATTTCCGCAAATGGAGATTTGAGCTGTAATTTGCTGTGAATGTTAGTGGGTTATCTTATTTCATTAATCTCTATGTTTTGAAATTCATGACGCTCCTTTATTCCCTTTTCTATTCTTTTTTATTCAATTTTTGTTTATATTGTATTTTATGTGTGATATTTCATGTGATTGTTTTTTTATTGTTGTATAATTATTTTATCAATAACAACTGAATAAAAAAAAAAAAAATTATGGTCAGATTGAACTTTGCCTTTAATTGAATTGTGAATCGAGCTTTCTCGTGCCACGTTGTAGTGCCCTCTTACCCTTTTCCCGTTGACCACAACAGAGAGTGGGCAGATGAACGTGCTGGCATCCTCCCCGGAGCATTCCGCTCGCTCGAAGTGAAGCGCAATTCCAACTTTGTCAAAGTTGTGGGCTGGTGGGCAGACTAGTGTATCTGGTCTGCCAAAGTACCTGTATGAACAAATAAAAAATATATATAGGAGGGTCCCAGATCAAGAGAGTCAGTCAGATATACATACTTTGTCTTGTCTGTTTTTCCATTAATGCCCACAATCGTTATATTGATTATTATTAAATCCTACATAAATTAAATCATGTATGCTGATTGCTTTAAATAGCATCATGTGACCAAACATATTCTCACTCTTTTGCGATGATGTTGAAAATGAAATGCCCACCGAAGAAAATGTGCTATTCCGTGACGTCACAGATCATTATCATACAATCTCTCGGGCGCACCGGTCAGTGAGTTGAATCTACCTGGCAAGTCCCGTGAAGGGACGTCGCAGGCACAAATCCGCGTTCCGCTGAGCGTGCGGTTTCAGGAAAAGTAGATCAATCTTCGCAGCGTTGTAAGAAAAGATGATCTACGTGTACACGAGTAGATAGACTATTGTTCTATATGCCCTATTAAATGTACGATATAAAACAAACATACCAGGCCTTTATTTCGAAAGTATAGAGGGAAATATTTATCCTCAGTTGAGCCAGTCCAACCTCTGAAAATAAGTCCCGCTATACTTACTCAAAGCCTGGTATATTTGTATATTATGGCATATGAACATCAAGATTGACTTGACCTGAATTTTGCCAGGACCGGTCGGTGCAATATACAGGGTGAACACCCTACTCTTTGACAAATAGTGTATTGGTTTTAACCCTAAATAGACTGGGCTATTTCGACGCCTAAAAAGACTGGGGGGGGGGGGGCTGATTCAGCCCCCCCTTATGATCTCGGCCGTTGATCGCGCGATCGCGACGAAAATTGGCACACGCGTTACCCATGGCATTATCTACAAAACTATAACATCAAATTCGGCAAAAAATCTCATGTCTCATTAATTATGTTAATTTATGCGTAAAATCATAAGTTTGCTTTAATTGATAAAATAATGCCCCTGAAATGCTAATTTTTGTTTCACATACTCTAGATAGGCATCTGATCAAATTGATTTTAAAAAAATTTCAAAATCAAATTTATTTTCTTATGTATTCTATTGTTTTCTAAATTTCTTATGTATTTCTTTGTTTTTCGACTTTTTGTTTTTTATTGTTTTTTCAATGGAAATTGTCGGGGACTTTATTTTGACCATAAACAAGATAAAATTAATTGATTTTAAGCAGTAAAAGGAAAAATAATGAAACATTTATGAATTTTGGCTAAGAACACTATTTGCATTGGATTTGTACACAAATTCACGTTTTTTGAGTAATTTTGGGTCTGCATGCACTTACGAAATGTTGCGTAATTTTGTAACCGCGTACCCGGGGGTCACAATTTTGGTCTCAAAAGTTGCGCGAGACTTGAAAGTAAAAAGTCAGCGAGCGACGCGGTCAAAAAATTTCGCGGAGCGGATTTATCGCGAAAAATGTCGAGGGGGGGCTGAATCAGCCCCCCCCCAGTCTTTTTAGGGTTAACATGCATAGGTTGTGACTCTCCTAAACACGGGACCAACATTTGCATCCTTTCAGATTGACGGAGTGTTTTCAAACTGCATTCACACCTGCACTGAATACAGTGGTGAGGCACGCTTACAGACAACGCTATAGCATCAGATTTTTTGTTAGATGCGTTTCGGCATGGGCTGGACTCGAACACATCACATTGAGATCTACAATCTTATCTGAAACATGCGCTCTAACCAACTGAGTTACACTGCCTCCCTGCCTGCCTTATGGCATTGCCCATTAGCATTAGGCAAAAAAATGTTATGTCAACTGCCCCCATCCAAACCACCAAACAGTGTCATGAAGAATATATAAATGCAATTATGCCTTCGGGCAAAAATGCCAGATTTGGTGAAGAATTTGCTCAAATTTGTATTCAATGAAAAAGCACTTTCGATGTGACTGCATAAAAAAATCAACCCTTCTCTTTTAATACACAGCGCACCAGCAATATAAAACAAAATCCACCAACTGACCCAACTTTCTGACCTAGGGCTTATGAGGGCAGCATAACTATATCTTAGGCCTATGGAATTGACCTAGAACTTCCGAGACAAAAATCGGGGGCTAAAATTCACAACCTAATACCAACATGTGAATCTGCTACAAGCATAAACATAATAGCACAGTGAATGGGAATTTTCTGTAGCCCTTTTTGAAATTCTAGGGCTGTTTTGAGCATTTTTTAAAGGCAAAATCTCCCCGATCACCCCAGTAATTTTTTTCCTGGAACCTACCCTTTGGCATCGTAGACGCTATACCCTACGGAGGTCTTTGTTGATCCTAGATGAGCGTCTATAGGGTGTGTCTGCATTGCCAGACCAACACAGATACCCTTCATTATTGTAAATGCTATCCTCTATGGATGTCAATGTTGATAATCAGCTAGAACTTACCCTTTGCCATCATAGACGCTATACCCTACGGAGGTCTTTGTTGATCCTAGATGAGCGTCTATAGGGTGTGTCTGCATTGCCAGACCAACGCGGATACCCTTCATCATTGTAAATGCTATCCTCTATGGATGTCAATGTTGATAATCAGCTAGAACTTACCCTTTGCCATCGTAGACGCTATACCCTTACCGATGTCAATGTTGATAATCAGCTAGAATGTACCCTTTGCCATCATAGACGCTCTACCCTACAAATGTCTTTGTTAATAATCAGCTAGAACTTACCCTTTGCCATCGTAGACGCTGTACCCTACGGAGGTCTTTGTCGATCCTAGATGAGCGTCTGTAGGGTGTGACTGCATTGCCAA
This sequence comes from Lytechinus variegatus, assembly GCF_018143015.1. Taxonomy (NCBI): domain Eukaryota; kingdom Metazoa; phylum Echinodermata; class Echinoidea; order Temnopleuroida; family Toxopneustidae; genus Lytechinus; species Lytechinus variegatus. Next base: position 26,564,800 of record NC_054745.1, on the reverse strand, counting down.
ACCAACACGGATCTCCTCGCTCCCTACTCCCTGTCCTTTGATTTCCACCTATAAGGGTGGATAAAGAGATAATACATGTACTAATAATTGGATTTAGCAACTTACACAGATGATAGTAATAAGACACAAAACAAGTTAAGATTTATTACGTACATTGTAACATATTTTCAAAATAAAGCTATTTAAGTTCTTGATGCAAGATTTCAATGTATTTCTATTGTCACTTTTTCATATTTTTCCATTTCACAATTTTTTGCTTCAATTGTTTTCATTGTTCAGTATTTTTAACAAATCGGTCTTCAGAAACTAAAGAAAAGGTAAATAAATTGCTTTTGAGAGCACTCTTGAAATTTGTTTATATCCATTCACTTTGTACACAAATCTCCCCACTGACATTTTGTGTAAATGTCCCATACGTAACATGTTGTTCCATATGTAACAGTTTTTAAATCAACTTTTAATTTAAAAAGCAAACTATATTTTTGAAACTTTTCATACTCAATGAATAAGAACTTCCCCGAGATGCAACAAAACAAATAATTTATTCTAAGAAATAACTTAAAAAACACCCTCAATCTGTTACATATGCAACATCCATCCTTGGGCAAGACCTAGTTATCATACTGATGACACCACTCCCCCCCCCCCCAAAGTAATAAGATGTTAGGGGGGTCCATGTCCCACCTATGACTAAATCTCATAAGTTTTTTCTTTATTTTCTATGATTTTTTATAATTGTCCCAAACGTGACGCCCATTTTACCAACTACGCAAATTAGGTGCCCCAAATTAGCATAAATTTGCATATTATTAAATTTTTCTTAAAGAAATTTTTAAATATTCAATATTAGGGCTTTCTTACCCCAAAAAAGATAACTTCTTGAAATAAAGATGAAATTCTTGAATGGCGGGAGACACTTTCTCAAAGTAATTGAACTGAATTTAATGCTTGAGTGCCTTATCAAGGCAGCCGAGCTGAAGCAAGGACAGTATTTGTCAAGAAAGGCAGAGCCCACTTGGGAGAAACAGTTTTCAGAACTGAAGTGGCTACAATGGGTAGATATATAATGTTCTATACTATTAATATTATCATCATAATTACTACTGTTACTATTATCATCATCATCACTACAATTATTACTATTTTTATTATCATCATCATTTTTTATCATTATCAATAACATACCTCAAAGAAGTTTTCCTCTTCCGTCAAATCAACCAAGGCTATGCACGCCACCGGCTCCTTCGTTCTCCCTCCCGTGTGCCGGAAGCTCCTCGCTTTTCCGTACAGATTCAACAACATGCATGAGAGACCCTTGATGAACTGGACTTCTCCTCGTTTGGCTCCACCTTGCGCTGGAGCCTGCTGGCCAAACCGCAGTGCCGGTGGGGCGAAATTGGGGGCATGAAATGGTCGACCCACATTTACCGGCCCAGGCGGTCCTTGAATGTGGTTTGCCGCGATGTGCCGAGGGGGTTGCATATTTCGGCGACCAAGGAGCTGGGCAAAAAGGTCTTCGCCGTTGTCGGCAAGTCGTCTCCTGCGACGCCGGGGATCCATGCGTGGATCCATGTTTCGCACGTGTGATGACTAATAAGGAGCTAGTCTTTAAAGTTAGTGCAGATGGATCAGAATGAAGAAACAAGTGAAATTCCTAGATATATACATGGGGATATAAAGAATAAAAAAAAAGATTAACATGATGGAGTTCAAGCTAAGCAACTGCAATAGCAGCAAACAATTATGACTTCATGAGGGGGTCTTTCAAATAAAAATCTTAACATAAACCTAATACTCTGTAAAATCACCAACAAAAATAAGCACACAACGGACAGTGTAATATCACTGCTTGGAGAAGACCAAATATCTGGATAGCATTTAAACGACGCCCTGTGTTTGTTACGATATTTTAATCAATAATAAAATGCCTGTCAACTGGAAAATAGAGCATTTGTGAAAGGGTGGGTGAATGCCAGGATTGTGAGCCCGGTCACAGGGTCTTTATGAACCTGACTAGGGTCCTGTTGTACAAGGAGTTACGACAGACCCGATCAATCGCGACTATGGACGGCCAGCAACATCAACATCTACATGTATTATGCATGTTTGTTCAAAATATTTTCTAGCTGTAATGTATATTCATGCATTCATTGTTTTCTTGAAAATTCACTGCGCTTCTCTTTGCATAAAAAGGACATTGTGCAAATTTTTAGAAAAAATTTTGACACTGATGGATTTCCATAGAGTTACGATTGATCGGATCAATTGTAACTCTTTGTACAACAGGGCCCAGGGGCCCGTTGCAGAAAGAGTTGCAATCGATCGCAACTCTAAAAATCATGCGTAACTTGATTTTCAACCAATCAACAGCGCACATTTGGGACTGACGATTGATTTTTTGGCTTGCGTTTAAACGCAACTCTTTCTGCAACGTCCCCAGGACTTGTTACGGTAATAATTGTTTCTCAGGTAGCGGCCACTCAGCGAGCATATCATTCGCCTCAATGAAGCCTGGATGACCCCATACGGCAGAAGCGAAAGTTGCTGGTCCCATGACATCATCAACAATGACAGAGTGGATTGGAACATTGACATACTGTAAGATGGTTATTTTGTCATTTTGCTATTTTGTTTATTTCTTTATTCTTCAGCTGTTTTACATTTCTGTTCTGTCTAGACTTATGTTCATTTGCATTTCTTTTCAGCACTGCCCTTGCAGTCTGAACTTAGGTTATTTGAGTTTAATGATATTCAGTTGTCATTCATTCATTCTTCTCTGAATGCCTTTCCTCCAATTCTCTTTTGTCATCTTCATTCCTTGTCTATTCTCTCTTCAGGTGTTCCACTCATTCCATCCCTCACCTGACTTCTTAGTTTCTACTTCCATTATTACATAATCACCAGACATCTTTGTCATCTCATCTCATTCCTTATTGGTTTATCTTATGAATTGGTTCTTACATTTTAGTTCGATCCTTCCATTTTCTTTAGTTTGATTGGTTGTTATTTCTAATTTAAATATTTATGTAAATTATGGAATGATTTGATTTTAGCTGAGGCAAAGTAGCCCAGATATTAAACAGTGCACTACCAGACTTCTTCGTTTACAGTTCTATTTATTTGCGTCTTAGTTTCACTATTTCCCCTTCAGTTTGATAATTGAGTTTGCTGACTTAGAACTTTATTTTCTACCTCCATACTTATAATTTCTCAACCTTACAATACTTATAAATAATTCATACATTCACGTCTCCTCCAGGTTACAAAAGGCTCATTCTCACGCTCACTCAGGTCGCGCCAATTCTCTATGTCGGACCCTAGTCTTGCTTAAGCCACTACTTGATGAGGAAAATAGCCTTGTCAAAAGGCTGACATCTTGCTGGAATACCAACCATATTTTTTTTCAATTTCTCCATGTTCGGTTACACATTTTCTACCAGATTCATTTGGCAAATGTTTTTATTCAAAGTATAAACACTTCGGTGATCGTTTGATGGGATCTGTTCGAATTCACTGATACTCCAACCGGCATACATGTACATGAATGTTCACAATACTGTAGGGTTGAAGAAAATTATATGTTTGGAGTTGAAAATAAATGAAGTTCTAAATCATCAAACTGAAGGGGAATAAGTGAAACTGAGACGCAAATAAAGAGAACTTAAACCGAAGGAGTCTGGTTGTACACTGATACATTTGCTGGGCTTCCTTGCCTCAGTAAAACTCATACAAAATTAGCATATATTCAAATTACACAAAATCAACCAATGAGAATAAAGAGAATGGAGAAGCCAACTGAAAGTGGAAAAGTCTAATTCATAAAAATAACCAATAAGAGATAGAGGATGGAGATGAATAAGATGTTGTGATGATTACATAATAAGAATGTTGAACAAAAGAATCAGATGTGAGAATGTAATGAATGAACACATCTGAATAGGAAAGGAATGACAGGAGAAGTAGGTTGAAAGTCAAATGTTACTAAATGGATGACAACAGAAGCATGGAGAATTTAAACAAAGCTGAACTAAATACCAAAGCTTGAACTGTAAATAACTAAACTGTTAAAGGAAATCAATTGTCAAAATAACAGTCCTACATAAACATCCTTCTTTCAAAAAAATTGTCCTCAATTTTTAAAAGTAAAGAACTAAAATAAACTGCAAAACCAGAATTTGACAAGTTGAACATCTAACATTTTTTTTTACATAAAAGTATTTAAAAATAACTAACGTAACCATGACATAATTCCATATTTACAATAAATGTGAAGACTAGGAGAGGATAGAAAAATTTGAAGAAAAAAATATTTTATCAGAATTTTGAACTTTTCCTTTTTGGCATCATATGTGTAACTTCAATGGATAATGAACTTGCAAATAATTTCAATGTATATCTTATACGTGCATGCCATGAAATGAAATACAATCAATTAAGAAAGAACAAAAAAGAATTGTCTTGATTTTGGAAAAGAAAAAAAATTATAATCTTGAATATAAATATATGTATATATATTTTTTCAAATTATTAAAGATTTCTGTTTTAGTTAAAATTATGCATGTCTTGCCAACTGGAAAAATGTATCTCCTAGACTTACAAAAAAAATGAAAAACCTATGAGAGCACTACTAGACAAATAGATAAAAACAATTATGGTAGCTCAAAGGAATATTGAATAACATTGAAAAGTGCGAGATAAATACTACTGAACTTTACAAAAATTAAACATATGATGTTCAGCAAATAACATAATTACCAGAAATTATGAAAAATCAAACATTTGAATTTATATAAAGCCATATTTTCTGAAATTATATGACAAAGTATATTGAGTTCAATCTTTGACTTTACATAAAAAAGACATTAAAATAGGGGTATCAAAAATTTAAGATTTTTAACTGAAATTTGGAAGAAATTACTGAGTAATACAAATAAAAAAAACTTAGTTCGCATAATATGTAAAATTACAATATGATGAAACTTCTATCAGTCTATAGTCTAAAAATGATAAATGATTTGAATTGAACATCTAACTAAGTCTGACTTTGTGCAATATTATTGATAAAACTTCAATAAATATACAGTGATTAAACATTGAAATAATTTTGAGCATTAGGGTGTACAAATAAAATATTTCAAATATGTTGTTTGTCATAATCTTCAGCTTTACAATTTCATACATGTATATTGCACTTAGTTCACATTTTCAGATTTAGAGATTGACAAAATTTAAATATTTAAACATCTCTAATATCAAAATATTAAATTACATTCAGATTCAATATTGAGCTGAGAAAATACGATTTTGATATATTGCACATTAATTGTAATCACTTGATCCATATTTGACAAATCGTAAATATATTTCAATTTATGTACATTTAAGACAATTACATGTACCAAAAAAATACCTAAAGAAATTATCTGATTCACTAAACAAAAAATTGTATAATTTGAATGATCTTGCTAAAATAAGATGTTTCTATTTAAGCCTAACATTAAATCAAAATTAAGGCATGTGAAATTCCAGTTAATCAAATACATGGGTTTGATGAAAAAAAAAGTGAATGATTGCTTTTTTTTTAATCGAATTCATTTGTGTATAAGAAAACACTCATAAAATACTGGAATTTGTGTATCATATGCCTTTTACAGTATATCAAGAAATAGATCAGTTTGGATACATAATTTGTCTAAAAATTGATAAAATGTTATTAAATTGAATTTAGAATTTGGCTATCATAGTAAATGTCTATCGTTTTTATACGAAACTGATTGAATAGAACTTATTAATACATTTGGCAAGATTACTCCATAGATCAAACTGATACAAAATTATTGAATAAACAAAAATTGCATAAATCTAAAGTAAAGGGAATTTAATGATCACAGAAATATCTTGATCAGAATTTTTTTAACGAATTTAAAATCTGTGACAAAATTTAATGAAAATTGTTAGTGTTCTCACCATCAGGGAAATAAATTGTCCAAAAGTTCCAATTAAAGTTTAAGAGTTTGAGAAAAGAATGTAGTCTGGTGGTAAAATGGAGACATCAAGTTCAAGTTGTTGAATATCGGTCCTTCCTAGGGGCGAAAAGTTTTCACTGTGTGCATGAAGACAAGGGGATCAGCATCATCCACTCGTGGGCTGGAGCAACTGAAGAGCAAAAGGTGGCGGCTGGCTTCGAAGATCAAAGCAGAGCGTCATCAACTCTAGATGCGCAGGCGACAGAGTAACAGGCGAGAGGCTGGAAGGTGTCATGCATCGAGCGAAGATAGAGGGACAAAGCAACATGAAGACCAAAAGGCAGCATCATCCACTCGACGAAGAGAAGCAAGGCGAGAGGCTAGAAGGTATCATGAGGCAAAGGTGGGAGACTGTTGAGCCGAAAAGACTGAAGAAAAATAGGCAGCGACATCATCCACTCCATGTAGTCGGGCAATGGTTGTAGTTTAAGGCGAGAGGCTGACTCGCAGACAGAACTGTCATCTACTCACGTTGAGAAAAAGGCGAAGGTTGGCTGGTAATCAGGCAGAACGTTCATCCACTCACGAAGAGCAATAGGCGAAGATCCGAGCTGGTACTCAGGCAAGGCTTTCATCCACTCACGTAGAGCTAAAGGCGAAGACTGGCTGGTAGTAGCATCATCCTACTAGACAAGCCACAGCATTGACGTTGAAGTTGTAGGCGAGCTGCTGGCTAGCATCAATCAGGCAAGAGGTAACGGCTGAACAGAAGTGTGAAGGGCTAAATGTTTCTCCAACAGGAACATGATGACGATAAAGTTGACGAAATATGATTGAAAGTTTGTGGCGAACAGATAAGCGAGGCATGAGGTTCGAACACCGCTGCTACCAGTTGTAGGGTACACTGTACATACATGGAAATTATAGTAGGAGTTGGCTATAATTGGATGATTTTTGGTTTTACTGTGGCAACAATTTTTTGGGTTCCTTTTACCTTTATGAAATTACAGTATTTTTTGTCTTGGGTCCAAGAAGTGTGCCAGGCTAAAATACAAAAGGGCTGCTTGAAAACCCCTAAAATCACATTTTTTGCCACAGCTGTTTTTATTTGGTGGTCTTTTCTCTGGTTTTGATGTCTATTCATACATGTGTGTTTTGGGGGGCAGGTACATGTATTTTGTTTTTCCTAAAAATTAGTACTTTTAAATCATTATTTGAGTTATAAGGTGATTTTACTTACTAATTTTTAAAGCCATTTCTTCGGCCAAAAAGGTTTCATCCTCTTGTGGTTCTTGGATCATATGATACCAGTTGAACAGTAGCAAGAAGCTTATATAGCTATACCCTTTTACTCCTCTAAATTGGGGTTTATGAATATTTGCAAAATATATCTTATCAAATAAAAAAAGAAAATGTCATTTATAGGGGCTAAACCATACATACAATGCACTGTACTTGTACATACTACACTGCATACATCCATGCATTGACCACCATATAATCTATAGTGTCATTGAAATAATTTCAAAAAGTGAAGAGCTCAAGGGTTTACAGGATAGCTTTTAGACTTACTCGACACTCCGTTTTGTTGACGATCAGCCATGCAGAAAGTCTTTTGTTAACTGTACGATAGCTTTGGTGGAAAACCTGTGAAAACACATATTTTTCCTGAAATTATGGAATACAACCATCGTTTCAAAAAAACATTTTCTGCGATTTAGCTATCAAATTGAAGAGCAGATATTGAACTTTTTAGGCATGTGATTTTCTTTTCGAAATTTTGATACCCCAAGGCAAATGACTGTTTGCTACTTTCTTTAATTTTTTTACTCACTCATGTGTGGATGAAAAATCTTATCTGTTATACCAGCTGAAAGAGGACATTCTAAGCTTTTTATGATAAATCATCGCTAACCCTTGGTTTAATTTTTTGTGGGATGCACTTCAGGGCTCGAATTAAGAATTTAAAGGGGCAAGGCCATTTTTAAAAGGGCACTTAAGGGAAAGGGCAGGCAGTTTTCACTTTATGGGACATCCAAGGCCACCAAAAAAAGGGCATCAATAATAAATGCACTTTTCAATGGGGCACATGCACTGGATTACCACAGGGCACCAAGGCCACAGCAAAAAAGGGCAGTTATTTTGGCCTTAAGTCTACAAATATTTGAAAGGGCATCAAGGCCATTTCTGAGGGCATCTAAGGCCATGGCCTTGGATGGCCTTGGATTAATTCGAGCCCTGCACTTATTCAAATATTGTTATTATTATTTTTTTTGTGGGGGGGGTGGGAGAGTTAGAATTACCGATCCAAAGGATATGTATGCCGAAAGAATCGCATTTGCCAGCAATAGCCTTCTGCGTGTACCAAAGTACATTTCAGCAAATTTCTTAAAATGTTGTGTGAAAAATCTGACTACTTTTCTTCTCCTCTTATCTCTCCCATCCTTGAAGTTCAATCTCTTCGTTAACTTTTTCATTTTTTTCTCCTTCTTTTACACTTTACATACATGTACGTTTCTTTTTTCTTTCCTCTATTTTGATTTCTAGCTCTCCCCTCTTTTCCCACCCACCACCATTTTCTTCTTTACCTACGGATACATAGATTACATTCTGAACACAGGCATGTTATGCCTCTGTATTTAGTTCAGGTTTTCCTCTTCAAGATGGCTGGCTTACTTCTAGGCCAGGAAAAGGGCTTTTGTAGTCATATCTTATTGGCTCTATTTTTTTTCCAGCATCTACAGCATCTTTAGCTTGTCTTTCTTTTTTTCTGCCTTTCCTTTCCTTTTGCTCTTCCTTCCTTCCTTTCTTTCTTTCTTTCTTTCTTTCTTTCTTCCTTCCTACCTTCCTTCCTTCCTTCTCCTTCCTTTCTTTCTCACTCTCTTTCGTTCTTTTTTCTGTTCTTTAGCATTTCATACCTTTTTTTCTCACTCACTCACTCACTCCCTCCTTTTTCTTTCTTTCTTTCATTTTTTATAGTGATTTAGTGGATTATTTTCTTCATTTTAGAGGAAGGTGCCAATATCTGGCGTTGGCTTATATCATCATTACTTTTTACTTTTATTTTTTAGACCCTAGGTTATTTAAAAAAATATTTTTACAGTGAATCGAATGACGTCTTCTCATCAAAATGTCGCAATATGCCTAATCAATTATAGAAAATGGTGTAGATTCTTAATGGTTGACGTGATCTGGACCCTGGTCCTGACGTCCTGGACAAATCCTCATCCGACGCTGCAGCTGGAATGGGAACAAATTAGGCCCCCTATGCTGAATTCAATACTTGTCTACTGTAGCAGAATAGCCCTACAACATTATATATGGGTGGGACCGAAATGAGACTCCCTTCTCAATGCCATACAGAACAAAATTAAAAAATGATAAAAGTGACAAGAATAAAACATTGATACTTTCAAGACATTTATAATTTGATTCAATATATACGTAATCAGTCTTCCGCTAATCATTTTATGAAATCATATATAAAACAAGAAGACAATCTGTAAAAGAACTTACCCAATTTCCATGTTTTGATGTTCACTTTCGGCTCCGATGATCTCATAATTTTTTCACTGATGTACACAATTTTTATACGTTATGATTTATGCGCAATTCTGTGTATCAGCGAAATTTTTTCAGACGTTTTCAATTGTGTATATTGTGGGTAATATTTGAAAATACAAGCGTATATTTTCCTGTTCAAAAACATGATTCGAAACATTTCAGAGTGATTCATAATGAAATATAATGATAAAAGCAGTTATTTACATGTAATATAAATTCTTAGAGCTTCTGAGCTCTTGATATTCCAATTTGAAATAATGTTTTTTTTATTATCCTTACATGATACCCTCTGACATAATGGAATAGACCAACAAATTGCAACCTTGCAACGAGACGCTACTATCCCCCATCCTACCGTCCGAAGAGACAAATTTTGACAGAAATTACCTCTTGATTTCACCATGGGATGTTGTTTTTCTGGTGGTGATGGAAAACTGGCTGAGCAAGAGGAACCTGCCCCTCAATTTAGTTGGTGAGTTTGATGTGAATGGAGTTGATTTCGTGGTGAATATCTCATTACAAGCAGATGCAGCCGGCGGAGACTGAGAAAATGAGAGAGATCCTTGCCTTGCCTTGGCGGCCCTGCACTGCTCTGGCCCAGCCTGCCCCAGGCCAGGCCCACGGGCCAGGGGCAGGGCGTAGCCCGGCCCTGACCTGTTTCAACTTTCACGAAAAAGAAATGGTTTTTGGGAGAACTGCTCTTCGTAAGAACGAGATATCGCTCAACTGTTTCACAAAGCCGATTGGGGCGATTACGAAGAATGGTAGGGCTGCCAACATTTGAGAAGAGGATCATGAGGATTGGATTTGGAGTGAGACTAGAGACTTAGACTTAGTCTTAGACTAGTTTACGCCGAGGCCGAGGGGGTGAACCTGAGGCCAAGTGAAAGCCCGAGGCGAGGGCGCAGAGTGCCCGAGGGGGGGGGGGGGTGGTGTGGAAGGGGTTGTCCCCACTGGTGGTGAAAGAAAAAAAAGGAAAGGTAAAATTATAGATTGAACGCCAAGAGGAAAAAAAGAAAGAACAAAAGACAGAAAAAAGAGAAAAGGCTGAAAGAAGTAAAAAACAACTTAGGGTAAATAAAGGATGGATGGAAGGAAGAAAGAATAAAGAAAGAAACAAATAATGAAGGAAAGAAAGGGCAAAAAGAAAGAATAGGATGGATGGACTCGAGAAAAAAAGAAAGAAAAAAAGAAGAATAAATAGAGAAAAATATTTTTTAGAGGAAATTAGACAAAGAAAAAAGGAAAATTTCTACAGTAACAAGAAAATGAAAAAAGAGAGGGAAAAAACAAAGAAAGATTGAAAAGATAGAAAGAAAACAGAGGAAGGGATAATAATAATAATATAGGTACCGTATAGGCTTATTTACCCATCAGGGAAGCCACTTCAGTTCTGAAAACTGTTCTCCCAGGGGGCCCCTGCTTTTATTACTACCCCGGCTTTAGCTGGGCTACCTAGTTGCTCAAAGCATTCAAGGAACTTCTTCCTACCGGGTACCCATTCACCTCACCTGGGTTGAGTACTGCACTCATAAATATAATTTATAAAGCGCTTTCATACGAAAGTTTGAAAGTGCAAAGAAAGGGAAGAATTTCCTGTACATGTATCTTGGTATCACATTATTATTTGATCCACATCTTTTTTTTTTTTACTTTAATGACTGTTGCACCATACTGAGATCTAAAAATTTTACTAGGCATGTGTATCTCTGAAGATTTTTAAGTCTCGGTCACATTTATGTCATCATTTTTGCCTTGTTTTTTGTCATCCATTGTGAATTTTTGAGAACCCAAGTACTGCATGTATTGATGATACATATACATGTAGATAGCACCAATATACTAAAATGTATTCTCACTGTTTTTTCCTATCTTCCCACTTTGATAATATTGCTTCGCTCTCCTTTTCTCTCTCTTTCTCTAATTTCTGACAATAACACCATGTATTCTTTACCTTCCCCTTCTCTCGGTTCTTTTCTATTTTTTTTCTTTATTTCACTCTCTCTTTCTTTTCCTCTTCACTTGAATGACTTTCCCACCGTTTTCCCTATCATTCCTGAATTCATCTATATTTTCCTCTTTTTCTTTCTCCTTTACAATATCATGGTTTCTGTTGCTATCTTTCAATATCTCTATCGGTCTCTTGATTACTCTTCCTCTTGATATCTTCTCCTCTCACACCATTTTCTTTCTCTCTTTGTTTCTCTTTCCCTCTCTGTCTCTATTAATTACTAACCCTCCATTTCTACATATATCCCTATCTTCTCATTGTTCTGCAATCATACATGTTCTGTATATTCAATTTTTTTCTCCCTTATTCAATATTCAAACATCCATATTCGCATGCGTTGCTTCCGCCCTTCTCTGCTGTTACAGTTGTATCTCCTGTCCTCTATTTTGCAGGGAAAAGAGAGAAAAGCTCGACATCAAGGACTTCACCTTCGCTGACCTGAAGGGCGAGGAGGTCGGCAAGGTTCCGGGGAAGATAAATGGCCAGCGATTCATCATCAAGAATTGTGAGGTAAGTAGGCCCGTTTCGGGTACACGTGTACACGCACGGTCAAGTCAGTGCACGTGTACTAAATTCCATCACCGTGTACACGGTAGCATCTGCATAAACAAGCTCACAGCCTCACATTAAATCTTAGTTCTCAGACACTGCACATGTTTTAATTACTAATATGTCAACATATTTCAATTAATCCAGAGTGAGTTCACTTCCAAAATCGCCAATTTAATCCACATTCTTTCTGGAGACTCACGTTTTTGTACCACGAAATCGGCACGAAATGGGTCTGCTCCGGTCTCAAAAGCTCGAAAGTGTTGCTCAATCACACTCAGAGTCAATTTGAGAATCACAAATTGCGATAGCGATCATCGCTACAACTTACGTGTTATACGCTCGCACACAAGCCTACAAACAAACGCTCTTCAAATTGGCAACATAATAATGAAAATTAATCGATAACTTCAGTTACACTTATTCTGCAGCGATCTGTGCATGCATGTACGGTACAGTATACAAAATGCGCATCCACCGAGCGTCGGCGATAGCTAGGGCCCTGCACTGATTTTCTTTTGCATTCTTTATTAATTTAATGCGCTGCTAAGCCGAGTAAACTTTTTATTTGCACCAATTTTTGTGGATTGATACTTCAAACTTCTCAGGTAAGCTTTAAAACCGTGACTTAGGCTATATAGACCCCTTTTTTTGACATATTGATGCGGGTCCGTGTCGACATGAAAACAGAACTCGCTCTCACAGTGTTTACAACGTGTACACGTGTACACGACCGAAAAACACGCCGTGTACACGTGCATCAAAAATGGACTTTCAAAACGGGCCTAGAGGTAAGTGTCATTAGGACAATTCTGTAAAATATGTACGTCCAACCCCTTCTACATGGGACCTTCATGAAATTTTCTGTCTCTGATTTCTTGTTCTCTTGACAGTCTGTGATGTTCTCAAGGGACAATGACTTGGTCAGTTTATGAAGTGACGTGATACTTGAGAAAAATGGGGGTCGGACGTAAAAAAATGGTTGGTCATTTTATGGAATTGCCCATTGGTATTTGAGTGTAGTACAGTCTGTAAGTTCCAGGGCACACAATGCAACGCGATTGCTCCAAGATCCGATGGCAAAAAAATCTTAGAATTGAGCGCCAACCTACAACGCGCTGCGAATGCAAGCTGCTTTGTTGCAATAGGATCGCAGACCAAATCTCAGACATTTGGCATAACAAATCCGCAATTTTTCTGTGATTTTGCTTTGCTCATTTCAGCCGATCGGATTAGTTTTCTAACAATGACGTCATGGCCAATTTGCTGCGCTTCTGCTACATAGACAACATACATGCAAAAGAAGAAGCAACATGACATGCAATGCGCTGCAGTGCTGTTGCAATGCTACTGCACTGAGATTCAATTGGCAACTTGTTGCATTCAGAGTTGGACCTTTAAGGGTGCATGATATGGATTTTGCCATTTGTACATTTAATGAAGACTGTACCCCATAGGGTTAGGTTTACAGAAGACTAATAATGTGTGGGAATGTATCATCATCCCATCTCTATATTTCTTTCAAACAATGCTCATTTACCCTCTTGGAGGTACATGTTGCATTGGTAAACATCTCCAATAAACATCTACAATGAAAATATATATAGCAAAAAATATCTTGTCCCCCAAAATGCTCCCCCCCCAAAAAAAAAAGAGCTATGGAAATCCTGCTTTGCAATATATTTATTAATTCTACATGACGGAGTTATTAAACTAACCAAAAGTGGCAACTCATCCTCATATGACTGGGGGGGGGGGGGCACTTACATTGACGAGTGGATACCATGCGCTACCCCAAAAACGTAAAAAGGATGTCCTTTTCAAGAGAGGGCACGTTACGTTTGTACCGTAATAAGGGTGTCAAAAACACTACAATAATGAAAAAGGGCATCTATTTCGCTAGGAAAGCTACGTGCGTAGGGTAAAAATTTGCGAGGGTATAAAAAAGACTAAAATAAGGATGTACTTTCTGCCCCCCCCCCCCCCGTTTTTGCCCAAACAGTCAATACTACGTGTTTAGAGTCCGATTTGTGCAAGGTGTGACCGTACTAAGCCCAAACGTAGAGATTGAACCGACGACCAACATCTAGCTGTGACATAATTAAAATATAGCTGTACCTGTTTAGGGGTTCAATTCAAGGAATACTTGCCAAGGATTTCGTTTTGTTTCCAATACCTGTTATAAGGGTAGAGTCTTACACGCCAATACTTGTTAAGGGGTGCATTTTCAGAATATGGAAAATACTTGTTTTGGTTTTTTTCGAGACTCCATGGTCACGCATGGTATCCACTCATAAATGGAAGTGCCCCCCCTGGTATGACTCTTACCGTATAATATTTTTTCTTTTTGGTCTTAGGATTGTACCATATATCTGTTTGATCACATGGCAACGATCACCGTGGATGATTGCACGAACTGCAGGCTATTTGTAGGACCAAACAAAGGAAGGTTTGTATTTTAAACTTGATTTTGAACTCTACCTATGATGATGGATTGTACTAATATCCCTCCTTTACCCTCGCCCTGGCTACACCCTGTACCCTGACAGGGTGCTACATAACTTTTTAGAAGCACTTGCCCGGTTGGGCAAGTAAATTTTTAAAAAATTGGAATATGCTTCTCCCAAAATCTATTTCACTTGCCCCAAAAATTCCTTGAAAAAAAAGTTTTACCTCTTCAAAGGAAAGTTTTGCGGTTTACACCAGTGACCTTTTTCTCTCTTTTGACATGAACTGATCTACCTTGTCATTGCATTTCATTTTCATCTTTGCCTGCCAGGACCAAAATTAGGGTCAATATCATATATGGACTCTAATTTGGTCATTCTACTGTGAGAATTTGCTTGCCCAATTCGGGCAAGTAGTTTTGATCTTTACTTAAAAAAACTTGCTTGACTTTAACTTTTACTTGCCCTGGGCAATCGGGCAAGTGCTTATGTAGCACCCTGGATAAGCCCAAACTTGCATGGAGGAAATTCTCCCTCCCTCCCTCCCTCGAGTACAATTACTTCATACATTTGATTGGTGTATGCAACGACCACACCCTGAAGAAGATGAGGCAGAAGAGAAGGGAGGAGGAGAAGAAGGAGGGGGAGAAAGAAGAGGATGGAGAGGAGAAGGAGAACTAGGGGAGAAGAAGGAAGGGAGAAGGAGGAGGATGGAGAGAAGGAGAAGTAGGGGGAGAAGAAGGAGGGGGAGAAGGAGGAGGGTGGAGAGGAAAAGAACAAAATGGTGAAGGAGGAGGGTGGAGAGGAAAAGAACAAAATGGTGAAGGAGGAGGAGGAGAAGAAGGGGAAGAGGAAGAAGACTAGGAAGAAGAATGAAGTGGAGGAGGAGGAGAAGGAGAAGAAGAGGAAGAGGCCAACAAAAAAATAAGAGGAGAAGAAGGAGGAGAAAGAAAAAGAGGATGAGGAAGGAGAAGAGGATGAAGGACAAAGGAAGGAAGAAGGGAGGGAGAGGAAGAGGAGAAGAGGAGGGGATAAGACAAGGAGAAGAAGAAGAATATTTCTTTTTATTTTTATGATTAGTATCCATATGATCTGTCACTCATGTTTTCTGGCTTACCTCTCATTAACAGTATTTTCCTGAGGAACTGCAGCTCGATGAAATGTGTGATCGCCTGCCAGCAGTTCAGGACGAGAGATTGCAAATCAATAGAAACGCTTTTGCACTGCGATTCCAAGCCTATCATAGAGTCGTCAATAAAAATGAAGTTTGGCTGCTTCCAGTTCTACTACCCAGAGCTGTACGGTGAGTAGTAGCAGCAAAATGTAAATGGATTACTGCGTTGGCCAGTGTTCAAATAAAAAATTGCATTAGTGAAAAATTGTCTCAAAACTTAATTGTATTGTGGTATGGTGAATATCAATATTCGAGTGCATGAAAGCAACAGGTTAAAGCTAAATGAAAGTAGTTGCAGTAAAACACTGATATCATGAGAAAGTCTGTAAAACCAAGGTTAAGTATTTCTATATCATCGCAGATCTAGATCTGGTACAGTTACATAAACTGAAATTTGTGAAATCATAACATCTAAGCTGAAAAACGATCAAACTGAAGATCGCCAACACAGATAGGCACATCGCCAACACAGATAGGCACACGTGGGACAGTGTATGTTATTGCTGGAATAAAGACCTGACGGAAGTGCCCGAATCCGTGCTTATTTCGCAGCAATTACACAATTTCTTCCAGAATCCTTTGGCACATATTTTTCATTCCTACAAACAGACACTTGGGTGGTCATTGTATTGGATTCTGTAAAAAGTCATTTTGAGATCGTTACCACAACTGGCATGCAATGGCACGGTTTTCAATCTTGCTCTTCATAACAAATATTTATAATATATTTTGCAGTTACAAATTGTGAATAGTTGCATGTATTCCATTGAAATTACACCTGACAGTTGTTTAATTTGTCAATAAAAACAAGAAACTTGACTAAAAATAACTTGGTATGGTGGAATCAGTGATGGCAGGGCATAACGAATTTGGCAGAGCTTTGTGTAATGCTTTATATGTAAATACTGAATTCGAACTTTGATATTCTGTTTACTGGTAAATCAAAAGAGAATATCCATTTGATTTCTGACTTTCAGTGAATTTATCTTTGCATGAAAGAATCCATGTTTTTCATGCTGTGAGTATTTTCTTTGAAAAAACAGAAATTCTATTTGACACGTAGATCAAGTTTAACAGAATAACATGTTTTCGGAAACAAATGGCATTTTTTTTTCAATATAAAATCACTGTCTCTAAATACTTGACTGTTCTCCTTTCTTAGACCAATTCAAGGCTGCTGGACTGAAGGCTTTCAGTAACACATGGAGTAATATACATGATTATACACCAGTCCCTGGGGAAGAAAACTGGTCCCTCTTGCCAGAGGTAAGCCTGACACATCTGGGGAACGTTTCATCAACGTTTTGTCCGACAAGTTGTCAGGTCTGACAACTTTCCTTGATGTTGGTTGGCTAAGAAGCACCGTTACTATGGTAACTGTCGGACAAAATGGGACTTGGGGAGATGCGACAGCTCAGTTGGTAGAGCGGGGTTTCGGATTCGGGTGACCCGGGATCGATTCGCGCTTGGTGCGCTAGTGCCCTTTGGTAAGGCATTAATCCTTATTGCCACATCCCTCGGAGAGGACCTTAAAACCGTCGCTCCTCTTCCTGCTTTCTTACAAGCATTCATGCTTCCTTAATAGCAGTCGGGTAAAAAAATCACAATTTACCCTTCACTTGTCGGATAAAACGTCCTTTCATGAAACCCTCCCCCAAAGTCCTATGTGATCCATTGATATCAATAGGTGGATATAGCTACAATGCACTCATTTGGGAACAAAAATAGTGCCCCAAAAGGTCAAGTGCGAGCAGAAAGTTACACACTTTTTTTTCTATTGCATGTGCATGCATCGCACGTGGAGTACTTTACGCGTTGGTACAGCCCCATGTGCTGTTAATTGCGTACTTTTTCCTCTGCCCCGAGGTCGTGTGTGCGGCAGTGCACAACGAGCTCCATCCAGCTTATCGATGTTGATGATGTGTTCAGGATTAATCTTCAAATTGGCAATAATTTATTTTTAATTAAGGGGGAATGAAACCTTTGGAATGAGAAGGCTTGTGTCGAAACAGAAAAATAAAAAAGTAAGAACAAAGAAAGTTTGAGAAAAATCGGACAAATAATGAGAAAGTTATGAGCATTTGAATACGGCAATCACCACTGCTATGGAGATCCTCTGTTGGCAATGCAACAAGAATGTGTGATGTCACATATGAACAACTTTCCCTTTGATGGACTATGAAATAACCTTAGAATGTTTCTTTCTGCTTTTTCTTATGGTGATGCAAACTCTTTATCCATGATGCATTCTTTAAACATCTGTATTACATGCCCTCCTATAGAAAGAACACATGATCTACTGATAGATGTGATAAAAGAGGCAATTTAAGTGAAATATATACTAAAGTAATGGGGAGAGTTGTTCACAAGTTGTTCACCCCGGCTTTTAGTTCGAGCTAAAGCCGGGGTAATAATAGCAGCACTTTGTATCCTGTGGCAAAAAGTGCTTTATAAATCCAGATATTATTATTATTATGTCATGTATTGCACATGTTATGGTACTGATTGTTTAGTACCTCTAAATATTCATAATTATGAATTATTATTATCATTATATTCATTTTCACAGGATTTGAATGTGGAGGAGTTCTTACCGTTACCCAAGTCCGAAGAACTAGTTGCCGTGGGAGCATCGTTAGACCCTGAGAAGAGCGTTGTCCCCATTACACACGGAACAAGAAGACGTGTGGGAGATCTGGTAAATATGTATTTCAATCACTACCATAAACTGGGCTTAAAGATAAATTCCAGTGGTGGTAAAGATTTCAAAATGAGTTTGTACAGAATCCAATGAAATGACCACCAAAGTGTCTGTTTGTATAAATAAAAAATATGTGCCAAAGGATTCTGGAAGAAATTGTGTAATTGCTGAGAAGTAAGCAAATATGCATGGGATTCGGGTCAAGCGTTGGGTCGACATTCATAGCAATAACAATACACTGTCCCACGTGCGCTTATCTGTGTTGGTGATCTTCAGTGTGAACATTTTTCAGCATAGATTTCAAGATTTCACAAAGTTCAGTTTATGTAACTGTACCAGATTTAGATCCTCGATGATATAGTGACAATTAAGCTTGGTTTCACACACTTTCTCATGTAATCAGTGTTTTCTGCAACTACTTTCATTTATCTTTAGATCTTACTCTATTTTTTTTGCTTATTTTTAGCATCTTCCTGATCTTTATTGTCATTATTTTTGTTTGGGGAATGGGGGGGGTTGCTTGAGCCTCCGACAGTTTCTGTTGTACGACATATACATCTATTCTTTTAAAAAAAATCACAGATAACCTCTGAATTGCTTAGGCGGTTTCTAGTAAGATGTCAAAAACTAATCAATGCATTTTATGAATGAATTTTGATTACACATACATAGAATAGAGAATAGCATTCAAAGTCTTGCTTATTGTATACAAAGCAGTTCTTGATCAAGCTCCTGGCTAGATTACAGAATTATTTAGGTATAAAACCAGTAATCATGGTCGCAATTTCCATAGTTCAACGGATCCTCTGCTTTTACAGATCCCATCCTTCAAACTCTGGAATATCTCGCCCCTGGAAGTTAGGAAAACACCATCTGCAAACTTTAAATCAAAGCTCAAAACATCTCATAACAAGCATTTTTAGGAGTCCCATAAAGCACAGTGGAATATATACTTTGGGGAATAGTTTCTGCGCTCTAAAAAAATGTATGTGTTGCCGCAGAGATTTCCTTGTGAGTGCTCTATCAGCTGCATTTCTTCTCCGATCAATTTCAAATTTGGCATAACGGTTGAGTATGGTATAGCGAAGCCGCCTATTGATTTTGGTGTGGGCGGAGTAATCCTTGCTATGGTAACAAGAGTTTTTGTGAAAATAAACAGATGTCCTTGTGAGCACTCTACCAGCTGCATTTCTTCTTCATTCTTTTCTTCATGGAAACAATAGTTTTTGTCTCGCCCACCAGAGGTGAAGGCGAGACTTAGGGATCCAAATGTCATCCGTCTGTCCGTCACAAACCTTATGACACATAACTCTGCAACCGTAAATCACTTTTCAACCAAACTTGGGTGGTAGATGGACTTGGGGGACCTGCATGTAATGCTGCAGTCGTAGGTCACATGGTAAGGTCAAAGGTCATTTTCAGGTTAAGGTTTCTCCGCAACCTTTAGTCACTTTTCAACCAAACTTGGATGATAGATGGGCTTGGGGGACCTGCATGCTAGGGTTATTGTTGCCATGATAATTGTATTTATTGTCAAATTTCTGTGTGAGTTCTATATATTGCAATTACGGATGACTCGATAGGTTGGGGGATACATGTGCTCGGCTGTGCGACCCGCCGAGCATCTCTAGTTATTAAATTATTATTCATCAAATATCATTTAATGCTAGTTATCCTAAATTTCAAATGCATTTGAAACTTTCATTTATTGACTGTGTGATGTATGTCAAGAACCTAATGTTTTTATTTTCATGTATTCTTTGATACAGACGTGTCTGATGTTGGTGTTTAGGAACGAGCATTCTGACGAAAGGATTAGAGCCATCATAAGAGAGGTTCACAAATCTGTAAGTCAAATACAAAGTTCATTTCAGCTATTCCTCTTGCCCAGCCCCTCCCCCTTCCATACTTGGTCAATATCAGTTACCGTAAGTAACGGTGTATTAACCGCACCCGTGTATTAACCGCACCCCCAACTTTGGACTAAAAAAAAAAAAAAAAAATCTTACATTTGTATATTTCAGGTACGAAGAAACAAAATCTAAGTTTTTAAGATTTCAAAGTATCCAAAGAGATTACCGGTATGCGGAAATCTGCTGTTCTTGATCAATTCATCTACAAATGTTAGAAAGAAAGAACGGTCCCGCCAATATTGGCAACTTACACACTCACTCACCTCACAGTCACAGTGTACACGCACACACACAGCACTGCCATTACATTGCAAACTACGATACAGTACCAGTCATGCCACTACATCAACTTATGATCTGTGTCTTTCCCAACGTAGGAGGAAGAAACATTCACATTTCTTGCATCACAACCTCACAATCACTTTCAGAAATTTGATGTCTAAGCATGAATTTTGGATACAGGATTACAGGAAGGTTCAAGAAACAAAGAAATTGACATTTTGTCCAGTTGTTTTTTACGGCTTCGTGCCGTCTCTCTCGTGCGTGGTTTACATGGTATCTTATGAAAAGCAAACAGGAAGGCAAAAAAAAAGCTGGCGCGAAACGGGACTTTGAATAGCGCCAGCTTAAGTCGCACTATAACCACATTCCAACGCAATCTCTAATTAAGCAAGCTCACTCAACTCTCGCTCATCGGTGACAAAAATATTACCAAGTATGCTTGGCGTCTCTTTTAAATTAGCCAGGGAACTTCACTACTTTGAATCGAGAATAAAGTCAAAATTAGTGTCATGAAGGTGGGTGCGTTTGTTATGGACAACATTTAATTAAGATCGTTCGCTTCCCATTACCCGCGGCTCATACCCCTCTAAACGACATTGCCTGGGCGGCTACGCCCGGCCACTCGATGTGTTGTGAACTGGCAGACATCGTACATGTACGGGAGGGGTTACGGCGGGCTGGCTCGGACCCGTCACCGTGTATAAACCGCACCCCCGACTTTTGCTTCTATCCCGCCGAGAAAAAGGTGCGGTTAATACACCGTTACTTACGGTAAAAGAAAAAGTAAATGTGTCGTCATTAGACTGATCTTTAACGCTGGGAGATTTGACAAGTCAATTATAGTTGTAATTTAGCATGATATCTTACTGCAAATTAAAGTCTTAAAGAACCCCCTCAGCCTCCCCCCCCCCCCCTTTGACCACCCTATCTCAGTTGAAAGAAGAAATTGTACTGACCTCCATTTGACAGATTTATAGATTTGTAAGCTTGTTGTGAGTTGAAAGGGAATGATAGGTGGAAAATTCAGTGTTAATAACTGTGCAATCTTGATCTTTATGACCTCCCCCATTCGACACTGTTTGTTCCCTTTTATCTCCCATAACTGCTGTACCGCAATCTCATAATTCATGGGGATCAATCAATTTAGTATGCTGGGCCATTCCCGTGGAGTAAACTGCAAAACGAAATATGCTATTTTTTGTATTACCACCTTAAAAAATCATGAGAAACCTGGTTATTTATGCAAGCTTTCAAGTAAATATAATTCTTTCCAATTTCCATTGATTTTCTCCTGTTTTCTGTGCCATTACCATCTTTCCATGATGGATACCCGGCGCATTACAAATGTCCATATTATTATTTTTATCATGAAAGAGGCTCCCACAGTCATGGGAAATCCTGGAAAATTTTGTGGTAATGGAAAGTCAGTGAAAAGTCAGGGAATTTGGAAAAATTATGAAAAGTCATGGAATTGCATTTACCTCTCAGCTGTGGCAGCTTTCCAGTTTGTCGTGTCTCGCATCTCTCGTACTCTGTGATCATACTCTGCTATTATAATTGGTGTTCATGATTTCCTTTTTTCCCAGTTTGGTGACATCTCAAATTATACATAACTCCTGGGACGTCACGGGAAGTCATGGAAAGCAGCAATTTAGTCATGGAAGAGTTGTGGAATTCTGTTTTCAAAATTCTGTGCGAACCCTGCATTATAACAGACATGCCAACCGTTCCCTTTTTTGAGTATTTGTTCCTCTTTTTTGCTATAAATACACCGATACTTTTTTAATTTCTGATCATGGAGTATTTATTTATACATAGCCCGTGATGCTAGTGCCGGTCTGACAGTCCCAAACTGGTAAAAATCGCTGTCGGGCCGGTAACTCGTTGCATGAAAAGAACAAGTAAATTCTTCCCTACGAGCACATGCTTAAAAGGGTGAATTATCAAGTTCTCAAGTAGAGTAATTTCACATTTTTTCCGCCGATCTCACTACAACAGGCTGGCGATCGTTACGTTAAGACAAATTTTTAGAACTTTTTTTTTCCTTATAAGAATACTTTTTTGGTTGTAAAATGTTGGCAGGTCTGATTATAACAGGGGTGTGAGAGTTCAGATTTTTATCTGATTTCACAATTTTTTTGTTTTGATTTTCAGCTTAATTTCAGCTTATTCCTCTGTACAAAAAAGTATGGGAGCTCTTTCTATTTCAGACTTTTTCAACACTCTTCAGCTTTTTTTCAGGTATTTTTATTTGTGACCACTCACACCCGTGTTACAACTCGTTTTGTTACAAGATTTGTTTTTCCTCTGTCTGTTCTCTATTGTTAGAGTGACTGTGTGCTGCTGAACACAAGACAAACAAAATTGAATGAGCAGGATGTGACGAGGATGTTCGGGGGAAACCCTGTGCATAAGGAAGCTACGAAGAAAGGTAATCAAATAAATGTGACCAGACACCACAAAACCAAGAATAAGTCGCCAAAAATGAATTTTGAGATTTCATTGAGCTGACATAGCGCATCCTAAGCCAAAGCTGCCAAGTAGTATGGATTTTCAGTATTTAGTACTGAAAAATGAGAAGAATACTGATGGTTTCATGCGAAAAAATGATTTCTCAAGTTTCAGTTTTATGTGTTGTCCTATGGTATTTCTTTGAAAATACTGATTTTCAGCTTTAAAAATACTGAAAAGTTCTTGTTCAGGTTGGCAGCTCTGCTTAGCTTTAAAATGGTATATTGTCAAAATTGATCAGCAGTAGCCCACTTAAGTACATGTACTTGATTGAATGTAGAAGAAATTTGGTGAGAGCTTTAAAAAATATAAAGGAGAAAACTAAGAGATTGAAGTTTGGGGTTGAGTTTCGGTTTCGTCTTGAGGGAGAGTGAAAGTGCTCACATTTTTCGATAATATATGCATGTAAAAACATACAAATATCAAATTTAATCATGAAACATTAAGATGAGATTTTAAAAAAATATGAAAGAAATAAGGGAAACCAAGGATTCACTCAAGCATGAGATGTACACACAGTGCAGCCTTGGTGAACTTCCAACAAGTCAGGGAAAAACAGTGTCAAAGAAACTATTATACCTTGTCCTTTATTGTGAAGAAGATGGAATTACTCTCTCAGATAAGCAATATTTATAATGTCTTCATTTTGAAGACCAAATTACTATTTGGGCTTTTTACAGAGAACTCTCCCTGGGGACTTAAAGTTGGTTTTGGAGTGGCTGGTCACAGATAGTGAGAGAGGTCACCAGGGTCTAGTCAAACCAACCAACCAACGGTGCAATGTCCTGCAGATTGGTCGACCCTCGGAATAAAGAAATTCATTAAAAATTCACAGACTGACAAAAAGTAACCAGTTTAAGAACTACATCCTAAAAAAAAATAATATTATCATCAAGTGGGACTATGGAAGTAAACTACCATGCAAGACTTCTCAATTATATTTTATCATTCCGGAGTGTTACAATATCGTTGCATTCTGGCCATCATGCTTGTTTATACAAGTATTGCATTATTCGCTTCTAGCCCTTAGTTGATGCTGTGAGCCCAGGGGTCTAGCGGAGTATCTGCGATTAGCAAATAATAAATTTAGCTGCATCTACACATATTGCAACGATATCATACTAGTGGAGTGACCAGACTTTGTTGTACGTTTTTTTATTCAATATATAAAACATCACTACAAAACAGCCTTGAAGAAAAGTGTATAATGGCACAGGGTGATTCACTTAGAACTCAAAACACCCCATAATTCCCCCTGCCCCCGAAATTGCCACCAAGTTGTATCAAAATTGTCATTTTGCAGAAGTCCAGGATTTTCCAAAAGGGGGAAGCACATTTTCCCAATGGAAATTTGACAAGCAAAAAAAAATCACCTAAAATTGGAGGTCATTTCGTCAGCCAAAAATTTGACACCCAAATAAGGTCCTCACTTAAAAAGAAAAGTGGGGGGGGGGCAAACTTCAGTAAAAACGGTATATTTACATTACAAATTTTGATTATGGCTCTTGAAGGGGAGGGAGGGGGGCAAGGGCCAGCTGTGCCCCCCCCCCCTGGATCTGCCACTGGTTGTAGGAAACAACCATTGTGAAGAAAATATTAATTTTTCTCCTTCAACATTCCTTCCGTATATTTCTCCCTCCTCGTGTAGGCCTTGTCACATCACTTGAAGTCAATGGCACGGACACGATAAACAAATGCCGGAGCATCATAGAGCAGGTTGCAGGAGACTGCGTCGTATACCTATCCGCAGATCAGGAAGCGGCTTCCCGCGATCACGACAACTGGGTCAATTTCATTGATTCCCAGATGACCATGTGAGCTGGAAGCCATTGATTGATTGTTGATAGAGGCTGTCATCTTAGATTTCATTGATTTAAGTCCCACGTGCAGTGACTTGTGTTGGGTGTTGGGCTGCCCCATGTAGTCCCATATAGAGTGGATTGTGTAAGTAGGAAGGGGCTGTGTAGTCCCATATGGGGTGGATTCATGCAAGTCGTGGGGGGCTTGTGTAGTCCCGCCTGCTGTGTTTTGAGTAAGGAGGCCTTGCATGGCAATATTGGCATGCACTTTGCTTATTTTAATATTTGAAAGGGTTTGTGACTCATTCAAAGAAAATTGCAGTACTTGATAAGAATATCTTGTATTCAAGGCCCATCTCACTGTCTGTAGGGGGATGCATAGGTGACTTCTCACGTCAGTAATGTGGATTTGATGAAAATTTCCTTGTGTGACACCAATCGTACATGTATGTATGATGGTGCCTACAGGATTGCGCGGCCGATTGTGACAAAAACGTCTTTATTGAATGTATATTTATAATAGTGTTTGATGCAAATTTAGTTGCAAAATCATAATTATTTGATTGATAAGATTGAGCTGTTAGATTTTAAAATGCTTGTGTGATGATTTAAAGTATTTATGGGCTTTTCATTTAGTGGTTTGATAGATACAAATAATGCACAGGTATGAGAGAGTGTGAGTGGCCATGCAGCACATCAAGAGTTTTATTATGTGTGAGAAGCATGAGGCACTTGCGCCAAATATTCATTTGTAATAACCGAGATGCCTGCATCAGCTCATTACCTTTCAATTTCAATCTGTGCATCATTTGGTTTATAAATTGGTTCAGCATTTTGAATCTGCAGGAAGGAATTTGTTAATCTCTCCACATTTCCTCACATCGATTGCGCAGACGAAGAGGCGACGTTTGTTTTCTATCGCGAAATCACATTAGCCTTGCCAGTATAATTGCGGGGCTGAGTAACTGCCTCAAAATCCTTGCCATAGCCTTTTTTTGTGAGAGAACATGATGTCACTGGCATCTCAGTCTTCTGCCGCAGAAGTGAAGTGGTGCAGCAAAAAGTGCACAGTGCTGCAACGAACAATGCAGCGTCGTGTGGGTGCATATAATTAAAGTGTGAGTACATGATTTGCGTAAGCAATCGTCATTGGCTACATCCGTGAACTTGTCTTAATATTGATTTTGACAATGAAAATACCCCCACCCTACACATGCCATTGGCTGCGATTTTTGTACAAATGTGTGAATGGTGCAAATTTTACTGAAGCGATTATTGGCTTGGAAAATATGCTTCATGTTTGTTACATGTTTATTAGTTTCTCAGCAATGTTTATATGTTACCCTTTTTGTCCAAGAAAATGTTTTTTTGGGGGGAATGTTATGTTTTCCTCTCAGCTTTTAATTTGGACAAATTGCAAAAAAAAAACCAAACATTTAGAGGCATGGAATGTAACATACTACCTTGTCTTAGAAAGTGTAACATACTACCTTCTCTTAAAAAATAGCACTGAAAAAAGTGCTAATTGTATCATGAATTCTGTTTTCCTGTTAATAACAGAAGTATGTTGTTGTGTAAAGAGACAAGTGTTAGAAGCATTTTTGGAGAAACTATCTTTTTTATATATAATTAATTTATGAATACTACTTGAATGTGTATATTTGTATTGTGTGTATACTGTGTTAACTCATAGATTTTGTGTGTACCTTGACATTAATCTGTATTCATTGTATGTTTGTGTATTTTAAGAATAGATGATGTTAATTGAGTGTATGTTATATTTGATGAATGTGCTTATGTATCTGATTGAATGTATAATTTTGTCCTGCGAGGAAGAACAGTTCACAAGTTTTATTTAATCCCTCCCTTTTGGCTTTATTCTTTTTATCAGCTTTGTATTATTAATTTATTACAACCATCTTCATCATCACAGTCGTCATCATCACCTCCACCACCAAAACTCATCATCATCATTATCATGATCACCAAAATTCATCATCATCAACACCACCACCATCATCATCAACTTGATCACGACCACCCATTAAATTATTAATCAGTATTCCACCAAAATAAGACCTTGAATTTTCTCTCAATAATCTGTGCTATGTGTACATGCTTATATAATTTATTAAAGGGGAAGCAGATAAAATGGAGAAAAATATTGAAGTTTTAATGAAAATCCATGAAGAATGACAGTTACAAATTTAGAAAGCCTAATTTGTGACGTCATTTGCGAACAACTCCACCATATATCATATAAAATAGAATTATTACATTAATATTGGAACACAGAAATGGAAGAGCTGCTTGACTAGCATCACAAAATCCAAACTTAGCAATCTATAAAGTTACTATTCTTTGACGTATTTCCTTCAAACCTTCACAGATTTTTCTCGAATTTTCTTTTTTTATTATAAAAACAAACTTATTGTGAGGGTGAAATTCCCCTTGAAGAATTCAATAATTTTGCTTATCTTTCGATTGTAACATATTTTCAAATGCTATCACCTTGGTTTACTTATTAATGATGTAATATTTCATTTTGGATTGATTATTGTATATTACAGATCTTTCTTACATGTATGTATATTCAGATCAATGTTGAATAAAGCAAGCAAGTACATAAACTATAGAAAACCTGAGAAAAGTTTAATATTTTGCTTATGTCATATATTATTTAACTCTAGTCTAAACCAGGCTTAACCCGGTCTTATTTCAGACCAACATATATGAGGGGGGGGTCAATTTGACCCCCCCTCAGATCTTGACTATTGATCGCCCGTTAGCCGCGAAAATATGCATGCGTGTAGAGCCGGTTGGAAACTGCAGGACTGTATAGTTAAATTTTCAAACAATTAACTGCTTATATTTTTTTATCAATTATTCAAATAAGCATATGAAATTTGTTTTGACCTTAGCATGTGACCTCCGACTGCAGCATGACATGCAGGTCCCCCAAGTCAATCTACCATCCAAGTTTGGTTGAAAAGCGACTTACAGTTGTGGAGTTATGTGTCATTAGGTTTGTGACGGACAGACGACATTTGGATCCCTAAGTCTCGCCTTCACCTCTGGTGGGCGAGACAAAAAGGTAAATTCCACCATAATTACAATAAATTTTACTAAATGTACCCAATTTGTTCTGAACATAAAAAGCAAATGAGAAAAAAAATACATCATATATGTCTGGTTATGCTCAAAACAAGCAATTTTTCTGCAATGATTCAATAAAATGTCACAATCATTGTACATGTAATTTGATGTTAAATGTCATGGAAAGAACTGTTAAAATGAAATGGTGTAGATTTCAAATTGTGCTGCCTTGAAGGTCACTAAATCTCCCATGAACATTACTGGCTTCATGTATTTTGGAAGAAATAGAAATAATTTCAGTCCCATCCTTATTATGACACCACTGTACATGACAATAAAAACGTATAACACATTTGCCTAAAATCAATCTTGATATTTTAATTATAGGTGAATATTGTATTTACATTAAATCAATGTAGAGATTAGATCATGATTATTCATCTTATTGAATAAATTATGAACATTTTCATTAAATACAGAGGAAATAACATGGCACAGTAAGACATCCTATTCGAAACAAGTCTTCATAAGGCATTATGCAAAAAGTGTTAATTTACCTCCTCTTCTAAGGTACCTTGCCCGGGGGGGCCACTTACATTGGCGAGTGGATACCATGCGCGACCAAAAAAACACGTAAAAAGGATGTCTTTTTCACGATAGGGCACGTTACGTACGTAACGTGATAAGGGTGTCAAAAACACTAAAATTATGAAAAAAGGGTATCTATTTCGCTAGGAAAATAACGTGTTTAGGGTCGAATTTGCGGGGATGATAAAACAAATTGAAAATGTTTTATAAAGGATGTCCATTTTGCCCCAACACTTCGTGTTTAGCGATTTGCGCGAGGTGTAGAAGCTGGGGTCGTACTAAATTCAAATAAGGTAAAGCCGACGACCGAAGGACCCGTAACAATAAAACATTCCTGTACTTGTTTAGGGGTTTATTTCAGGGAATATTTGCCAAGAGCATCGTTTTGTTTCCAATACTTGTTAAGGGTGGGGGTTCACACGCTAATACTTGTTAAGGGGTACATGTTTTAGAATATGAAAATTACGTGTTTAGGGTGCTTTTCAAAGAGACCCTATGGTCGCGCATGGTATCCACTCGTGAATGGAAGTGGCCCCCCGGGGTTTCTTGTCAATGACCAGAGATGCATCTTTCCTGCAAGAGTGCCATATCAAGCAGTCTTTTATTACCAACCCTCATCACACTTCCTCATAGACAAAGAATGGGTGATTTCAAGTCCGGTGTTGGCCTTGCTGTTGAAATTCGGATTGCTTCCCCTTTCTCCTAAACTTACTCAGAGTTTGTAAAACTGATACACATCACATTATTGACATCTCAACAACTAGTGAGTGACCTTTCGGGACCATCTTCATTTTATGTTTGGTGTTAAAATCGTGTAAAAATTGACCTTACACCAACACCAAAAGGTCAACACCGAACTTGAAATCACCCCATGGGGAATACAGGAAACCGCTATAAAAATACGCAAAGTGCCTCAATGGACAACTCCACCCCAACAAAAAGTTGATTTGATCAACAACAAATAAGAGAAAAAACTTCATCAAAATCGGATGTAAAATGAGAAAGTTATGACATTTTGAATTTTCGCTAAATTTCACACAACGGTTTTATTAACGTCCAGGTGGGTGTTTCATACAGCTGTTCGTAAGTTCAGAGCAACTTTAAGAACGACTGGTGATCCTTTCTTGTTGTAAATGGTATATTCATTGGCGATGGTTTAGCGTGTAAGAAAGGGTCTCCAGTCGTTCTTAAAGACGCTCTTAACTTACAAACAGCTTTATGAAACGGCCCCCGGTCAGTATGCTGCATGCAAATGAGGTGACTGGTGACATCACCCACACGCTATTTCATTTGTATTTTGTTATGGAATATGCTTATTTTCTCTTCATTTTCCTGAGAAACATATAGTTTGTTTTCTTCCCTGAATATGTAGAATTACCAATGTGCAACATTTTATGGTTCAGTCAAGTTGGTCATTTTCACATTGGTAAAATTGAAATATTGTATAATTTAAACAATAAAAAACAAAAGAAATGACTCTCTCTTATTTGCATTATTCACCGAGTTGTGCATGTAGGCCTAACTATTTTGTGAAAAACTTGTGAAAAATTAAAAATGCCATAACTAATATCATTCCAATTTTGATGAAAGTATTACTGTTGTGCTTTTTTTCATTTTTCTATTTTTTATGCAAATCAACATTAATCTGGGGTGGACTTGACCTATAATAAATTGGATTCCCGCTAAAAGACGCCGTAGACGCCCGACAAGGTACCAAAGTCTGATTATGTCAGCTGAATTAAAACAAAATAAATGATAGTCTAAAATTCTTACATTTGATTGTCGTGCTATTTGGTCCAATTCTACGATCAATATCTGAAATGTATAGATGCGTAGTTACGATCAATCCACTAAAAAACTGAAACAAATCAAACCACCAAGGCTGAATTTAAAAAACTTGATAGTCTAAAATTCTGATTTGACATCTAATTGTCATGCTGTTTGGTCCAATCGAACGATTAATATATTGTGTAGTTGCGATTAATCCACTAAAAAACAAAATATACCCAGGCAGGGAAACCAATGTCTAGGCTTTGTTTACAAATACTTATGACTCCAGACATTCTGACCAGTGCACATTAAGGCCACCGCACATCTTACGACCCGACCGGTCGCCGACTGGCTTGCGACTGGGTGAGGGGAGATGTGACGTCACAGCTCTTGTCACCTTGAGCGTCGCAGACACGTCAGAGGCAAGTCGCAAGGAAAATTGGAAGGATTTGACATGCCGAATCATTATGACTGGATCGCAAGCTCAATCCAACCTCCAGCCAATCAGACAGCAGAGTTGCATAACGCGTATTATGATAAACAACGCGCTTACGCAGTAGTAAGCGCAATTTCTCAGATGATATGCCGAAAAGCAAAAAGCACATGCGTGAGTCGCAGATCGGATCGCAAGGTGTGCGGTCTCGAGGCTTATGACCACCTTGCGATTCATCTCCCCTCACCCAGTCGCAAGCCAGTCACCGACCAGTCGGGTCATAAGGTGTGCGGTGGCCTATACACTTACAGCACAATTTTTCAACAAATCGCACTTTGCATTAAAAGGTGAAAGTTCTGAGAAGTACCATTTTACTTGAAGTTTGACATAATGTTAATGTACCAAAATCAGAATTCTATTTTGCGGAAAGTCTTGTGGTAAGTCCAAATCGACTTCAAGTCGCATCCAATGATGACGTCATTACGATTTGGGATTGAATGTGCTTGAATTTCTACAGGAAGGCTCCAAAAAGACTGGGATTCTGGTTTCAATATACATTCTGTTCGCAACTAAGATCGTTAATATTTTATAGGTGGGAATTTCATTCACATAATATAAAATGTTGTTACAATTTCTTTGAAAATCGGGTTGCACGGGATCGTGTAGTGTGTGCCAGGCTGTGCTGTGCTGACGTGCACTGAAATAAATGCATAATCCCATTTATGAAATTGCAGTACAGTAGCACCTTCCTCTCAGCTTTGAACTTAAAAATAAGTGATAGAATTTGATTGCTCACATCATGGACCCTTCTAGGGTCCATGCTTACATTATTTCCGTCTTTACAACAATTGCTTATCTTCAAGAATAAAAATTTGAAGAAAATAGAAAATTTACAGATATTAAAAATATAGCTTTCCATCATAATACACGAAAATCGATTTACAAAATTTGATGTCTCTGAGAATCATCTAATTCAGAAAGAACATGAAATTCACGCACGCAACATTTCATACAAGAGTGGCAATTAATAGTAATTATGGCAGTTAGTCATAGCCAGATGTATAAATGTCAGAGACAATAAGGAAATAAAAAATCCATAAAATGCAAACTGAAGGCAGTACATGTACCATCACAATATGTCATAACAACAAGGCACATTCACTCATACAACCATCTACATTCATACATTGAATTGGAGATTGGTGCTTTATTGATTGTTTGATTGCACACATTCTACATCTACACGTATATACATATTGGCCCGTATTCTGAAATCGGGTTTAAGTTAAACTCTGGTTTAAAGTTGTGGTTTAACTATGGATAGCCAATAGTGACATAAATATCTAACAGTAGACTTTCAATGTATCAGCTCATTTTTCTCTTAAATCATTCTTCATGGTTTCGGAAGGCTCAATAAGGTAGCTTTCTTCACCATTCACGAGTAAGAAAAGAACATACATGTAGTAAATAAAAGAAACACAATGCAAGGAACATTTTTGACATTTTTGGCTTTCCATAATTTTAGCACAAACTTCACGGTCTAAGTTAAACCTGACTTCAGAATACGGGCCATAGAGTTCAGTCAGCGATAATTAACCTTCCAATAATTGAGTCAACAATTGATGTCTGGGAATGCTTTCTGACTAGATTATTCACAGCATGATTGTCGATTTGTCTCTTCAAACATCGCTCACGTTAAAAAGACCATGGCCGTATGCAGCGGGGATGGGGGCAGTTACCCCCAGAAAATACTAAAACATTTTTTTTTCACTGAAAGTTTTATAAGAATATTCAACTTAAGCGTGCATGAAATCCTTCAATTTTTCAACAACAAAAAATGCAAAAGTGCCCACATGTCAAACTCTGTCACATTGGTTCCTCACTTTTGAGTTTCTTCAATTTTTATGCATCTCACCCCCCCCCCCCATCCCCTAGGAAAGAACAAAATTAAGTACAGCCAAAAGACAGATTACTATGGTCCCTCAAGGTTTGATGCACAGAATTTCATCTAAAATTCCATATCCGAGTCATTTATCATGTCAATCAACAAACCTGAATGTATATTACATGAAAGAAGTACATCTGCAGTCCCAGATATACAGAAACTTGCATCTTTTTATCCCTTTAATTATCCAAAGTCACTTGTGCCAACTTCAGTCCAATAAAGCTGCAAATTTTTCAGAGATATTGCTTGATGTAAACAAATCATATAACAAAATAAACAGTACCTGTATCATTTACATTTGTCACTAACCTTAATTTCGCCCTTTTTTGTACATATTAAATCCTTGTAAGAACAGATAATGACAAAAACCAGTCATAAATACCAATTTACCCTCTAAAGTAATTATCTTTGACTGCAAAATCATTTTTAAAGGTAAAGAATGTAATTGCAGCAAACAATTATTTCATGAAAGTATTTTAAATCAAGGTCAATTGTCACCATACCATGTATCTGGCACATTAATGTACACTTCGCTTTTCGAAATCATGAAATCTTAGCTCAAAACCGATAATTATAATGACCACTAACACAGAAAAGCATTATGTGGGACAGTGTATTAATATTGCTTGGAAAAATACCTGACATTTAAATGTAATTCCATGCATATTTTTGCTCATTTATTAGCAATTACATAGTTTTTCCCAGAGCCATTGATTTGGCACTTATTTTTTTATTCATATAACACTTGGGTGGTCATTTTAATGGAATTCTGTGCTGTTCAAACTTTCACATATCTACGTGCCTGATTTCTCTTTTTTTCGTCTAGAAACATCTTTTCAGTTTGAGTTGGAATTACCTGTCAGGCCCATGAAAGCTTAGCTCAAAACCAATAATTCTGATGATCACTAACACAGAAGAGCAGATGTGGGACAGAGTAATTATATTGCTTGGAAAAATACCCAACATGTAATGAAATTTCTCCTGAGGACGACAAGAACACACTTGTCGAAACGTCGAGATTGGGTGGTCCTTTTCGGGACCAACATTTGCCCAAGAAAGATACATGGTGTACCGTGAAACCTACTACACTATGTAATGAAATTCCATGCTTTTCAAACTTTCACCAATCTACTTTTCTGATTTCTCTTTTTTTTGGTCTAAAACCATCTTTTCATTTGACTTGGAATTCCCGTTCCATAGTTATTATTATTATTATTATTTTATTTGGCATTCAAAAGACAAAGAATACAAACAGATCAAAGACAAGATCAATCAAACTTGTACATGATAGAGAAAATAAGACCTGGATGAGAGTTGGAGAGGCTGCCTGGGTATGGAAAAGGCTAACTTAATAGCCATAACCCACAGGTCTTCCTCCCCAAACCTCCCAACCCCATCCAGGTCATAACAGTAATGGTGAAAATAAAAATAAGATATTTAGAATCGGCAAAATACAATGGTCATTCATGTGACTTTGTCACCTCAAGTCAACCCCCACAATGCCTCCCCAATCACATCATTATGTATCTACAAGCATGAGAATGATAAGCATCAAACATTAAAGCAATCGTAAATTTAAATTGTAAATAATATTGCATCTACCATAAATAATGGGATATAGGACAATAAGAATTGATAAAACCATATAAGAGAGATCAAATGACATGATGTTGAGGCTGAAATAGGCCGGATTAAATTTAGTGTATAAATTATGAATAAACTTGCTCTTTAGTTGAAATTGGTCAATGAGGAAAATAATAAATTAAACATTATAGAAAGAAATATTATAAATCAGACATCTAATTATTCAAAAAAACACACAAAGAATTTCACGACGAAGGAGGTTCAGAACTTTTGAGATGTTTCCAGATACAATTTCATCTTTGATATGTGAGGGCATACTTTCCCATATAATTGGAAATCTATGTATTGCAGTTTGATGCAAACGTTCGGTTCTGGCTTTCATGTGGTGGAATAGGATTGTGTGTTCACTCTGGCGTGATCGGACAGTTATATTGTCATTGACTGCCTCACATAATACAATGTTATACAGGTTTTTGATTACAAATGACATCATTAAATACTTCCTTCTGGATTCGAGAGTAAACCAAGAAAGGGTCTGTAAGCGCTGTGTGTAAGACATTTCCTGTTGCCTTTGTTTCAAGATTACTCGCGTTGCCCTTCGCTTGTTGTTGATGGGACCACTTGTAACTATTTGTAAGTTGGGGCCAAGAAATTTCTTCAAGTTCTTCAAAGGACATTGTGCAAATTTCCTGTAGGAACAAATTATGATGATGATTTCCATATAGCTGAGGTTCACTGACTCAATCGAAATTCTATGTAAGACGAGGCTCTGGTCACTCTCTCAACCAATCATTGAATTAGGTTCCAATTAGTGACTTTAGAATATGGAGTATTAATCCTAAACCAATGGATTTCTTTGGTTTTTAAAAAATTTGGTCCATCGTCTGATCATCCGTTTCATTCACTGCTTCAGAGCCTGGGGGAGGTACTTGTCCACACCGAAGGCCTAGAAAACAACAGAGTCAGAGAGATAGAAAAAAATATTAATAATCATTTTTTTTAAATTATAGCATTTGCCGGGTGCTTTACACGGATGTTTCAAAGCGTGCAGGTTGAAAGAGTAACTAATACAAACATTGAATCTGTTTAATGACGACAAAAGAAGAAAAATATATACCAAAATTGTACTTCTTAGAAATGAAAAGAGGCAAGTTTTACATGACAATTTTAATATTTCATTAGAGCGAGCATTTTGCATTTGGGGTGAAAGTTTGATCTAGAGGGCATTTTAGCAAACGTGTCATTGCCATAACAGGTCTTTGTCAAATTAAGCGAGAGCCGATTTATTTTTTTTTACCACGCCGCTCGCTGAATTTTTACTTCGAAACCTTGTGCATCTTTTGAGACCAAAGTTACGATGTCTGGGTATGCGGTTGAAAAACTACACGACATTACGTAAGTGCATGTCAGACCCAAAACATGATTTTGAGAACAAGGTCAATGTAAATCGACTTTTCTCATCTTATTCATGACGATATGATTATTTTTACTTCCATCAGCTGAAATTAATCAATTATAGCATATTCATGCTTTTAAAAAGGCTCTGCTGTAAATTTGGATAAAAAGCACACACACAAAACAAAGGTTGAAAAACAAAGATACATTAAAAAGATGTAGACTATATTCTGTCACATTATTTTTTGTTATGCATGGTGAACAAAAATCCCTATAAAGAGTCTGTATACCAAAAATAAGTATTTAAGTATTTTAGGGGCATTATTTAGTCAATTATTGATTTTATGCATCATTTAGCATAACAAAAATAAAAACGAATGAAAATAATATAAAGAAAGTATTAAAATAAACAGAGAATCTTTGTTACCTTGCATACAACAGCGAGTAGGAAGCCGATGAGCGTTAGTCTGAGGAAGGTGTAGAAGAACCCCTTCCTCTTTGGGCTCTTCTTCAGGAAGAACTCTGCTACGGAGGCCTTCCCAGGGGTGTATGGGGGATAACGAAGTCTGTATTAAAAGGAGTGAAAACAAAAATAATTCATACAAAGATGCTATCACGCTTGTCCTGTCCCTTTAAATGGAAGATGCAGCCGGAAGTTATCAAGTACATGTAGACTTCACAAAAATGTCTCCAAAAAAAAAAAGTTTAAATTTCACGCCGAAAGCTTCTACATGGAGGCTCCAATCTCTTGTCAGTGTAAGTGCATTGACATTGGCTATTCAGTCTAGTGACCAGAGGGTAGCATGTGCATGATTATTCAGCTAGTGTATACATGTACTTATCCGCATCAGCCTACACAGTAAACGTTGGGCATAATCATAATCATGAAAAAAAGGAGTTTTCATCAAGATAAAGAGGAGAAATTGTCAACATGGTGGCTCAGTGGTAGAGCGTCCGCCTCATGAACGGGAGGTCGTGGGTTCGTTCCTCGGCCGAGTCATACCAAAGACTTATAAAAATGGGACCTTCTGCCTTCTTGCTAGGCGCTCAGCATTTAGACTGGAGAAGGGTAATAATAACATATAATGTTATGCAGGGCCTGCTGGTAGAGCAGTTTCCTAACTGAAGTGGCTACCCTGGTTAAATAAAACGTTATTATTATTAAAGGGGAATGAGATTTTTGGAATGTGGACTTGCATAGAAACAGAAAAATTGAATAAGAACAAAGGAAATTTGAGGAAAAATCAGACAAATAACAAGAAAGTTATGAGCATTTGAACATTGCAATAATTAATAAGTAAGTGAGTAAGTAAGTAAGTAAGTAAGTAAGTAAGTCAGTAAGTAAGTAAATAAATAAACAAATAAATAAATAAATTTTAAATATATATAATATTTGAAAAATTGCTATGATGAAATTTGGGTGAAAAAGCATAATGATCAAGGAAATAACATCATTGGCAGCTGTGTTAATGGAATAGAATCGAAACCGATATCATTATCATGTCATCTATGTATAGTTTAAAGATAAATTCCAGTTTTGGTAACGATCTCAAAATGACTTTTTACAGAATCTAATATAATGACCACCCAAGTAAAGTGTCTGTTTGTATGAATAAAAAATATCTGCCAAAGGATTCTGGAAGAAATTGTGTAATTGCTGAGAAATAAGCAAAATAAGCGCAGATTCGGTCACTTCCGTCGGGTCTTTATTCCAGCAATAATAATACACTGTCCCACGTGTGCCTATCTGTGTTGGTGATCTTCAGTGTGAACATTTTTCAGCGTAGATTTCAAGATTTCACAAAGTTCAGTTTATGTAACTGTACCAGATCTAGATCCTCGATGATAAACTGACAATTAAGCCTGGTTTTACAGACTTTCATGAAATCAGTGTTTACCGTAACTACTGGAATTTCTCTTTAAGGAAATCTATCAAAGAACTTACGACTGTGCCTTCTCGGTGAACCACATGTGCTTGTCAATGAGGACTGGTTTCTTGTGTGAGAAGACCTCAAAGGAAAACTTCCCGTGGTACGCCCCTTGGCCTGATCCACCGACTCCTCCAAATGGCATTTCCTCAACTGAAAATAATAATGATTAAGATGATGATAATGATGACGATGGTGATAATAATGATAAAACTACTACTACTAATAATAATAGTACCAATAACAAGTGGAATGCCTCTGGCCGTCTCACCTGCATCACGCGGTTCAATATAGCAGCAGTGCTGACTTTGAATACTACTCTAACTCGCACAAGATGTTCAGTGATACATGGTTACTCTTATGTCCACTTTTTATGAACTAGACCAATAAACTTACAGAGATATGATGGTTATTCAACAAAAAAACCCAACATGGCCAAAGTTCATTGACCTTACATGACCTTTGACCTTGATCATGTGACCTGAAACTCGAACAGGATGTTCAGTGATACTTGATTACTCTTATGTACAAGTTTCATGAATCAGATCCATAAACTTTCAAAGTTATGATGGTAATTCAACAGATACCCCCAATTCGGCCAAAGTTCATTGACCCTAAATGACCTTTGACCTTAATCATGACACCTGAAACTTGCACAAAATTTTCAGTGATGCTTGATTACTATTATGTCCAAGTTTCATGAATCAGATCCATAAACTTTCAAAGTTATGATGGGAATTAAACAGATATCCCCAATTCGGCCAAAGTTCATTGACCCTAAATGACCTTTGACCTTGGTCATGTGACGTGAAACTCATGCAGGATGTTCAGTGATACTTGATTAACCTTATGTCCAAGTTTCATGAACTAGGTCCATATATTATCTAAGTTATGATGACATTTCAAAAACTTAACCTCAGGTTAAGATTTGGATGTTGATTCCTCCAACATGGTCTAAGTTCATTGACCCTAAATGACCTTTGACCTTGGTCATGTGACATGAAACTCTAAAAGGATGTTCAGTATTACTTGATAAACCTTATGGCCAAGTTTTATTAACTAGGTCCATATACTTTCTAAGTTATGACGTCATTTCAAAAACTTAACCTCAGGTTAAGATTTGATGTTGACGCCGCCGCCGGAAAAGCGGCGCCTATAGTCTCACTCTGCTTCGCAGGTGAGACAAAAACAATAATCATCATAGCCGCCTCCAATATAATAATCATCATCATCGCGATCACCATCATCAACATCAACGTTATCATCATCATCATCTCCACCACCACCATCATCATTATCATCATCATCATCACAATCATCATCATCACCATCATCATCATCACAATCATCATCATCATCACCATCATCATCATCACAATCATCATCATCATCACCATCATCATCATCATCACAATCATCACCATCATCACCATCATCATCATCATCATCATCATCACCATCATCACCATCATATCATCTTCATCATCTCCATCATCATCATCATCACCATCATCATCATCATATCATCTTCATCATCTCCATCATCATCATCACCATCATCATCATCACCATCATCATCATCACCATCATCATTATCATCATCACAATCATCATCATCACCACCACCATCATCATCATGATTCATCACCACCATCACCATCATCATCACCACCATCACCATCATATCATCTTCATCATCTCCATCATCATCATCATCACCATCATCATCATTCCCATCATCTTGATCATCATCATACTGTAAATTAAGTGCAGAAATTCATATTTCAATATGAATACCAAAATCAATGAGAGAAGATGATAGATGCCAAATCAAAATTCTAATGGAAAACTTTCAATAAGCACTACGCTGTTGTTGTAATACTGGAATATTGGACGAAACTGGAGTATAATTCAAATTACAGACACTTTGCCTAAGATATAGTCAGGCTTTTAATTGAACTGGATTTGATTAAAGGGAAATTTCACCCTGACCAAACATTTCTAGTAAAAATAGCAGAAAAGGAACAACTTACATGTAAAATTCTAATAACTTTCTTGATCTTTGATGGATTTACCTCAACCCTTCACCAATTATTTTTTTTTTAATTTTTGCTGGTATTTTTTCAACTTTTCATCAGGATGAACTTCTCTTTCAAATTGATTAAGTGAGAGAAACACTAAGGCCCGTATTCTGAAGTCAGGTTTAACTTAGACCACGATCAACTCTGTGCTGAAACTATGGGGAGCCAAAAATTCAGAAATCTTGTTTATATTGTACATTTCTTATGTTTATTATTTTCTGTCATTTTGGTTTTATAATGAAGAAAAATACTTCATTGATCACTCACAGACAATATAGGTGTCATATGCATTAATAAATTGAATAAACCATTAGGGATTTGTGCCCTACTTGGCTCCCCATGGTTCAACCAAAACTTTAAACCAGGTGGGTGTTTCATAAAGCTGTTCGTAAGTTAAGAGCGACTTTAAAGGTCAAGTCCACCTCAGAAAAATATTGATTTGAATCAATAGAGAAAATTCAGATAAAAACAATGCTGAAAATTTCATCAAAATCGGATATAAAATAAGAAAGTTATGACATTTCAAAGTTTCGCTTATTTTCGACAAAATAGTTATATGAACGAGCCAGTTACATCCAAATGAGAGAGTCGATGATGTCACCCACTCACTATTTCTTTTGTTTTTTATTGTTTGAATTATACAATATTTCAATTTTTACGAATTTGACGGTTAGGACCTCCTTGCCTGAAGCACAAAATGTTAAAATAATGGAATTCCACATGTTCGGAAGGAATGAAACTTCATTTCAAATGACAATGACGAGAAAATCAAAATATTTCATATTTCATATAATAAAATACAAAAGAAATAGTGAGTGAGTGATGTCATCAACTCTCTCATTTGGATGTAACTGGCTCGTTCATATAACGATTTTGTTGAAAATAAGCGAAACTTTAAAATGCTATAACTTTCTTATTTTATATCCGATTTTGATGAAATTTTCAGTGTTATGCTTCTTGAATTTTCCTCTTTTTATTCAAATCAAGTTTTTGTTTGGGTGGACTTCTCCTTTAAGAACGACTGGTGATCCTTTCTTGTGGTAAATGGTATATTCACTGGCGATGGTTTAGCGCAAGAAAGGTTCACCAGTCATTCTTAAAGTCGCTCTTATCTTACGAACAGCTTTATGAAACAGCCCCCAGGGATTAATTTAAACCCAAGTTCAGAATACAGGCAATAGTATAATTTGCTCCATAAATGAGAATGTAGAGTAACTCACTTGCAGCATGTATAATTACATCGTTTCCAACGAAGGCTCCACTCGATGTCTCATGAGCAATGCGTTCTAATGTCTTCTGGTTGTTGGAGAAGGCATATAACGCAAGTGGTTTATCCCTGTCAAAGAAAAAAAAACAGAATGTATACTAATAATAATGATAACAACAATAATGATGATAATGATAATAATGATGATAATAATGATGATGTTGATGATAATAATGAATAAACAAATTAATAAAGTAACAAAACAAATCGTTTTGTGCCCCCCCCGGCAATTTTTTTTTTTTTTGGGGGGGTGGATGGGTGGGCAAACATTTCACATCTGCAACATTAGATAAGCGTAAACATAACAATGAATGAGGATTTTCCAGGGCCCCTTTTGGGGTTTGCAGGGATCTTTTAAGAATTTCGGGGAGGGGGGGGGTGGGGGGAATAACACCCTGACCCCCTATGTAATTTGTTCCCATCCCCCCCTCCCTTCTGGAACCATATCTTACCTGTCGTTAATGAAATCAATGGCTTGGTCTAGTGTATCTACATTGAAAATAGATATGATAGGACCAAAGATCTGAAGAAAGAGAGAAAAGCTGTGTGTTAAGAATTAGCCGAGAGCAGATAAGTTAATAAAAATCACTGAAAACTTCTGCATAAAATGTGAACACAAAATTGATGAATTCTAATATTTCTCTGCCTCAGAAGCCTTCAAAAAATCTGGTAAGATCACTTTAAGAAAAAATCCACCAATTCA
This sequence comes from Lytechinus variegatus, assembly GCF_018143015.1. Lineage (NCBI taxonomy): Eukaryota > Metazoa > Echinodermata > Echinoidea > Temnopleuroida > Toxopneustidae > Lytechinus > Lytechinus variegatus. Next base: position 26,523,093 of record NC_054745.1, on the reverse strand, counting down.
CGTTGGGGAAAGTGGATTGGATCACCGATTATTCTTTGAAATTGGCAATTTTCCTTTAATTCCTAATGATAATAATGAAAATCGTGGGGGCGTTTAATCAGAGGGACGTTTGAATCCCAGGCATGGCATTGCAAAATTGATAGCAGAAAGCAATTCTACAAATCCTACACATGTGGAGCGTTGTGGCCCAGTGGATTAGTCTCCGGACTTTGAAACAGGAGGTTGTGGGTTCGAATCCCAGCCATGGCGTAATTTCCTTCAGCAAGAAATTTATCCACATTGTGCTGCACTCAACCCAGGTGAGGTGAATGGGTACCTGGCAGGAATTTATTCCTTGAAATGCGTATGCGCTGTAATTACGGCAGCTGAGCTACAGCTGGGGTAATAATATCCAAGTCCTTTGGAAGCGCATAGAGACATTATTCATAATTGTGATATGCGCTATACAAGAACTGTTTATTATTATTTATTATTATTATCCTAAAACCCCCAAACAGAGGTATTACTCGTCATTCTGGGGCAAGGAGATCAAAAGTCAATTTTTCAAGATGGCATCTGGCGGCCATCTTGTTTTTGACCTGAAGATTACCTTAAATTGCGAAAATGATAACAGGAATCGATTCTACACACCCTTAAACCCCTAAGAAGAGTCATTACTCATTATTTTTGGGCAAGGGGTTCACACGTTAGGTTTTTAAGATGGCATCTGGCGGCCATTTTGGATTTATGCAAATTAGCAAAATTGCCCAAACGGCAACTTTGGGCAACCGAGCTGAATTTGTTCTAGGACCCCTTAGGAACACGAATCAAGAAAAAAACTTCATCGGAAAGAACATTTCTAGGTTGGTGTATTGAGCCTGAGGGACTGTCGAATACATGCACATATATATATATGCACATTTCAACTATTCTAGAACATTCTAGTATTCACTATTCTAGAGGCTTCTAGTATTCACTCTTCTGGAAGCTTCTGGTATTGTCTTTAAAAAAAGTACATTCTCCTTCTTTCTGGAGTAATCACATCCTGGAAGACTCTTGAATGACCTCAGCAAAATTAACATGTGTCAACAAAATAGCTAAGCCTATTGTTGCTTACACTAACAATACAAGTCTATTGTAAAGTAATCTCTATTCAGAAATAACAATAATCCTTGGCCTTTAAATAGGCAGAGGCCTGCTTAACAAAAGCTTTTACAAACATTTTGTGGAATGTTCTTGATCATTTTAAGCTATAAATATCCTTAAAGAGGAAATAACTAAATAAATAAACGTAATTGCTTTTACAATTCTTCTTATATATAACAACTACTTAGGCATTTGAGGAACTGCTTCCTTACCAGGTACAAATTCATCTAACCTGGGTTGAGTGCAGCACAATGTTGGAAAATTTCTTGCTGAAGGAAAACAGGCGATTGATCAGAATCGAACCAACCTCCCTCAGGTTGAAAGACGAGTCATAACCACCAGACCACACCCCCCCCCCCCCAACGACATTCATCAGTTTTTAACACCAATACCAGCAAGCACTGCATTTTTTTTTTATTGTTGCAGCAGAGGTAAATCAAAATCCGGGGTCCGTTGCAGAAAGAGTTGCGTTTAAACGCAAGTCAAAAATTCAATCGCAAGTCCAAAATGCGCGTGTTGATTGGTTGAAAATCAAGTTGCGCGTGATTTTTAGAGTTGCGCATGATTTTTAGAGTTGCGTTTGATTGCAACTCTTTCTGCAACGGGCCCCCAGAAAAGACGCCTTATGAAGTTGGTTGGCAGCTCAGGGGCCCGTCTTACAAAGTGTTGCGATTGATCCGATCTATCGCAACTATGGAAAGCCAGCAAAGTCATCATATAAAATACATGTTTGCTCAAAACTTGTTCTAGATATGAATGTATATCCATAAATTCATTGATTTCTTGACAATTTGGTGTGTTCTCCTTTGTTTACAAAGGACATTTTGCAAATTTCCTGTAGAAAAAAATTACGACACTGAAGGATTTCCATAGAGTTATGATTAATTGGATCAATCGTAACTCTTTGTAAGACGGGGCCCTGTATGCTAATACAGAGCTACCAACATGAAAAAAAACATTTCAGTGTTTTTAAAGCTGAAAATCAGCATTTTGGTGAGAAAATCAGAATTTTCAAAGGATTACCACAGGTCAGCACATAAACTGAAACTTGAGAAATCAGTATTTTGCATGAAACCATCAGAATAAGCCAGTTCACGGTTAGGTCATGATCAACTTTTCTCAAATGACCTTTGTGATTTTTCATTAGGATAAGCACTATCATTTTCAAATGCAGATGTTGCGTAAGTTTTACTGGTAGAGTATTCAAATTCTAAGAACAAAAGGCATTGTACAGACCAGGGGCCCGTTGCAGAAAGAGTTGCAATCGATCGCAACTCTAAAAATCATGCGCAACTTGATTTTCAACCAATCAACAGCGCGCATTTGGGACTTGCGTTTGATTTTTTGACTTGCGTTTAAACGCAACTCTTTCTGCAACAGGCCCCAGGTGACTAGAATAGTACATCAGGGATAAAGTTTGGAAATCTGTTTTATTGTCTGCCTTTGGCACATTTGACTACTGTCTAGGCTACTGTCAAATACCAGTGATTATGAAGGCTCTATTTATTACTCTTCAGCTTGGATGTGATAAAATGAATATTTTGAAAGGAATACATGAATAATCATCAAATCACAAATGCCTATGTCAGTGAATTTGAAAGCCACCTTCATGGTTCATCTCAAATGACCTTTTTCTGCTCGTGCGCAGTTTACAATCGTGAACAGGCTTATTCTTCTCATTTTTTCAGTACCAAACACAGAATATCAGTACAACTTGGCAGGCTTGCTAATGTTGTATTTTTCATATTCATACAATCAAATTCATTAAATCGCAATAATAATCATGCAAAGAATTTAAAGGGGAATCCAGCCTTGGCCAAAACATGTTCTGCTGGGAAGGAGAAAAATGAATTTAACAGAATGGCGAAAGTTTGAAAGAAATCGGACAAGCAATAAGAAAGTTATAGCTACTTTAAAATTGAGATCACTAATAGTATGTAGATTTCAAATTGGCAACTGGGTAAGTAAATTATGATAAGGGGCAAGGACAACTTTCCCATAGGCCACGTACTTTATTATCAGGTGATTGTGGTTTTCTCCTAAATACCCATTCCCCTGGGGCAGTAATTGTAATATAATCCAGGTAGTATAATGTTTTATGTCCTTATCAAAGAAAAAAATAATTTGAAATAAAACTTTTGGGAAAAATAATATTTTAGCTATAATATGTATTGGAGTACATGGAAGAGTAGTCCTTGCCTTACATCACTATGACATCCCATTTGCAGCCAATTTGAAGTCTCCATGGGTATAGTGATTACCAATATCTACAACTTTTAAAAATTCATAATTTCTTGTTGTTTGTCCAATATTGTTCAAACTTTCACCTATCAACTTGTCTGATTTTTCTTTTTCTTATAAAAACAAGTTTTTATTTGGGTTGGATTCCCCTTTAAGATCAATCTAGCTGCAGTAATCCTAATTGGGCGATTCTCCTTGGCTTTAGTTTCAATACGTACCTCTTCCGTCATGCATTTAGCAGTTTCGCTTGGGTTCAGTATAACAGTGGGGGCAATGTACAGATCCGATTCATCGGTCTCACCACCGATCACGACATTCTGACCTTCCAATATTTCTGATATTCTCCTAGTTGTAGGTAAGAGAAAGAGAGAAATTTTACATTAATGTCCTTTGTGACCCTAAAATCTGCTCAGAGCATCTCCACAATGGTCGTAATGTACAGATCGGATTCATCGGTCTCATCACCAACACCGGTATTCTAACCTTCCAATAGCGCTGATTTTTGCCTGGTTGAATAAAAGAGAGGAGAAATTTTCCATCAATGACCTCTATGACCTTTGACCTGTGATCCTAAAATCTAATCTGGGCTCCGTAACACAAAGGTTTGCGATGAATTGCAAATATGAAAAAAACGCTCTGATTGGTCCCTGGTCAATATTTTAAACCTAATGCGCGTGTAACGTTGATAATGATTGGTCAGTTGATTTAGCGATTGATCGCTAATCTTGGAGTTACGGAGCCCAGATCATTGTCATGGTGAAAACAATGTCAAGATCAGATTCATCAGTCTCATCACCAATCACCACATTCTGACCTTCCAATATCGCTGATATTCTCCTAGTTAGGTCAAAGAAAGAAAAAATATATATATCCATGACCTCTGTGACCTATGACCTTGTGACGCTAACATCTAATCAGAGCATCTCCACAATGGTGGCAATGTACAGATCAGATTCATCAGTCTCATCATCTATCACCATATTCTGACCTTCCATTATTGCTGATATTTTCCTAGTTAAATAAAGCAAAGAGAGAAATTTTATATTGATGAACTCTGTGACCTATGACCTTGTGACTTTAATATCTAATGAGATATTTGCCAGTGGGTACAATGTAGAGATCAGAATTATCAGTCTTACCACCGATCACCATATTATACAAATAATGCATGTACGCATGCATGCAAGGCCAAATAATGAACGATGTGCGAGAAGAGCCAATGGATATACTGCACCGAGGTCCGCAAGACCGAGTGTGGTATATCCATTTGGCGAGTCAAGCACAGAGTTCATTAGTTAGGTCCTCTTTGCACAAGAATGCGTGCATTGTTTGTTTTATACAACTACCCTCTCCCCAATGTTACTGAGTTGCCCCGAATATTTCATCTAAATTCTAGATAAATCCAGACCTCGCACTATCCTGCGCTCTGACGGATAGTGCATTAGGTATGACATCAGAGGTCAGGATAGTGCATTTTAGATGCAATAGTGCAATTTGCTGAATATCATGTGATCCAAATAGGACCAATCAGATTACAGAACATTCTTGGGAGTTGTATAATCTGACCTACTGATACCATTGATATTCTCTTGTTTATATGAAAGAGAAATAAAACGAAAAAGAGAATATTTTATCAACGACATCTCAGACCTTTTACCTTGTGACCCTAAAATCTAATCCCATCTTTGCAATGAATTCATCAGTGACAATACTGATAATTCTGACCTTCAATTAATGACGACATTCTCCTAATTATGTGATAGAGAAATTCTGCTCCTAATAATGACCTCTTGAGACCTTTGAGCTTGTGATCTTAAAATCTAATCTGGGCACAGTAACACAAAGTTTGGCGATCTAATTGCTAAATGAAGTGGCCTATCAAACTCATCGTTGCATGTGCATTTCGCTCTGCACACTGACTGGGAACCAATCAGATTCGTTCTTTCAAACTAGCGAATAATCACTAACCTTTGTGCTACAGGCCAGACCACCCTAAACATTGACCCACTTACTTGAAGTGCCTTTGGTTGACGATCCTAGCGTAGGCAGGGTTTTTCTGTGGGTCATCCCCAAAGAACTCTTTGATGTTCGCTCTGAACGCTTTCAGTATCTTGTCATTATCTCGTGAGTGACAGAGGATGTAATCCGGAGCGACACAGGTCTGCCCGCAGTTCATGTAGCGTCCCCATGTGACCCGACGCACAGAGGTATCGATGTCCGTGTTCGAATCGATGTACACAGGACTGAAATGAACAAAGATGGTGGCTAAGTATCACAAAACTTAACAATTGATCGTGAATAATTTGAACAATTGATTCTATTGATTCGATGACTAAAAGGTTCCATAAAACTTGCACCGGTCACAATTGTTCTGCTCTAAATTCCACACACTGATGGAATGGCCAGCTTCAACCCTGGCTTTAACACTTTACCCTACCCTAAACCTAAAATAAAACCCTAATGCAATCCTCATCCTACATCTTAGATGAAATTAAGCCTGGAGCAATTGTTGCAGGAGCAAATGTTGTGTCACCATAGTAACACATTTAATTTTGTTTACCATTCCAAAGACTGAGTGATCGCACATTTACTGCAACAGCATATAAAGAACCAAACATTCCTTCTTCTTGAATGATCAAAGCCTACAGATCAATATAAGAAACTCCTAAAAATATTTCTTTTCCGATTATTGATTTCCTCTTTCTTTATCTCTTTTATATACAGTACATGTTTCGTAAATATCATATACACTTGGATACTTATTATTTGTAAAACAGTGTGATATATTGAACTGTGGAGAGCATTCTGAACGGTATTTATTATTAAAGAAAAGACATTTGTATAAGAAAGATGGTTAAGTATTTTACATATAAATGCCTGGTCCCACTGGCTGATGGACACAAAACATATTCATAACGGATACAGCGGACAAGCAAAATTTCGGGGTGGCTCCATCCGTTTTCATCTGCTTCAGACAATGGACAAAATGGGCGAACAATCAAATCACAGTTGACGGATGCTCGATGGATATAGAGCGTATGAAGCACATGTCCAAATAGAACACATCGGATACATAACGTTTTCCAATGATTCTTTTCCGTGCAGTGGGACCAGGCCTTCAAGTAAATCTTTCAAGTTCTGGCATAAGTACCGAAATGAATACCGGGCCAAGTGAACACAAAGGCCCATATTCTAAAGTCAGGTTTAACTTAAACTCAGGTTTAAAGTTGTGGTTTAAGTATGGATAGCCAACTAATACATTAATCACTAACAGTAGAGATATCATATTTCACCTCATTTGGCTGTGAACAAGTGAACACAAAGGCCCGTATTCTAAAGTCAGGTTTAACTTAAACTCAGGTTTAAAGTTTTGGTTTAAGTATGGATAGCCAACTGTTACATAAATCACTAACAGTAGAGATATCATATTTTAACTCATTTGGCTCTCAAATCATTCATAATTGTCAAGGAAGTATAATAGATGATTGTCTTCACCATCGATGAATCAGGAGAGAGCACAGTAAACACAAGAAACATACAACTTGATAAAAAAATTGGCACTTTTGGCTTCCAATAATTTTAGCATAGAATTAGACCACTGTCTATTAAAGTTGAACCCAACTTCAGAATAAGGGCCAAACAGGGTGACCAGATTTCACAAAATGAAATACGGACAATCGACAAAAAAGATCAACAAAGGCTACACAGTGTTAGGCCTGTGAAAATTATAAAGTATTGGAAGGGAGGGTGAATGAAAGAATGAAGGAGAGAAAGAAAAGAGATAAATTGGGAAGAAAGAAAAAATTAAAGGGAAAAAAGAATAAAAAAGTTAGAATAAAAGGATGAAAGAAAGAATAAAAGAGAGAAAAGGGTTTCCATCATTCATTGAATTGAATACAGAAAGAAAGAGAAAGGAACGGAAGAAGAATACATGTGTGAAAGACAAAATAGAGAGAAAGAAAAAAAGTAAGAAAAAGGAGGAGGAAAGAAAGAATGAAGGAAAGAAAAATGTTTCCTTCATTCTTTGAAAGAAAGAAAGAAAGAAAGAAAAAAAGAAAGAAGGAAAACAGTAAGGGAGGAGGGAAGGAAGGAATTAAGGGAGAAAGGGAGGGAAAGAAAGAATAAGGGAAAGAATTAGAAGGAAAAATAAAATAAAGAATGAAAGAAAGGAGGAAAGAAAGGGAGGAAGAATGAAGTGAAGAGGGAATGAAAAAATAATGGAAGAGAAAGAATTAAAAGAATAAGGAAAGGAAGGGAGGAGGAAGAAAAAAGAAAGAAAGAAAGAAAGAAAGAATGAAGGAAATAAAAAAAGAAATTTGATAAAGATGGGTAAGAAAAAGGAGGAAAGCAAGAAAATGAACAGAGAGATAGGATCAGGAAAGACAAATATGAAATAAAGATGGATGGAACAAAAACGGGAAGGCAGGAAGGATAGAAGGATGAAGAAAGACGGATAGAAAAGAAAGACAGAAGAAAAAAGGTTCAAACTTCAAGCAAATAAAAAAATCCAATCATCTAACAAAAATTATGATGATATTAGGTGTTTCTCAAATATATTTTTAAAAAATTTTAAAAAAATGTTTTAGAAAGAATAAAATTTCAAAGTTTTGTTTAACTTAAATGTTAGATGAAACATCGCGGCATCATACACGACAAGACTCAAAACAAAAGCTGAAACAACTAGATCTAGTTATGAAAACTCAATAACTTGTTCCACCAATTACATAATTATCTCCAAATCAGTAATCTGAGAACCCATAATGTAATTATACAAATTTCCTGCCAATTTTGTGATTGTTTTGGTGTAGAGAATCTGCTCATGGCCAGCTAGAAGCCTGCTACACAATGGCAGGAGGTCAGTTCATTTGCGATGTATTGGGTTAGCGATAAAATCACCGCAGAACTTGCAAAAGTTTATTTATCGATTTTATTGTTGTCTCTACTTCGTCATCTGTTGGTTATTTTGATGAAAATTCATCACTTTTGAATACAATTTGTTCAATAATCTCAAATACGGGACGTATAGGCGTCCCGGGAAGGGTTTGTTGGGACGCCAGGACAAAGAATTAAAATACGGGACAATCCCGGGAAATACGTGACGTCTGGTCACCCTGGGGCCAAACATGACAAAGATAGAATAAGCCAGTTCGTAGTTCCTTTCTGCGCATGATCAAAAGATTCTACGCATGATCATCAGAAGGTCATTTGTACTAAAGTGACATGGTGCTTTAAAATCTAATGAGATAAGCACCAACTTTGATGTCTCGATTATTCATATATTCTTTTGAATTGTCGTTTTCATTTACATCCACAAAAAACAACAATGCTTCCACGAACGACTGGTTTTCACAGTTTGTCAAGTACATTGTGCAACATGCTAAGATATGCATGTAAAGTAGGGATGCAAAAATACCTTCATTAAGTGTTCATTGGTGTGCTATTCTAGTCACCTGGTCTATTCAATTTCTTCATCCTGCTATGTAAGGCAAGCTTATGTAATACCTTGCTTTGAAATCTGCCTATCATAGTGAAAGAAATGAAAGGTCATTTGACCAAAATTGCCCATGAAGTAACTACGAACTGGTCAATACTCACCTCTTTCCTCCAAGCTCCAGAGTGACCGGTGTTAGGTGCTTTGCAGCAGCTGTCATCACAATCCTCCCTACTACACCACTTCCTGTGTAGAGAATGTGATCAAACTTCTGAGCCAGCACCTCGGTCGTTACCTTCGCATCACCATTCACAACTTGATAGCAGTCCTGAAAAGAAAGGGTACCGGTCTTGAGATAGTGATCAAACTTCTGTCCTCAATTATCTTAGTATCAACATTCACAACTTGATCAAAATCGTGCAAAGAAAGTGTACCAGTGAAAAAATAGGATCAAACAAGCTGATACCTTCTGCTTGATACCTTGGCATCCCATTCACAATTTGAAATCACTCTAAATAGAAAGGGTACCAGTCAAAATATACATGAGAATGTGATCAAACTTTTGTTCTAACAACTCAAATTTTTATCCTGCATCAGCATTAACAACTTGAGAGAAGTCCTGAAAAGAAATGGTAGAATGTAATAAAACTTTTGAGCTAATATCTTCTGCTTGTTACCCTAGCATCCCTATTCATAATTTGAAAGCATTTCTAAATAGAAAGGGTACCAGTCAAAGCATACATGAGAATGTGATCAAACTTTGGTTCTAACAACTTGGTTTTTATCTTGCATCAGCATTAACAACTTGAGAGCAGTCCTGAAAAGAAAGTGTACCAGTGAAAAAATAGGATCAAACAAGCTGATACCTTCTGCTTGATACCTTGGCATCCCATTCACAATTTGAAATCACTCTAAATAGAAAGGGTACCAGTCAAAACATAAATGAGAATGTGATCAATCTTTGGTTCTAACAACTCAAGTTTTTTATCCTGCATCAACATTAACAACTTGAGAGCAGTCCTGAAAAGAAGAGATACCAGTCTTGAGTATGTGATCAAAGTACTGTTCTAAAATATCAGCGGTTATAGCATCAGCATTCACAACTTCATTACATGCCTAAAAATAAGTGATACCAGTCTTGCGAATGTGACCAAACTTCAGTGCTAACTTCTTCCCATCACCATTCACAACTTGACAACTCTCCTACACAGAGAGGGTAACATTCTTGAGAATTCAATCAAACTTTGGTATAGGGGTGTGTTTCATAAAACTTGTTATAATAAATTTACATTGACAGTTAAAATCTTCAATCTCATCCGCTTATAGTAAATTTTTCATCATAACAAGTCATTGTGAAACGGGATCCAGATCTAGCCATGACTCACTCAGCAATTCTGTAAATTCTGTCATAATCATACCATGTGCCAATTGCCGGGATGATTGCACAATTCATGATTTAGATCTAGAAGAAGGCAGGGGGAGGGAGGGTCCTGGGAGGATTTATGATTTACACTAAAATATCCTAGTGGCCGAACTAGGGTTAAAAGGTCAGAAATAAAGAAAACCAATCTAATTATCAAAGCAACAACTCACATTGTCCAGGTACTGTGGAATAAGCCTCTCGTAGAGAAGGGCCGTTTCGGGTGAGAGCTCCGATGGTTTGATGATAGCGGTGTTCCCCGCGACCATCGCGCCCACGAGGGGCTCGATGACCAGTTGGAATGGGTAGTTCCAGGCTCCTATGATGAGGGACAGGCCCAGGGGCTCCCAGATGTTGTAGGCCACCTTGCCCACGGTCATCAGGTTGGTGGACACCTAGGAAAGATACATGTAGAGATGGAAGAAAAAACGAGATTGAACAGTGGTCTAATTGTGCACCAGGGTTCCCAGCTTTTCAAGAATACATTCCCTGATTTTTCCCTGATGAAGTTTGAAAATTCTGATAATTATTCAAACCTATTTCCAGTTTCGCATGTTTTTTAAGTTGTTGCAGTGAACAAGTAAAAAAACACTATAAAAACCACCATAACCAGTTATTCAATGGATATTGTATTGATATGCAACAAAATATAACAGAGTCTGACTGACTACCATGCTTATGACTTTTGGGCAGATCAAAGTTCCCTAATATTTCTAACGCGCACTTTCTAATGGATCATAACTCAAGGCGCTACACATAAACAAAAACATTGGAAATAATCACAATTTAAATCATCAAACATAACATTCATATGAAGAAAAAACATGGCCTTCACTAATATGATTGTAAAGATAGGTAATATTTGACACTTGATTGGAATGTCTTAACCCTATCTAAGCCGGGGGGGGGGGGGCCTCGGAGGCCCCCCCCCCTCAACAAATTGTGCGATATTTTCGCCGCGCAAATTTTTTTGACCGCGCCGCTCGCTGACATTTTACTTTCAAGTCTTGCGCAACTTTTGAGATCAATTTTGCATCACCCGGGTACGTGGTTCCGAAATTACGCAACATTATGTAAGTGCATGTCAGACCAAAAATTGCTCAAAAACGTGATTTTGTGTACAAAGTCAATGCAAATTGTGTTTTCAACCAAAATTCATAAATGCATGATTATTTTTAGTTTTGCTGGTCTAAATGTAATTATTTTATGCTTTTTATGATCACAGAAGAGTCCCCAACAAATTTCATTGAAAAAACAATGAAAAACAAAAGGTCAAAAAACAAAGAAATACATAACAAATTGCAAAAAAACAATACATAAGAAAATGATTTGATATCGCAATTTTTTTCATGTACACTTGCTAAGAACAGCACAAAGAGTTTCTATACCAAGAATTAGTACATTTGGAGCTTTATTTAGGGAGTTAGAGGAAAAAGTATGATTTCGCATACTAATTACGCATAAATTAGCATAATCACGTAATAGCAATTCGCATGAAATAAATTACTATACGATCTTGTAGATTATGTCCCAGGCAACCCGTGTGCCAATTTTCGGCGCGATCGCGCGGTCGACGGCCGAGATCTTAGGGGGGGGGCCTGGGAGGCCCCCCCCCCCCGCCATATGAACTCCCAAAATACCCCGGCCTAGATAGGGTTAAGAGTGTTCATATTCCTGATGATTATACTTACATTGACTGGTTTGATCCAATCTTCTAATTCATTCATGAACTGAACCAGGTCTTTCTCTGCCATCATGATCTCATATGCATTAGATTCAAAGGCTGGCTGTTTAAGGATCAAAATGATATAACATACACGTAAAGAGTTATATGAAAATATAATAATAATAATGATAAATAAATAATATAGGATTCGTATAGCGCACGTATCCACCTTGCTAGGTGCTCAAGGCACTCCAATATTACCCCAGCTAAGCTAGTCTACCAATTCTGGCGCGCACAGCTTTTTGAGGAATTATATCCTGCCGGTACCCATTTACCTCACCTGGATTGAGTGCAGCACAGTGTGGATAAATTTCTTGCTGAAGGAAAACATGCTATGGCTAGGATTCGAACCCACGACCCTCTGTTTGAAAGTCTATAGTCATAACCATTTGACCATGACGCACCCAAAATATTGGACGAGAACAAAAGCGATACAATATACCATTGCCCACACTCTGAAATCTGGTTTAACTTAAATGGTGTATAAACTCTGAGCTAAAATCATGCAAAGCTGAAAATGTAAACAGCACTGGTGACATCATAGTATTCAAGTGGGGGTTGAAACAATAGATCATCCCCCCTTGAACAATAGATTCACAACACAAATCAACAACCATGGTAAAAAAGCTCGTTAACATTTTTGTTTCTCATGTGCTCTCTCTTCTTGCTTTAATGATAAATGCCAGTAGTTGCAGTAAACACTGATTTCATGAGAAAGTCTGTAAAACCAAGCTTAATTGTCACTAAATCATCAAGGATCTATATCTGGCACAGTTACATAAACTGAACTTTGTGAAATCTTGAACTCTACACTAAAAAATGTTCACACTGAAGATCACCAACACATAAAGCGCACGTGGGACAGTGTGTTGGAATTGCTTTGAATGTCGGCCCGATGCTTGACTGGAATCCAGTGCTTATTTGCTAATTTCTCAGCAATTTTTCTTCCAGAATCCTTTGGCACATATTTTTCATTTCTACAAACAGACACTTTGGTGGTCATTTCATTGGATTCTGTATGAGCTCATTTTGAAATCGTTACCACAACTGGCATTTATCTTTAATGATGAAGAAAACAATTACCATCATTTCCTGTCAGTGATGAGTGACTTGATTGCCAAATGAGTTGATAAATTGAACTTGTACCGTGAGAGATTTGTTTCATAGTTGGCTTTCCATAGTTAGAACACAACTTTAGAATGCAGGTCATTTTGTTTAATATAGAATGGATGAGAAAATCCCTGCAATCTGATTGTATGAGAGCGGTACTATCATTTGACTTGGCTGCATACTCACATCCGTAACAATTGCAAAGTGCATATTATCATGGAAGAAGCTCTGATATCCTTCTCCCCCTTATATCCCCCATACAGTATGAAGGACAACGTAATGGACGATGATTGCTCTCTCCCACCCCCTTTTCCCTCATCTTCCTTTCATTTGAGCTTTGGAGCATATCATGAAACAACTGGTCACTGATTTTTCACTGGAATCTGTTGAAAGCTAGTGAAACCCTTGCATCTCATTGGCTAAGAGCAAACTAGTCAGTGAAAATCAGTGTCAGGATGCTTCATTGTACCTGCCCCAGCTGTTAATCTTACCTTTTTCAAATCTTTGTGAATGGCATCGATAAAGTCCTGCCGATGCTCTTTGATCATGCGATGGCAGTCTGAAAGATGTTTGATCCTCGCTTCGTAAGATCGTGTCTTCCCCGCTCTGAATGCAGCCCGCCCTCGCTCGACCACCTGTTAAAAATGAAAGAGTGCATTCATATTCTAAGATCGTCTGGATATCTTTTTAGGATTGCTCTACCCAAGGAAGATTATGAACAGTAGATCTGCATTATATAGGCCTACATATATGCAGGTGTTCAATATTTTTCAAAGAGGGTAGGTATAAAAATAAGTTTTATTTTTAAGGACTTTTTTTAATTGCCACCATGGGGTGATAGCGGTGGGGGGGGGGGGGCGTTATTTCTTTGTTGCAATGGCTAATTTATGCTGTAAAAGCATACATGTATCTCATTTGCTGCATGTAATGAAGAATAATGATTTTCTACATGTATGTTCTTGATTAATGTTTGTGGCAGATCTTTGGGGAAACTTGAGAAAATTTGGTCTCCCAAAGCATTCCATTTTTCAAATTCAAGGGGCTGTTTGGTTGTCTTATGAGGGCAAAACTGCCTGTCACCCTAAGTTTTTCCTACGCCAATTTTTGATAATATACCGGTAGTAAGGTCTTATTTAGGGCTTAAATCAATCCAAGGTCTTTCAAAACCATGGTCTTGCAGGGAAAAATTTTCCTGGTATCCCCTCGCAATTTGCTCCACATATTTTAAAGACTGCTTTGCATAAAGTCTTTACATAGGACTGTACTTAATAGTTGAGAGCCTTTCTATTCTGACCAAAAATGCTATTCTAAATTTGTAAAGCAAAATTATTCCCTGGTCTTGGATGCCCCATTAAAGGGCCTCAATATCCCTTTCAATGAAAATGATGTGCCCTTTAATTCTTTTTCTTTTATCCTGATAGTCCTTTTTCAAATCTCAATACAAATCACAAATTTCCTGCTACTTCCAAGTCATGGCGTGAAAGAGTACAAACTTACCGCCTTTGCATCAAACGTTGCCATGGTAACAGGTCTGGTGAATCCTTGGAAGATGGGAGAATGTGGTAAACGATGAATACACCTACAGAAAAAAAAAATGAAAATGATAAGTGACCTTCTATAGAGTACCGAAGTGATGACGTCACAAAACAACTTTTTAATAGCATTTCAGCGTTTTTAATACTATACATTGTATTTTGGTAGAGCATGATGAAAAACCCCCACTACTACCAGAATTTGGTGGGATTTGGTCCATGGGGACCTTAGATATGATCTCATGAATACATAATTAATCCCACTGAAGTCAGTGTATTATTGGCCTTGCTCTAAATGGTTGGAACCAGGGGTGGTATTCTGTAACTCTGTCATAACTTTTGTCATAAATTTTGTCATTTCTCTCCAAGATGTGACACCGCTATGATTGTCACAAATCGGTATTCTGAACATTGTCTTTTCCCTGTCATATCTCTCAAAGTTCCCGCCCATCTTTTCGGAAGCAATCCAATCAAAATCATCGTTAGTTCCCAGTGGGAGCCCTTCTAGCCAATAGGAATGCCCCGTGACAGGTAGGGGGTATTCCCAATTCTGTTGGT
Source organism: Lytechinus variegatus (assembly GCF_018143015.1). Lineage (NCBI taxonomy): Eukaryota > Metazoa > Echinodermata > Echinoidea > Temnopleuroida > Toxopneustidae > Lytechinus > Lytechinus variegatus. The sequence goes on along the minus strand of NC_054745.1, from coordinate 26,507,950 downwards.
GGCATCGCGCAACTACGCGAATATTGATGCGCTTAATTACAAAGAGAGACAGGGAGCTGTGAAGGATTTTAGAGGAGAAGTAGAAAAATAAGGAAAACAGAGAAAAAAAAGAGAAATTAATATGTAGGGCCTAACTAATTGTAGCATGAAAAAATAATTTTAAAAATTGTCGTGGATGATGAGTGAAACTAATACCACAATCTAATCTAAATGATATCGTTATATGCTTGACATTCAGTCGGCAGGGTATCGGGATATTTGGTACTAAAAGATATGACAAAATTTATGACTGCTACCCCCTGTCATAACTTTTGTCATATCTTTTGCTTGTATAAAAGGATTACGCGCATTAAAGCCGCGTATTTTTGGTGCGCGCCAAAGAGATAAGACAAAATTTATGACAATTTTTGTGACAAAAGTTATGACATCCACCAGAATACCGATTTTGTCATATCTCTGAGATAAGATAAAATATGGAGATAAGACAATGTTCAGAATACCGCCCCAGGACAATAACACATTGACTTCAATGGGGGTAATTATGTATTCATGAGGTCATATCTCAGGTCCCCATGGACTGATTCCCACCTAATTTCGGTAGTGGGGGTTTTTCACCATGCTCCACCAAAATACCGTTTCAAAAACGCTGATATGCAAAAGGTGAAAAATTGATGACGTCACACTTCAGTACTCTACAGGCCTGTATTCAAAGTTGGTTTAAACCTAGTTCATGGTCTAACCCTACGCTGTTTACAATGCAGAGTTACCAAGTCTCACGCATTATGCGTGAGACTCAAGCATTTTGGACTCTTGTTCATCCCCTCAAATCTCTGTCTCACGCAACTATCACAGCCTATCCCCATATACATTGTACACAATGTCTGTGATCTCACTCAGATTCACAGAAAATCTCACGCATAGCTGGTCTTTGAACTTAGCATCTCTGACAATGTATTTTTCTTTACATTTTCTGTGCTCTTTCCTAGTGCTTTGATTGTGAAGACAACTAACTTTATCCCTCCCCACAAAGTTAAGAATGATTTGAGAATCAAATGAGGTACTAAAATGAACCTCTACATTTTGAGATTTACATGTACATGTATGTCACAATTGGCTGTCCATAGTTAAACCACAACTTTAGAGCTGAGTTTACATTAACCCGACTTCAGAATATGGGCCTTAGGGGGTCTAATAACAGGGTTCCCAGCTTTTCAAGAAAACAAAATTCCCTTATTTTTCCCTGATGAAGTTTAAAAGTTTACAAACACCCCATGGAATATGCATGCAGTTGAATTTGTTCGCTTGCCAAATATTGTAGAATTTACTATATACATGTATGTTCAGAGATAAAAATACTACCATGACAAAGTTGGTATTAAATGAAAGAGCGTATTAAGCTCTAAAAGATTGGGATGCTGTTGGGATTAAGGAATATTTCAGGTGGAAGAAAAAGTCATATTTGTGCCAAATGTATTCTATTGTTTTTTATCATATTTTCAAACATTGACATAAATATATAAATGTCAAATCTATAATTTATATTACATTTTCTATCATGATATGTCACTGCTGAACAAAAAGTGTAATCTGAAATGTTTGTGTTGAGAAGTATCTAGCACAAATATGAAATTCCTGTGAATTTCAAAATGAAATTAAACTTTCAAAATCATCATAAAGAATAAAGAGAGAGAGAGAGAGTGGAGGTGTGATCTAGCTCGGTAGATAGAGCGGTGGATTCGTATTCCTGTGATCCGGGTTCGATTCCCACTTGGTGAGCTAATGCCCTTTGGTATTAAAGGCATTAATCCTCATTACCAGGTCCTTCGAGGACCTTAAGCCGTCAGTCCCCTGGTTGCTTGCTTACATGCATTCATGCTTTCTTAGCAATAATAAATAATAAATAAATCCTAGGTTTGTTGGCCTCAAACAACCTCTGACCACACTTGTTTAATAAACTTGTTCAAAATTTTAACTTGCCTTTGAATGGTCCAACCGCTCTTGATCGTCGAGAGATATCTGATAGAGTTTCTTATCGGGTGCCACATAGGCTCTTGTTAGCAGTCTAAGATTACAAAACATCAAATATGAAGAGAAGGAAATCATTAATTAGGATAAGCATACATGTAATATTTCTGGGGGGTGTTTCACAAAGATGTAAGTGCGACCTAAAATCAAGCTTAGCGCCGATGCGAACATGATAATAGAGTTTTAACTAAGAGCAGTGAACGAGAACGGCGTCGCATGCATCGGATTGTTCGAGTCAACATCGTTGTCTGCCATTGTTCAATATAGATGCAAATATTAATAGATTTCACATCCACATGAAAAAGCGTGATAGCCAGCGGGTCATGACACGCTGCCCGACCGGAAGATTTGGCGTACCGTCGCCTGGCGACCTGGTCGAGTGATGCAAAGGTGCAAATTGTGCACACTTGCCATTTCACTCACTTTGATTCCTTTTTACGTAAGTTTGGATATATATACAGTGCGTCCCAGAATAAACGAAACCGAGATTTAGCGATTATTTATCATAACTTAATCATAAATAGAATAGACAAATTACCTACCAATTTAAAGCTTAGAATCTCCTCTTTCATCTGATATTACTTAGATTATTTCTCATTCACGCATGAGTGAGCAAAAACAATTTGAAGAAAGGATACCAAAAACTCATTTGGCGGGGGTTATATGGGTTTCAAAAAGAAAACCACATTTCTGAAAAGTTCAATATCTGCTCTTTAATTTGGTACCAAAATTACAAAAAATGGTCAAGAAATAAAAAAGTTCTGTTCATTTGAAATAAGGCTTGTATTTCCATAATTTCATGAGATAAACGTGTTTTCATCGGTTTCCCACAGAAGCTTTCGATGGTGAACAAAAAATTTAATGCATGGCTGATCGTCAACAAAACAGAGTGTCGAGAGAGTTTGAAAGCCATCCTGGAGAACCTCTTCATTTTATGAAATTATTGAAATTCAAGCCTTATTTCAAATGACCAGAACTTTGTTATTTCGTGACCATTTTCTGTAATTTAGGTATCAAATTAAAGAGGAGATATTGAACTTTTCAAAAATGTGGTTTTCTTTTTGAAACCCAGATACCCCCCGCCAAATGAGTTTTTGATATCCTTTCTTCAAATTGCATTTGCTCACTCATGCGTGAATGAGAAATAATCTAAGTAATATCAGATGAAAGAGGAGATTCTAAGCTTTAAATTGGTAGGTCATTTGTCTATTTTATTTATGATTAAGTAATGATAAATGATCGCTAAATCTCGGTTTCGTTTTTTCTGGGACGCACTGTATATACATCGATATATATTTTGGAGATCAAAAAGCAATTTCAAATATGATAAATTCATATAATGTATCGCACAACTTACATTGATTTTTTGGAAAGTCACTGAAAACTGTGTTTCAGAAGGGAAAGGTTGATCTTCATGCTAAGCTTGAGTGGTTAAAGCGACCTTTTATTGACAAATCATGGTGAAATCAAGGCTTATCTCGGAACAGAGAAGGGATTCAAGTCTTTCACTTGGCTGCATGCCTGAGGGTGTTATGTAATAGACGGTGGCATGTCTGGGAGGTCTGGAGGAGAGCAATAGTAAGTAGACTGACCAACCAGAAGTAAACTGCGTGTTTTCATGAAACATGTACCTTCACAGTGGTTTATTTATTTGGGGTTAGCAATCAAGAGACCTGCTTTGAGTCTAGGAATTGGGAATGTTAGAAACTGGAACTGCGATGATCCGAAGTACGTAAATAACCATCAAGAGTTCGGTCAAATTCGTGCTTATATAGCATTAGTCCGACGGGCCCTCATGACGGACGGATTATATTATGCAAGTCAATTGGCCTTTTGCAAATTTCGCATTGTTTCAATTTTCCCATGATTTGTCAGTTGCTGGGCCCTTTAAAATGACGTCACTCACGTACACCTCGACTATGATTTAGGAGAACCGTAGAATGGAAGTGGCGAGGTTCTCGATTCTGATAGTGGACGTGTGTGAGGACCTGAGGCATATGTCAGGTCAAAAATGATGTCATCTCGTACAAGTCTTTTATGTATGTTCTATAAGTGCTCATTATATGCGCATAAGGGCAAATCTTGAGTAGGTATGAATCTAAACATTTCAGAGATTCATAACTACATGATTTTGAAAGTTTAAATTTTCATTTTGAATGAAAAGGAAAGTCAAAATGAAATTACACTTTCAAAATCACGCTTCTGTATGAAATCACACACATGACCCACATCTTTTGACCTCTGACCTTGAACCTGCATATTGGAGACAGCAAATGACTGAATAATTTTGCTGAACACATGTGGACTACAGCCCGCATACAGTTTATGCAGGCTCCGTCTTCAACAGGAAAAACACTCATAATTCACATCAAATGAAATTAGAAATAAAAGCTAAATGAAAATAATCCATCTATAGGCAATGGACTTTGCGTTTGTATAATAGACTTTACTCTCCAATTAACCAAGTAATCACATGACTCTTTGGATGAATAATAAGCCATGACCACTTCCTCTGTTTGTCACTAAAACAGTACTTGCCTTTTATACCTAGGCCAACAAGCAATGCCTATTTTGCTTCATACATTGTACATGTACATGTACATCATTAACCCTACAAAATGGAATCATATCATGGGCCATGGGATAATGTACGTTGCTGAGAAAAGTTGTTGCTTAAAATTTACACAAATTATCAAAAGCATTGTTGTACAATCAATCATATTCATCACTCAACAGCTGCTGAATAATAAAGACCATACAATGTGTACAACCATGCATTCAAATTTAAAATCAATCTGGTTGTTATCAAAACAAGTAGAGTGTACAATATACTTGCGTTTTTTTCTCGACTATAGCTCTCTGGTGATCAACTCCATAAATGTATCCAGCTCGAAATTAATCACGATAACATGACAGTACTTTCCCCCCAACATCAAGTAAAATAACCTGCACAGAGCACCTCAGCAAATATATTCAAGAGTGAGGTGCAACATGTCAGACTATGTTTTAGTCTGCATTTGTTTGTAAATATTATTATATATGTTGGCCTTTTTTACCACAACCTTTTTTATGGAAGTCACCAAACGGTGGATACTCAGCGCTCAAATCCACAATACAGTACGACAATACACCACAGGTGGTATGTACCTACAGGAAGATGGAGGGTGAATTCACCCAGAAAATCGGGACCCCTGGAGATCCATAGCGTGCAAATAACAAGGCGAGCTTATCAAGCCTGCACGGTACTTACACCGCACATTGTACATATCAAGTACAGTGTTAACTTCTTGAATACGCATCACAAGATAACTAGACTGCTGTGATTTTCTTATCAAACACTCATAGTACAAAGTTGACTGTTGATAATGGTTCATGTACATGTAAGATCATTGGAGTACATGTAGATCGTCAAGGACAAAGCTTGTACCTCTTCCATTCAATACTTAGTTATTGATTAATTAGCTTCTATCAGGCAAAGAACTGAAATGAACTATGCATTACATTTTGATACAGCTCTGTAATTGAACATGTTGTCATGTCTTCACACACATGTAGGGCAAGGTTTCCGGACAACAATAATTATAATGGCTGGATTCATTAGCCCTTTTTTGCCTGAGGATACGAACCGCTGCTGGTATTACCATGGCTTTAGCTGTGCTGCCATATAGGCGATGAAGCATTCAAGGAATTTCTTCCTGCCGGGTACCCATTCACCTTATCTGGGTCGAGAGCAGCACAATGTGGGTATATTTCCTGCTGAAGGAAAATGCAACATGGCTGGGATTTGAACCTAGGTCCCTCAGATTGAAAGGGTGTCAAAACCACTAGACCACGACTCCCCTAGCACAATGTACACGCAGTAAACAATGATCTAATGAGAAATTTAAAATCTGAGACAGTGACATAGATACCTGTACATGTAGAGGGGCTAGATAGAGACCTCCATGTTAAGATAATTATTTGTTTTGTGTTTGATATTCTCTGCTAGAGTCCAAGTGGATAAATAAAAATCATGCCACTAACACAAGAACCAAAGTAAAAGGGGGGCTAAATTTTGTTGGAAGTATTAGGAGAAAGCATTTAGAAAATGTAATTTACTATACATTTTTCCATAATTTATCCAATAAATTTATATATGATAAGAAAGCCCAGGAAACACTCTACAAGTTTGCTACACAACATTTTCTTTCAAAATGATCAGATAAAAAGTTTAATATGGCACTCTAAATAACAGAGTGTATTATACTGCGTAGAGGGGATCACTGCTAAAATAATGCAACACACAGGGGGTTTACAGGTAAAGGATGAAGAGTTAATACATTTCATTCTCTGCTAGCGATATTTATGATGAAAGTGTGGTGATAGCTAGGTAGTGGTTGTGATGATGATGTGCACAGGCTGCGGAAACGGGCAATCATTCCGCTGCCCCTGATGCGGTGAGGGTGGTGGCAGTGATGTTTGTGGAGATGGTTATGAGGATGATGATGAAAGCTAAGATGATGATGATGATGACGATGTTCATGATGTAATGATGATGTGATAATGATGATGATAATGATTCTGATATTGATGATAAACTGTTGATGAAATGATGATAATTATGTTGATGATGATATTAATGATGATGAGGATGAAGCCTGGTGGTGATGATGATAATGATGATACAATGATGGTGATGACCCAGGGGGGGGGGCACTCAGTATATAATACATAGTGGGTATGCAGAGCTGCAAACCTGAATAGGAATATTTCAGTATTTTTAAAGTTGAAAATCAGTATGTCGGTGAGGAAATCAGTAATTTAAAACAAGTGGAATGCCTCTGGCCGTCTCACCTGCATCGCGCGATTCAACATAGTAGCATTGCTGATTTTGAAAACTACTATAACTCGCACAAGATGTTCAGTGATACTTGGTTACTTTTATTTCCACGTTTTATGACTAGACCAATACAGATAGGATGGTAATTCAACAAATACCCCCAATGTGGCCAAAATTCACTGACCTCACATGACCTTTGACCTTGATCATGTGACCTGAAACTTGCACAGGATATTCAGTGATACTTAATTACTCTTATGTCCAAGTATCAAAAGTCAAATCAATAAACTTGCAAAGTTATGATGGTAATTCAACAGATACCCCCATTATGGCCAAAGTTCATTGACCTTTGACCTTGGTCATGTGACCTAAAATGCGCAAAGGATGTTCAGTGATACTTGATTACTCTAATGTCCAAGTTTTATGAACTAGACCAACACGCTTTCAAAGTTAGGATGGTAATTCAACAGAAACCCCTAAATCGGCCAAAGTTCATTGACCCTAAATGACCTTTGACCTTGGTCATGTGACATGAAACTCTACTAGGATGTTCAGTAATACTTTATTAACCTTATGGCCAAGTTTCATGAACTAGATCCATATACTTTTTAAGTTATGATGTCATTTCAAAAACTTAACCTCAGGTTAAAATTTGATGTTGACGCCGCTGTCGGAAAAGCGGCGCCTATAGTCTCACTCTGCTATGCAGTTGAGACAAAAATACCATAGGACAACACATAAAGCTGAAACTTTATAAATCAGTATTTTATTTTTCTAACTTTTCAGTATTAAATACTGAAAATCAGTACTACGTGGCAGCTCTGGGTGTGTGCTGTGGAGGGAACCCCCATTTTACACTCAAATTTCCGTTCCAAGGCACAGCATTTTTGTCTTCTAGAGAAAAAGGACAAAGAAAGCCGTTCAAAAGCATAGCATTTTCTTTTCATTGAGAAAAAAGAAAAAAAGAAATCCGCCCCCACGCTTCGCATATTTTTCGTTACGCAGTTAAGGTCGCATTGGTCAGCTACAATGAGCTGCAATTTTGGTGAAAAGTGGCCGCAGAACGCTATCCCGTTGTTTCTGGAGATTTATTCAACAATAGCTGACATTTTACTGTAATCCCCATTCATGGTGAGTGGAGCCAACGTAGTTCAGCGGAACAACCAAAATACAGAGACTGAAGCTTTTGGTCTAATGATGATGCTGGTTGATGATAATGATGATGGAGCAAAAAATGAAATAATTGTGGTGGCATCATGATGACAGTCCGACATGCATGTGATGATTATCAATCAAATAATGATTATCGATGATATGGTAGGGTTTTTTTTATAAAGATTCTTTTACAATTCAAAAATCAAACCAACAAATTAGTAAGAGACAATTATTAAAGAGACAAACATCAAAGTTAATACTAGCCTTATGCCATGTAAAATTGAAATAATCATGAAAAAATCAAGTTCATTGGAAAGTCAAGAAAATTGAAAGAATTCAGCACTCTTTATGATTTTACTCTTAAAATAGGGAGGGATATTAACATCACCCCCCCCCCCCACTACCACCAACAATACATGTACATACAGATACTGACATGATGATTCAAGGATCAGTATAGAGGCTGATAAAATAACGGTTAAAAGCTACTGAAATCCTTCCATCTTATTGGCTTCCATAGAGATGCATAATTGCATATACAGTGTATGCATTCACACGTTGGCGATCCGTTCTAGGGACCCCTGTTTTCACAAATGTTTGTAGTTCCGAAGTCTGTTCCGAGGACCTTCCTTTTCAAAATAAGCTCATTCCAAGGCCCCCGTTTTTTTGTCTCGCCTGCGGCACACCCCCACCATTTTTTTGGTCAAGTGCCCGGGGGGAGGGGGGGTGGCGCTTACATTGACGAGTGGATACCATGCGCGACCCCAAAAACAAGTAAAAAGCATGTCTTTTACAAGATAGGGCACATTACGTACGTAACGTAATAAGGGTGTAAAAAACACTACTAAAATAATGAAAAAAGGGTATCTATTTCGCTAGGAAATAACGTTTAGGGTCAAATTTGCGAGGGTATAAACTATCAAGACTAAAATGTTTTATAAAGGGTGTACTTTTTGCCCCAGGGGTCAGCACTATACGTGTTTAGAGTACGCTTTGCGCGGGTTGGGCTGTACTAAACCCAATGATGTTGGTAAAGGTAAATCCGAAGACCGACGTCCGTGTTTGAAATATCGCTGTACTTGTTTTATAGGGGTACGATTAGGGAATACTTGCCAAAAACTTAGTATCGTTTTTTTTCCGATACTTGTTAAGGGTAGGGTTTCACACACCAATTTTCAGAATATGGAAAATACGTGTTAAGGGTGCTTTTTGAGATCTCATGGTCGCGCATGGTATTCACTCGTGAATGGAAGTGCCCCCCCCCTCCCTCTCCAGGCGGCTTCTAGAGAGTAAAACAGTCGCGTAACGTTGGCGAAGAACAATAGGAAACAAGATGGCAGCGTAAATATCGGGCAAGTCTCTGCCGTCTTGTCATGATATTTTTCTCATTTTTTTAATGAATTCTTGTTTAGAAATAAAATCGATTCTGGCGCAGAAATGTCGGAAATGGAAGTTGCATCCCATGTACATGATTTAGGGCTAGATCTTTTAGAAGGAAAGTAGAAATCTTGGGGCGAAAGTTTCAGGTTTTGGCGGCCTACACACACATGAATGGATAGGAATACCAGGCTTCATTGAGTCTATGAGAGTAACCTTACGTTAGTAAATGATTTTTACTCTCTACATAAGCCGCCTGGCTACCCCCCCCCCCCCCCCCCCCCCCGGGTTAGCGTCCAAGGCTTTAATGCCTGTAACCCAGGGACCAGGAGCTCACCGTGTATACTCATGGGACAAGGGTATAGATTATGGTTATGAATCACAACAAAATGGCCGATCGAGACTGGGGTAGAAGGGGAGAACTTTTCGTTTTTTTGAGGTTCCAGTCCGTGCCCTGATGTCAGGATACTACCACTTGATAGACCTTCATCTATATTATCGTGGTAAGTGTATAGACCCTAATTTCTGTTTTCACCATTTATCTTGCTAGATATTTTGACCATAATCTACCCTTGTCCCTTGAGTAAAATAAACGGTGAGCTCCTGGGCGCCGGCCCGCGAAGCGGGCCGGTGCTCCCTGGGTTACAATGCATGGGGAGTAAGCCTACGTAGAGTAGATGAATTTTACTCCTAAGAGCAAGAGGCTACTTCAGAACTCGACATGTTGAGCACCGCAGCTGCCGCGAAGCTCGGCCCGCTACTAACTAACCCAGAGGGCTCCCGGCCGTGTAGCGGTCGGGAGCCCAGGATCGTACGTGCAATTTGACATACTCACCTGACAAGCGTGGAGTATGGTCAAAATAATTCTCCGAATTAATAGTTAAAACAGAAATCAAGCACTTACCACAATTATATGGATGATGGTCTAACGAGTTGTAGTTTTTCTGACATCTGGGCACAGACTGGAATCTCAAAAAACGAAAAGTTCTCTCCTTCTTCCCTGTCTCGATCGGCCATTTTGTTACAATTCATAACAAAAATGGCCGATCGAGATGGGAGTAGAAGGAGAGAACTTTTCGTTTTTTGAGGTTCCAGTCTGTGCCCAGATGTCAGAAAAACTGCCACTCGTTAGACCATCATCCACATAATCGTGGTAAGTGCTTGATTTCTGTTTTAACTACTTATTCGGAGAATTATTTTGACTATACTTCACGCTTGTCAGGTGAGTATGCCAAATTGCACGTACGATCCTGGGCTCCCGACCGCTACGCGGCCGGGAGCCCCCTGGGTTAGCTACTAACATGACTAAACTACTAAAGGCCTGGTCACACCGCCCGAACGTTGACCGTTATTAGAGCGGTCGTGGAGCAGTAGCGGGAGGTCGAATTTTGCTCACAAAATTGGGGGAAAAAATCAAAAAAAAAAAAAAAACAATCAAAATTGAAAATGGTGAACAGAGTGAGCGGTGATGATTTTTTCCTCTCCGACTCCGCTCCACGACGACAGCTCCAACGCTCGGGCGGTGTGACCAGGCCTTTACTAGTTTAGACACCGCCTGAACGTTGTTGGAGCAGTCGTGGAGCGGAGAGGCCTGGTCACACCGCCTGAGCGTTGTTGGAGCGGTCGTGGAGCAGAGAGAAAAAAATCATCACCACTCGCTAGGCCCTAGGATACCCAAATTTTTTTATTTTTTTCTTTAGATTTTCGTTTACGATTTTTTCCCCAATTTTGAGAGCGAAATTCGACCCTCTCTCCCTACCGCTCCAACAACGCTCGGGCGGTGTGACCAGGCCATACTGATTAAACGGCTTGCTAAATCGAGAAGCGGTACGGTACCTCTCTCCTGTGTTCTTCCTCCGCGCCGCTCACTCATTCAATGAACAAGGTTATAATATAACCTTGTTCTCAGTTATATCTCCTTGTGTGACAAAATAAGGGTGGCAATGTTTGGCTTATTTTCTCTTTTTCTTTGGGGCAAATGCTTGATTTTTTTACACTGACAGTTTCCATTAGACCTGTTAATTCATACTGCTTGGCTCTTATTTAAATTTGATTCTTTATATTAGGAGTGGGCTATAAATGGGTGATTTTTGGTTTTACTGTGGGAACAGTTTTTTTGTGTTCCTTTTACCTTATCTCAACATGAAATGACAATATTTTTTGTCTCGGGTCCGAGAAAAAAGTGTGCCGGGCCAAAATCCAAAATGGCCGCCAAAACCACCCAAAATCACAGTTTTGGCCACAACTTCTTTATTTGGTGGTCTTTTTCTCTGGTTTTGGTGTCTATTCATATGTTTTAGGGGGCAGGCAATTTGTTTTTCCTATAATTAGCACTTTTAAACCATTATTTGTAGAGTTAAAAGGTAATTATACCTAAATTTTTCAATTTTTATAGCCTTTTTTCAGACAAATGTAGGTTTTATTGTCCTGGGGTTCTTCGATATTAGATGGTACGAGGTCAACAATAGCAAGCAGCTTCATAGAGCTATATTGCTTTTATTCCTCTACTGTGGGTTTTACGGATATTTGTGAAATATATCTTATTAAATAAAAAAATGTTAATTATCCATAGGGGCAATACAGTATACAATGTACTGTTACTGTACATACTTCACTGCATATTTCCATGCATTGACCAACATGACATATGACAAGGCCTGTATATAAACTATAGTGTCATAGAAATAAGCTCTTAAAGTTTAAAATTAGATTGTGAATTGTGAATTTGATTGCTTGTCAGCTGATGTACATGATAAAACCAGCAACGTGAATTGCACATAAAATATCACATATCATATACGTACATCACATATCTACATGTAGCCATATCTTCTTCATTTGGAGGCTTTTTTACCTGGTTGTGGTGTCTAACTGGCCTATGTTTATGGGGTCAGGTAACTATATAATCATGGTAATGTTGATCAACAGCCAATCAGAACCAAGGATTCCATGTAAGTTACCATTAAGTTAACATAATGGTAAATTTTTATGCAACGGGACCCAGAATATCTACAGTGTAAATGCCATGATGTGGGGTTAATTACCTTTCTCCGCCCCCTGAATTAGCATATTTGACAAAACATGTCCTCAGTTTCTGAGACAAAACACATCTTCAATTTCTGAGGCATCTAATTCTAAACCTAAGAGGTCATTTCTACATGTATAACACTATAGTTTATACATGCCTTGTCATGGTGGCCAATGCATTTATGCAGTGCAGTATGTACAGTACATTGTATACTGTATAGCCGCTATGGATAATTAACATTTTTTTTTATTTAAGATATATTTCACAAATATCCGTAAAACCCTCAGTTAGAGGAATAAAAGTGATATAGCTCTATGAAGCTGCTTGCTATTGTTGACCTCGTACCATCTAATATCGAAGAACCCCAAGATGATAAAATCTACTTTTTGGCTGAAAAAATAGGCTATAAAAATTGAAAAATTTAGGTATAATTACCTTTTAACTCTACAAATAATGGTTTAAAAGTATTAATTATAGGAAAAACAAATTGCCTGCCCCCAAATACATATGAATAGACACCAAAACCAAAGAAAAAGACCACCAAATAAAGAAGTTGTGGCCAAAACTGTGATTTTGGGTGGTTTTGGCGGCCATTTTGGATTTTGGCCCGGCACACTTTTTTCTCGGACCCAAGACAAAAAATATTGTCATTTCATGTTGAGATACATTACAAGGAATAAAAAAAAACTGTTCCCATATTGAAATTACAAAAAAAGTATTTTTGACCCATGTATAGCCCACTCCTATTTATATCATTTATTCTTAATTAAAAATAGAGATAAAAAAATAAAAATTTTCTTTCCATATAACTTATAATAATAATAATAATATACTCATTTATATAGCGCAGAAACTATGTGCATATATTCTACTACATAACTTTCCACCAATCGAGGGCGTACACAAAAATATGCCCAAAATTCAAGTTTTTGAGCGCTCTGGTGAATACAAAAATTATTCCCACATTACTAATGATAAATAAATTGCAACTGTATGGAAATTAGTAATTTTGGTCACAAAAGTGATATTTTAATAATTTTTTAAAGTGTGTGCTCTATACAGCATTGGCATACCATAGTCTAGACAGCTGGCAGCCGTCTGTTTCGAGTTTTTTAACATTTTTTAATTTTTTTATTTCTCCTCGTCGACAGACGGCTCGCTAGCGTGTCCCCGCCATTAGGGGAGGTACAACGCAAAATCCCCCCGTCGGGGCTCATCGATTGTTAACTTAATGAAAAAACTATATATAAAAAGAAGCTTACCAAAATGCAGCTTGTTATTTCCTCTAGGCATTAATTGGCATCAAAGTGGTAAAAAATCAATTCGAAAGGAACAAAAACAGTGACTTTCCTCGGCTGTCGTGTAGCTCCCAATTCACTCGTTCCTCCGAAGTCGATAATGTACACAAACATATGAGGTGGGATGAACTTCCGGGTCAACTGCTTATCGAAACCGTTGGCCAATCAGATCATCTCTTTTACGTCAGGCTTATGAATATTAATATTCTTTTCCTTTTCAACGTTTGCTCGCGCTCGCCAGGCAAGCTGATAAAACTTCAACATCCGGGCACTGTATATGTGTGACGTAAAGGTCATGGGGCGGAGTCTAACTTTCGCCGGCCACTTTTCATGAATAATTCATTATCAAGATGGCTGCCCACTCTCCGAGTCGCAAGTGTCAACTTTTAGAGACAATCCTCTGAATGCCAGTTTCAAAGCGGGAATTTAGGGTAAGAAACTGTCGTTACTTAAACATTATCACCTAAAGGTGCATATGAATGCACTGTTTGTGTAAAATATCACGGTATTGAGGAGAAAAACAAGAAATTAGCCGTGGCCATTGAGCCCCCGTACAGACGACGGTTAAACTTCGGTCTATGCACTCATTCAATGAACAAGGTTATAATATAACCTTGTTCTCAGTTATATCTCCATGTGTGGCAAAATAAGGGTGGCAATGTTTGGCTTATTTTCTCTTTTTCTTTGGGGCAAATGCTTGATTTTTTTACACTGACAGTTTCCATTACACCTATTATTCATACAACTTGGCTCTTATTTAAATTTGATTCTTTAAATCATTTTTTTCTTAATTAAAAATAGAGATCAAAAAATGAAAATTTTCTTGCCATATTACTTTCCAACAATAGAGGGCGTACACAAAAATATGCCCAAAATTCAAGTTTTTGAGCGCTCTGGTGAATACAAAAATTATTCCCAAGTTACTAATGAAAAATAAATTGCAACTGTATGGAAATTAGTAATTTTGGTCACAAAAGTGATATTTTAATGATTTTTTAAAGTGTGTGCCCTGTACAATATTGGCATACCATAGTCCTACCTGTAGTCTTGTAGATTCACCACAGGCAAGGTGGTAGCAGTGAACAAGTGGGTCTATGCATGCTATGTATTTGGTGAGTGAAGCCAGCGAAGTTCAGCTGAACAACCAACATAACAGAGACCGAAGCTTTTGGTCTAACCATAGTCCTACCTGTAGATTCTCCACAGGCCAGATGGTAGCAGTGAACAAGTGGCGCCGCTAAGCCTAAGCTAAGCCAAGGTACCGTACCTTGGCTTACGCGCCTACCGGTACCGGGGCGCGGGCAGATAATCGCAGCCATGGCACTGGCAGCGGCGAGTCAGTTTATCTTATTTTTTTCAAGGAAAGCAGTACAGATCAGCTAACACTCATAAGTCATGGAACGAAATGACAACAAACACAATAGAAAACTAATTTCATCAACTTCAAATTTCCGGTATGGCGCAAACATTACCAAATTCTGACAACTTACAGATCAAAACAGGGCTCCCAAATGGTCAAATTTAGCTCTTGCCAGGTATACTAACTTAAAGCACACGACACAAATTATGTTATCGCTAGATGGCGCTGTTTGTTTGATTTTTTTCGAGGGTACCGTGGCCGAGTGGTCTAAGGCGCCTGGCTATGCATGAAAAAGTCCGGGGTTCGATCCCAGCCGCGGCAGCTATGCCCGTGAGGAAGGTATTTAATCTACAATGCTCTTTTATCCTGCTTTAAAATAAATGGAAATGCTATATGCATTATTGGTGACTAGGTGTGAACTTGTTTTAAAAAAAGTTATTCCAGCAGGAACACGATCTACAGTACAGTGCGTATTAAAAAAAGTTTACACTTTGAAAAAGGTGTGGGAATTTAAAAAATATAAAACATGTGGATAATATTTTCACATACAATCTTGGGTTTGGGTCTCATCTATCCAATAAAACTAAATTTTTGACAGAATGTTACACCTGAGTGAGCACTGTCCATTTCTGTTAAAGCGCGCAGAAATCTGTTTGCGCAGCCTGACCGTTTTCACGCTGTGTTAAAGAGAAAGGGCGAAATCAAACCCAGGGGGGGGGGGGGGGGTGTTACACCCACAAATGTAATAATCGCCCACAAATGTAATAACGCCCACAAATGTAATAACACTTTACCCACAAATGTAATAACGCCCACAAATGTAATAACACTTTACCCACAAATGTAATAATTTTTGATCGCCCACAAATGTAATAACACTTTACCCACAAATGTAATAACGCCCACAAATGTAATAACACTTTACCCACAAATGTAATAATGCACTTTATTACCCACAAATGTAATAATGACTTTACCCACATATGTAATAAATTTGAAGTGATTTTTGGCGAATTCGTTCTAAACTAATATCCTATAGTAATGCGTTCATATAGCACAAAAGTTCAAAGTCTTTTTTCCAGACCCTGTTAATGAAATATTACAGTACAAGTCCAAGTCTTTTTCCAGACCCGGTTTTTCAAAATTATAATATACGTCCAAAGTCTTTTTACCAGACCCGGTTGTTTCAAAATTATAATATACGTCCAAAGTCTTTTTTCCAGACCCGGTTAATTCGAAAATTATAATGCAAGTCCAAAGTCTTTTTTCAGACCCGGTCGTTTCAAAAATTATAATATACGTCGGTGAGGGGTAAAGACAACACTCTAAGCCCAAGCATTTTAAGTGTGTTTAATTTTGAAGATTGGTCTCAGCTGTCATTTTTTTTTTCAATATTTCTTTATCTTTTAAATAACCGGGTCCAGACGAAAGACTAAGCATAATACTCGTGTTATTCCACAAGAATAAGAATATGAGTCTTTTGTTTTTAGGATTGTTTAAATCATGTTTAAATCACCGGGTCTGGAATAAAGACAACGCTCTAAACATGTGCTTTTCTACATGCATGGTCTTAATTTGGAGGATTGTTGGTTCTTAGATTCGTTGTTGGGGGTTGAGTTTTATTGATTTTTTATTCCTGAAATAATTGTGTCTGGAGGAAAGTCGATCTTCGACAATCGGTCTTCATGTTGTTCCACAGTAATTAGATTATTTGGTATTCGTTTTAGAATATTTGTAAAAACTATTTTATTTTTCAAATAGTAACCAAGTCTGGAGAAAGGATGTCTGCTTTACCCATGCGTTATTACAATGTTCTGTAGGGGTAGTAGTATTATTTTAAAAAAAAAACACATATTTTTACTGGGTGAAACTTTGGAAATTTGGTCTTAGAGAAGTTTTTCAGTTACTTTTTTTAATAGCCGGGTCTGGAGGAAAGAGTACGTTTTAAACTCGTGTTATTCCACGAGAATAAAAATATAAGGTCTTATGTTAGAAGATTTTTTTTTCGTAACTGTTTTAGGTCTGGAATATAGACAACACTCTAAACCTCTTTTAAAACAGGTTCTTAGGTTGAAGGTTTGTTTGGTCTTAGACTTTGATTTTTTTAATTCTTACTATTAGCGTTTTTTTTTGGAAGAAAAAAATGGTCGGGCTGAAAGACTACGCTATATCCAGCATTAATAAGATTATGGGGTCTTTATACTGTTTTTAAACTGTTATTCATGTTTAAATAACAGGTAACCGGGTCTGGAGAAAAGACTACGCTTGATTCTCAATTTACTCTTAGTGCATATATTCACAATATACACCGTATAAGTTGAAACAACAACAAAGTCATTAATTCCACCAGTTTTAATTAACTGGGTCTGGAGAAAAGACTAAGCTCGATTCCCATTTTTTCCACAGGAATATCATTATCGTATCTTAGTTTGGACTTATATTATAAATTTTGAAATAACTGGGTCTGGAAAAAGACTTTGGACTTATTAAAATTCTTGAAACAACCGGGTCTGGAAAAAAGACTTTGGACTTATATCACAATTTTTGAAACAACCGGGTCTGAAAAAAAGACTTTGGACTTTTATTATATTTTTTTAAACAACCGGGTCTGGAAAAAAGACTTTGGATTTATATTATAATTTTTTAAACAACCGGGTCTGGAAAAAAGACTTTGGACTTGTATTTTGATGTTTTATTAACCCGGTCTGAAAAAAAGACTAGGTGAACGCATTACTATAGGATTTTAGTTCAGAACGGATTCGCCAAAAATCCCTTCAAATTTATTACATTTGTGGGTAAAGTCATTATTACATTTGTGGGCGATCAAAAATTATTACATTTGTGGGTAAAGTGTTATTACATTTGTGGGCGTTATTACATTTGTGGGTAAAGTGTTATTACATTTGTGGGCGTTATTACATTTGTGGGCGTTATTACATTTGTGGGTGCAACAGGGGGGAGGGAGTCAAATATATTGCTGTACACACGCGTGACCAGGGAATTTCCAAACACCCCCTAAACGAGTTTGTCTCTGTGTGCAAAATAACCCCCTAAACAAGTTTTTCGCGGACTTTATTTACACATTTTGACCCCTAAACAAGTTGTCGCCAAAGTATGACCTCGGGGAAAAAGCTTGGGGGGGGGGGAACATACCCTAAACACGTTTGGCTAGTCTTTTTAAAAAGAGCTTTGGGGAAAAACATACCCTAAATACGTTGAACCCCGCGATTGACCATTTTCCTGTCTTTCAAAACCACCCTTTTTCTTGAAAATCTGTGTTTTTGATACCCTTAACGAGTCCACGCGCGGACCGCGTCCAAAACTGAAAAAAAACCACACCTTTAAACGCGTTTTTTTTTGTCACGCGTGTGTACAGCTAAATATTTGACTGCCCCCCCCCCCCCCCGGAAATCAAACATATTCTGCGAAATATTTATCTAACATTTCCCTTGCATTTTTAGTCAACTGAAATAAAACGGATTCATTCAAGCATTTTAAGCACTTTTGCCACCCAAATTGAAATTTAAACACTTGACTACCCTTTATGTGCCATCTGGATCTGAGGACATACTGAATCTGAACGAAAGTTTATTATCAGACATCTCCAGCATTTTTTAACTAAGTTTTTATCATTTAAAGTGGGTTTAAATTTCATTTTTTCATTTAATACCTTTACACTTTTCCCAAGCTTGACAATGAATAACAAAATGAAAATCATGCAAGCCTACGCCATTTCATGAGTGTAAATCCCAGCTCAGTGTCATATCGTCACGAAGGCCTCGTTGTTTGGGGGAGTGGGGTGGGGCACAATGCACTCTTCGAAGTGTTTTGGGCATGGAAACAAGTTTTAAAAAGGATGAATATATCTTCAAATTAATTTTACTAGCTAAATTCCACGTGCTCTTTATGATTAAGGTCTAGCTTTATTCCCATAACAATTTCAAAGTTCTGCGCAAATCATTTTTCACTATTAAACTTTTAAAAAGTTAGTGGTGCTCACTCAAGCGGAAATACTTTTCGACAGTTACATCGTCATTTTGCTTAAATGGATCTGTACCAATGTGTAAATGTGGAAAAATCTTTTGGATATTACATATGTATAATTTTGCAGGATTTTATCTAAGTACTACGCACTGTATTTTTTTTCTTTGAAAGGATGAATATAGCTTCTTTCTTCTTCATTTTTTCTGTTCTACAAGGTTTTTCTGACTTTTTTTTCTTTTCTGTTTTTTTTTTGGCTTCCCCTTTTCACTTTAGCTCTTTTATTTTCCCTTTTACTCTCCATTACTTCCCTTCCCTTCTCAATTTTTAAATTTGATATTGCTGATTGACAAAAATGAATGAATATGACTGACAAACACTGATTATACTAAGTGGAAAGATATATATCACCACTATGGAACTATTTTTTTTACTGGCGAAAGTATTTGGGCCATTTCACTCTCTCAAGACTAATTTGATCCTGTCAGGTGTAGCCTTCATAAATACAGATTTATTTTAAAAATGAGCTGGTCGAGGTACCCTTTTCTGGTCAGATATGGAATATCAGATATTTATCATATCCACTGGTAGTAAACATCCATTAACCCTCGAATTTCATCCTTATTTTTATAATGTTTTTTTTTAAGTTCCGCTTTAGCACACGAGTCTACGGGAAATTATATAGGCCTGTGATACTAGGAAAACGTTTACAAAGCATTCACATGTTCGCGTCGACACTATTCAATTAATCATGACATCCTACTTCATGAATTATGGCATTATGGCATACGTGGGAAGGCCTTGGAGTGGTTCAGGAATTACCTCTCTAACAGAAAACAATTTGTTTTTCTTAATGACCATTCCTCCAATTTGTGTAATATTAATTGTGGTGTGCCACAAGGAAGTATTCTGGGACCCCTCTTGTTTATTTTATATATAAATGATTTTTGCAGAGCATCTGACATTTTATCTTTCATTATTTTTGCTGATGACACAAATCTATTCTTCTCTCACAATGATCCGCTTACACTTGTTAACATAATAAACTCCGAATTAACTAATATTTTGAATTGGATCAGAGCTAACAAATTATCAATTAACCTTCAAAAAACTAAATATATTTTATTCAGTAATACCATAGATTCCTTACCTTTTGACATTTTTATTGAAGATTTCCGATTGGAAAGTGTCACCTCAATTAAATTTTTGGGAGTTCATGTAGATAACAAACTCTCCTGGAAATGCCATATTGATAATATTTGTAAAACAATATCCCGAAATATAGGCATCATAAATAGGTTGAAAACGTTTATTCCTGTTACTTCTCTACTTACATTATATTCTTCTCTTATATTACCATATATCAACTATGGGATCCTTGTTTGGGGCAATACCCATCTAAGTTTACTTAACAAAATATTATTATTACAAAAAAAGCCCTTCGTATTATTTCATTCTCACACCCCCGTTCTCACACTGATCCGCTTTTCCTTGATTACAAAATTTTAAAGGTTCAAGACTTATACCAATTTCAGCTTGGGCAGTTTATGTTTATGTATAAAAACAGTATGGTTCCTTTTGCATTTAATCATTTGTTTTCTCAAAATAACAATTTTCATAGGTATCCTACCAGACAAGCCGATAACTTTCATCTGCCTATCTTAAGAACTCGTTTTGCGCAAAATACTTTTATTTTCACCGCCCCCAAATTTTGGAATTCATTCCATAAAGATGTTCAACAGGCCCCCTCTATCCACTCCTTTAAGAGAAAACTAAAAATAATTCTTTTACTGTCTTATACCAAAGTAATTAATTAGTTTGTATATTTTTAGTACTATCTAAGCACGCTATTGAGTCACACTCTCGTTGATCCACGTTTGCACTCTCGGTCTTGCCCCCCCCCCCCTTTATCTCTCTCTTTTTCTGACCCTTTCTCTCCACATAATCTAATCTGTGTCTGTCTGTCTGTGTGTGTGTGTGCCTCTATCTCTCTCTCTCCCCTCCCTACTTATCTTTGCCCTCCCTCTCTCTCCCTCTCGCTCCCCTTTCAGTACTTTATCCTTTCTCTCTTCCCTCTATTCTTTATCATGTCTTTGTTTTCTTTTTAGTTTTAAGTATCGTCCCGTATCTCTGTCATCTTTTTATCATTTCTATCACTCACCATCTTGTTATTATTTCCAATATTCTATTTCAACTTATTGTATTTACACCTGCGAATGAGTCCCATTTCTCAAATGTTTTGATATACTTTCTTAGGGGATCCACGCTCTACAAGCAATGCTTTTTAGTGGATCCCCTCATTTCCATATCAGATTCTGTTAAAACTATTTTACAAATATTTTGTACTTGTAATTGATTTGTAATCATTGTTATCACATTTCATTTTTTTTGTTTATATTTATAATGTATGTTTGATCTGTATTTGCTTGTAATGTTGATAATGGAAATGGAAAATAAAACTTGATCTCGAACTTATAAAACAAATTGAATAACATATAATGCATATTTTGTATGATTTAAACAATCTTAAGGCCCCTGTTTGGAACTGTTTGTAGTGACTCATGTGGGGCGATTTATCAAAATATATCAGGCTAAAATCCGCCATTCTTGCAGACAATACCGCGGTCCAATTACTTAATGAAATTACGCTGTAATTTGAATATAAAAAGACGACAAAACAAAGCAAAAGATCGACAAAACAAACCAAAACAAAGCAATGCCGACAATGGGAAGCAACCCCAATCAAGGCAAGTGTCCATATATTGATAGATACCCCTAAGAATATCCTCACTGCCTTGTGTGACCTGGGGGGCCGGGAGGTGGGGGCGGCTGCTGATGGGGGCGGGGGACTATGTGGAACCATGAAAACATTAACCCAAATTAGAACTCAAGTGTTATACCGAGGTTTCATTATACCGAGGTTTTTTTTTACCTGAATGCTAAGAAGGCACGAATGCCTGTGAGCAAGCAACCAGGGGACCGACGGCTTAAGGACCTCTCCGAGGGACCTGGTAATGAGGATAAATGCCTTACCAAAAGGGCACTAGCGCACCACTTGGGAATCGAACCCGGGTCACCTGAATCCGAAACCCCCGCTCTACCGACTGAGCTATCGCACCTCCGTTGTGAATTAGCTCGGAACTCGATGGACCTCTGCAAATTGGGCTGCATGTACTGTATGGGAACTGGAATTCAACATGAAATGGGTGTCGAGAAAATGACCCCTTAAAATGAGGGGCTTATGGGCCGCGATACTGCTATTATTCGCGAGACCCCCCCCCCCCCGATATGTGACTTTAAAGGAACTGAGTCTCCCTTCTCCGTGACCCGACCTCAATCACTAACAAACGCATTGGCCATTCAAGTATACGTCTCACTCCGGTGGCTTCCTCATATGGCTATTATTCTCATCTTGACCATTCTGAGCCATACCCAATTAGTGTAATGGTCAATAGGGAAGGACGGTACTCCCCTATTGACCATTACACTAATTACCTTTCAGCCCCTATCCCCTTTGAAGCAAAGTTGATATGCCGCATGCAAGGAAAGAAAAGTGTTGGATTTTATTATCATCAAAAGAGATAAAAGAACAAAATTGAAAGAAAGGAAACTGTATAGGGGAGGCCTGGAAGAGGAGAAGGGGGGGGGGTGGAGCGTTGTGGCCCAGT
Organism: Lytechinus variegatus; assembly: GCF_018143015.1. Lineage (NCBI taxonomy): Eukaryota > Metazoa > Echinodermata > Echinoidea > Temnopleuroida > Toxopneustidae > Lytechinus > Lytechinus variegatus. Next base: position 26,485,239 of record NC_054745.1, on the reverse strand, counting down.
AGATAAGTCTTCTGACTTCGAAAGAGAGGGTCGTGGGTTCGAATCCTAGCCATGGTGTAATTTCCTTCAGCAAGAAATTTATCCACATCGTGCTGCACTCGACCCAGGTGAGATGAATGGGTACCCGGCAGGATTAATTCTTTGAATGCATGAGTGCTGAAAGGCAGCTCGAGCTAAAGCCGGGGTAATAACAATAATAACAACGCGCCCCGGAATAGAATATTTCTAGATAGATGGCGCTATATAAATGCCTATTATTATTATTATTAAGAAAATGCCTATTTCGTCGGTGTCTTTAAGACCTTGTTCAAAACGCATTCCTATAAGATGCTTGTACAGTCAATGATTCTGGTATATTATGAGATGCGTGTTGGTCAATTCGATTAGCACGTTATACGTTATACGTTATATGATTTTTTTTTGGGGGGAGGGGGGGAGAAATATTCATTAAAATTAAGCGTACTAATTATTGTTATGCCGATTTGATTGATTTTTTCAAATCACGCTTTAAGTCATAACACAAAAATTGGATACTTAAAAACTCCTGTTTTACAAAAGCCCTATAAGCATTTTTTTCCATTTAATGTAATTCTTTCAATATCAAAAATGAAGAATGCAAATAACGTGCAGGCCTATTTATTTAACATTTCCATGGATTTTGATGTGATAATTTCCATGATTAATTTGTTATTACTCTGACGCGTTGCTTCGTTAATTAATTGGACCTCCAGATTGCCTGCCGGAAGTCACACCGTTCATCCAAAAGAGATTCGATGACCACTCTAATTTGGACGATGGTGTGTGCTATATAATGCAATTGTCCATATGGCCATCAATTCAGTCGTCCGATATTTTATATATCAACGTGGGCTCAACAAACTGTGCTGAAATCCTCATTTTCACCCGGGATGATGCTGATTTCTACCAGTTCGAACAGACGTACGATTTCAAAATGACAAAATTTTTGCATATTAAGCTGTACGCTGATCCAGCAACTAGAACCTAACGATTATTCACCATTGAATAATTATAGAAGAGCACAGTAAACATAAGAAGCTTGCAATTAATGTAATTGTTTTGACGTGTTTTGGCTTTTCATAGTTTAAGACCTGAATTAGACCAGAATTAATTTTAAACCGGAGTTTAAGAATACGAGTCTACGAGTTGACAGGACTTGACAATGCGGAAGGATACCGTGGTGTGCAGACCAAAAAGACTGAAATTCAGGAATGAGACGGTGAGTTATCTTCCAATGTTAGTCATTATTGATCAGCATGGCCCTGGAAAGCGGGAGTGCTGCGTGTAGTATTCTCCGTACGCAGCACCCCCTGAAATTGATCAATTTTCCTAGCTGATCCCACAAATTTTCAATTGGGTTCATGTCTGGTGAACAAGCCAAGCAAGCCATGGATCCAAGAGCTGAACATTGTGGTCATCCAGAAATCTTGGACAATGTTCGCTCGATGGGGATGCGCATTGTCATCCATGAGAAGAAACTGTTCGGATCAGCTAGGAAAATCGGTCAATCAAAGAATTCAACCAGGAGACACTCTTCAAGATGTCCGGCGTTATCTCCGGGAAGAATGGGACATCACCCCAGAGCAAATTCGCCGACTTGTGACAAGCATGCGACGTCGATGTGCTGCACACATTCAGAGCCAGGGTGGACAAACGAGATATTGAATTTTCTTTTGCTTATGCCAAGATACTGGAATTTGACATTTGTTTCATCGATAAACTTTGATTTAAAATTCTAGTGGAAAAGTGATGCATCCAAGGTGGATAACTTTCTCTTCTCTTTTAGAGTGGTATTTGACTTAAAGTTTGCTTTTATCGTTTGATGGATATTTATGCCACATAAACTTTCACAACTGAAATAATAGCCATGATAGCTGATCGTTTTCTTGCAATTTTCTTTTACTGACATTGCTATTGTTTAATGCCTGTAACCAGCCATGCACTGACTGATCCATTTCTTGCAATTTTCTTTTACTGACATTGCTATTGTTTAAAGCATTTAACCACCCATGCATGACTGTTCACATGAAAATTTCATGTCATACTGGAAGAGGAATATTGTCTGGTCATGTTGACATACAATAATTTGCCTTTAATCAAATATCTATATGGAATATTTTAACTTTTATAAGTGTCCAAGAACTTTTTTTGCTGAGTGTATATTGGTGAAGGTTTGAGGAAAATCATTAGAAGTTTAAGTTTTCGATTTGTGACTCCAGATACGAGCAACTACGTATACCCTTTTAGAATGCATAAATCTCCATATTCAGTTGCCATCGTGCGTAATTTCTCTTTCTTTTTGGAGAGGTCGTGAACCAGTCTGTCTGTTGATATACTGAATTAAGGTACAAATAAAATCATAATCACCTTTTCTGTAGAAAATTACACTTCATTGATTTTCTGTATACTACACGATAAATGGAAAATTAAATTGCTCGCATATAACGTCACAAGTCAAATAATTACAATTCTAACAACTTTATACATCTTTGATGGATTTTCCCCAAACATTCACCAATATTTTCATCATTTTATTTTGCAACTTTAACAATAGGTTTTCTGCCTTTTTGGCCCATTTTTTCTCCTTATACCTTTCCTCTGAGAGTTAATCCTTTTTTTTTTTAATCTGAACTTCCACCTTAAATGAATATATATTTTTCATTCTTGATCATTAGATCCTAGCGCTTTACACCATTCTCCAAATAGCAGCTTATATAGATGGTAAGTGTTCTTATTATCGTGATCCACTGGGGCCCACTTACATTGGCGAGTGGATACCATGCGCGACCAAAAAAACGTAAAAAGGATGTCGTTTTCACGATAGGGCACGTTACGTACGTAACGTAATTAAGGGTGCCAAAACAATAAACTGATGAAAAAGGGGTATCTATTTTCGCTAGGAAAGCTACGCGTTTAGGGTCAAATTTGCGAGGGTATAAAAAATTAAGACTAAAATGTTTTATAAAGGGTGTACTTTTGCCCCAAAATTCAACACTACGTTTTTAGAGTACAATTTGCGCAAGGGGTGGGAGGTGGGGCTGTACAAAACCCAATGATGTTGGTAAAGGGGGGTACAACCGACGTCCGTGACATAACAACTGAAATATTGCTGTACTTGTTTAGGGGTTCAATTCAGGAAATACTTGCCAATAGTATCGTTTTGTTTCAATACTTGTCAAGGGGTGCATTTTCAGAATATGGAAAATACGCGTTTAGGGTGCTTTTCGAGACCTCATGGTCGCGCATGGTATCCACTCGTCAATGGAAGTGCCCCCCCCCTGGTCGTGATCATGCTTATTGGAAAAAACAGTGTTCCACAGTGTGCAACACAATAAATGGAATCGCCTCCACACTGTTAAATTTGATAATTTCAACATATTCACATAGTCGAACATGTGAACACGCTGTGGTGGAATAGTCACACAGTCTGTCGAAGTGTCCACAGTGCGGAAATATCTTCACACTGTTGAATTTGAGCAATTTAACAGTATGAATACTATCTTCACATAGTCCACAATGTGAACACACTGTGATCGCACTGTGCGACAATGTGTACTTTCCACCCGGATGCTTATGATTAGTTATTATCTTTTAAGGGAGTATACTCTGTCGGGTTGAAATATTATGTTTGAGGTGCATGGGTAATATCTCTGTCACATTTGCTCTACGGCGGATGTACGGCGAATCGAAAACAGCTGTTTTATTCACATTTATTCAAACCACCTCACTGGTACACCAAAATGTTAGAACGGCTGTTTTCGAATCGACGTATGGCCGCCGTGGAGCAAATGTGAACGAGGTATAAGACATTAATAGCGAGTATTCGCAACCACTACGCAGGCACTTTCCGGAACGTTTAGAATATAAATAAAAATGCTTATTACTAATCAGAATGAACGACTTAGAGTTCATTGTCGAAAATAAGTAAACCGTCCGGGACAACATATCGTCCTAAGATTATAATAATAACAACAATAATATGGGTACCAGGGAAACCACTTCAGTTCTGAAAACTGACGAAAAATTGCTTAACTTTGTTTGGAGTCCAAGACGATACTGCTGCTTTGATACACCGATTTCCGTCAAAGGCTTCTTCTTATGACAAGCTCTTAGATTCCATGGCCCCGGGAAGCAGTGGAGCTGGGGTACTGAAGCATCCTCAAGATATTCAAGGGAGGGGGCCGGGGGTGCTGCATTTATTATTCTCCAATGGCAGCACCCATCGAATTCTGGAAGGTGTGACAAAAAAGGGAAAAATGTAACAGACATGAACCTCATTCTGTAGTGAAACCTTTTTTTTTTCCTTTTTGTAGCGAAAATCTTTAATAATTCCCCTTTTTTGCTTGCTTGTCAAATTAACATCAGCACCCCGGAAAAAATCGTTTCCAGGGCCTTGCTAGATCTTAACGCTCCAGAATTCGTCTGTGTATATAGACATGATAGAGACTAGCATTGCTGACAGCATTTCGTGGTATAGGGTTGACATGCTCTTTTATCTTATGAGTGACAGCCATGTGGCAAGCCGTATTACGTATATATTTTACTCCTAGCGTCGTGGTCTATAGTGCTTACGACTCTCGTTTTTCAATTAGAGGGACGTTCCTGGGCTCGAACCCCAACCATGGCGTATCTTCCTTCAGCATGCAAGAGATTTACCTGCAGATTTTGCTGCTCTCAACCCAGGTGAGGTGAATGGGTACCTGGTAGGATTCATTCCTTGCATGCACTGAGTGCTGGAAGGCAGGTCGAGCTAAAGCTGGAGTAATAATAACAACGTGCTTCAGAATTCATCACTTCTAGATGAATGGTACAATATGGAAGCGCCGTGGTGTAGCGGTTCTGACTCTCGCCTTGTAATCAGAGGGTCGTGTGTTCGAATCCCACCATGGCCTAGCAGACTTTGGCAAGACATCAATCCACAATTTGCCACTCTCCACCCAGGTCTTAAATGGGTACCCGGTAGGATGTGAAAGCCTATGTAGTATGCCTAGCAATCGAGTCTTGGAACTCTTGTTGGAATGCTCCCAGGGAGTGGAGAAGGTGCATATTGTATGCGGGTATGCAATGATCCGATGACCGGGGTAATAATATATCTGTATAGCGCTTTGAGACGTCGTTCCGATGTGTTAAGCGCTACATATACAGTAACGGCGGAAATCGTTTGTGGAGCAATGGTCATCCTTAACATGGAATGTCTGCATGAGCTGCACACTTGCACTATCCGCTGTACATTGAAAGCATGGGGGGCCCATGCGATATTATTCACAATCATAAAATCGGTAAAACTTTAACATTGTGCCATTTCATACACAGGATTGGGAAATATCGAAAGACCATGTACTCCCTTGATACCATGTGGCTCTATTACATCTCGCAATAGTAACGTCATCGATTTAATCCCGAAGATTTCAAACAGGATGATGACAAGCAGAGCTTTTAACAGAAAGAGTGAGGAAATGTTAATGTGTTCTTTGCCAGGTATGTAAACTACTTGGCCCGTATTCTGATAGCAGGTCTAATATAAACACAGGTTTAAAGTTGTGGTTTAAGTATAGGAAGCCAAAAGTATCAACATTTTTATTAAGTTGTATATGTTTACTTTGCTCTTTCCTGATTCATCGATGGTGACGACAATCATCTATTTATACTTCCTCGACAATTATGAATGATTTCGGAGCCAAATGAGCTGAAGTATGATATCTCCACTGTTAGTGATTTATGTAACAATTGGCTATCCATACTTAAACCACAACTTTAAACCTTGGTTTAAGTTAAACCTGCTATCAGAATACGGGCCCTTGATTTTGATAGATCAGATATAAGTGAGTGAGAGAGAAAGAGAGAGAGAAACAAGGGGTGATCAAGAAAACTGCTCTAATGATAAGTTTGTATAGCGCTGTTTTTTATGAGTATATTCGGCTGCACTTGTTCAGAGATGTATATATATATATTTTTTTTACTAGATTCTACATGTACATAACAATTTCTTAATATAAAGACACGTGTTTTCAATTTCGACTTTGAAGAGTCATGAAATAGGCAGGCTATTCATAGTTTTGGTGCAGTAAGTGCAAATTTTATTACTATCACCAAGTGTGACTTTTTTGAAAGTGGATCTTGAACAAAAAATTATCTGCGGAACTACGGAGGCTTCGACTATTTGATTTGGTTTTAATTTAACGTAATTCTGTTATGTAGTGCGAGACTTGACCGATCACAAACAATAAAAGAATTTTGAATGAAATACTTTGACGTACTGGGCAGCTGCTAAACAGTGGAGCTCTCTCAGAAGAGGTGGCGTGGAATTGAACTATTAGGAGAGAAAAGGTGTAAAGGGAAATAAGGGTGTTTGTTAGTCAGGGCCCGTTACATTACGCCGTACAGCGAATAATCCTGTGACTGCTTTTTGCGAGAGATCCTTCACAATAACCATTGGATCACTCTTAGCAAGCAAACTTACGATCAATCGCTTAGTTCTGCGTTGCGACAGATTAAACTTATCTCAGACCTTCAGTTAAAATATGTTGCATGTTCATTATGTTTAAACAATTATCTTTGATGTATTTAATTTTACATGAAAAATGAAAATCTTTTGTTGATTGTACTATAATATATGTTTTTCGAATTTGGAGAGAAATATGATATTACTTTGAAAAGGTTACGAGGTTAAGGCGCTTGTGAGTATTATCAGAGATTTGTGGATGTGTACTTCAGGAAGTGTGTGATATCTATCTGATTGTCTTATATTATTGAAATGATACAAGTCCTGTCTGTTAGAGAGGGTGTGTTACCTTGTGTGAAGGGGATATTTAAAAATAATATATACATGCATACAGTGCGTCCTTGAAAGAAAAAGAAACCAGGATTCTCATGTCTTTTTTTTCTTTCAAGGTAAATGATTAATGATATTTCATTACATTATAAATTTCAGTTACTTCTCTTTCCTTTGATACCAGTATGAGACACTTACTTCACGCATTAATGAGCAAGAGGAATTCGAACTATTAATATCAATGCCAAAATTGGGTTGCGCAGAAAAAAAATACAATAAATTGGTTTAATAGTAAGACGACTGGGCTTATCCGACCATTGGCTCATTAGCATAATTATTATATTCTTTGTTTCTGTCAATGATCTATAAAATGAGATTGGATTCAGATTCACACGTGAGCTTCTGCGCAAATCGTTTCCGATATGCCTTAATATTCATTGTTTGTAATCCGTCATGCACGAACGATTTACTAAATTTTTGGTGTTAAATCAAAGATAAGATCCTACTCTTACCAGGCATGAATCATATTTATAGTTAAAACGTATCAATAATTGTAAAATGGGTTTCCTGTTTGTTGGAATGCACTGTTGACTTAATAAATTCATTTCCTGATGAATTCCTACCGGTGGAAATTCGATTAAAATTGTCTCTTTACGTTTGTTTCATTCAGCTCATTGCATTTTGTTTTAAACTGTTTTAAACTTTATATATATATATATGTATATATATATATATATATATACATATATATAAATCTTGTATATTCATACATACATGTATATAAATCATATGATGAATACATTTCAATGAATTATGAAATATTCATAATATCTCCAACAGCCTGCCTGAGTAACCCTTGTCTGAATGGTGAAACCTGTGTGGAAACCATGGTCGGTTATCGATGCGAATCATCGGGTGAATATCTATTTTCTTATTGCATGCACTCGAGTTGTAAATCATTGTACAGTTTATTTTCATTCCTATCATTGAAAACGGACATTGATATCTTTTGTATGGCTTTTAACTTTCTATGCATGTAGGAATTTGAGTGGGAAGTTGATCAATAAACGAGAAATATAATGATATTGTAATTCATGTATCTCCTTTTTATGTTGATACAAAGCGCATGATGCAAGTAGATATAAAATGGATTTTATATAAATGATTTTTCACAGGCTTTTTTTTAATAGGGCAGGTGATGTACATTGTTATTTTTGATTGCGTTAAAAATAATTCCGAATGGAGCTAGGAGTCACATCTGTTTCGAGTCAAAGTGACTGGTTTCCGAGATACTTCGACTTGGAAGCGAGTGATTTTCACCTGATGACACAACATTCTGAGTCAAATTCATTCCGTCTGGGTCATATTAACTCGGATTGGCTTTGAGTCCCAAACGGAATCATTCCAAGTCAAATTTTACTCTGTAGAAACAAGAGTGCATTGTTTCGTAAATTTAAGGAGAAGAAGGGGGCGGAGGGGTTATATTACATGTATACAGCACAACCTGTCTATACCAGTGACCTGTCTATAGTGACCACTAAATCTGATTTCCATGGAAGCAGATTGCGTGTAAAAGAACCTGGGGCCGTTTCATAAAGCTGTTCGGAAGTAAAAAGTGACTTTATGATCGCGACTGGTGATCTTTTGTTGTAGTAAATGATATCCACCATTAAATGTTGATTATCTAGCTCGTAAGAAAGGTTCACCAGTCGTTCTTAAAGTCGCTCTTAACTTATGGAGAGCCTTATGAAACTCCCACTTGTCTATAACTGCCAGCTGTCTACATAGGCCACATTTTTTGCCCCGTGAGTGTGACGTCATCAGTTTTCCTTTTTTTCGAATTTCAGAGTTTTGATACCATATGTTGGTAGAGCATGATGAAAAAAAACTCCCTACCAAAATTAGGTGGGAAATGGTCCATGAGGCCTGAGAAACGACTTCATGAATACATAATTAGCCCCATTGTCCAAAGTCAATATATTATTGGTCTGATTCTAAATGTTGGGAACCATGCCAATAATACACTAACTTCAGTGGGGCTAATAATGTATTCATGATGTCATTTCTTAGGCCCCCATGGACCGATTCCCGCCAAATTTTGGTAATGGGAGTATTTCATCATGCGCTACCAAAATATGGTATCAAAAACGCTGAAATTAATGCTAGAACAAAAATGATTTCTGTGACGTCGCTATTGGCAGGTTTCACTGTCATTATTATCATTGTCTTTATTCTTTCCCAAATTTCTTTTCCCAGTGTGCTACTCTGATTGTAATGCTGCGCTTGACGCTGCTCACCGCGTGGATGGTGTCTATCGGATCTGTTTTATCACATCAGACGGTGTTTACAAAGGACCTTACAGTGTATGGTGCCGCTATGATGAAACATTTCACATCGGATGGCTGGTACAGTCCTCATTCATTTCCTGGGGCCCGTTGCAGAAAGAGTTGCAATCAATCGCAACTCTAAAAATAATGCGTAACTTGTATTTCAACCAATCAACAGCGCGCATTTGGGACTTGTGATTGATTTTTTTACTTGCGTTTAAACGCAACTCTTTCTGCAACGGACCCCAGCAATAGCAAGTTTTCGCAACCACTATACAGACGCTTTCTGAAACGTAAAGAATCTACTGAAAATGCCCGTCAAATAACAGTGAACAGCTTAAAGGGCATTGTCGACTATCGGTTAACCCGGGCAGCAGATTGTCCTAAGATTCGGAGATGACAAAATGAAATTATAAATGTGTTGTTTGTCCCATGGACCTACTACTCCTCTAGGTCCATGTCTGTCCAGAGTACAGGTGGGTGTTTCATAAAGCTGATACGTAAGTTAAAAGTGACTTTAAGAACGACTGGTGATCCTTTTTTGTGGTAAATGGTATATTCATAGGAGGTGGATATAACGCGTGAGAAAGGATCACCAGTCGTTCTTAAAGTCACTCCCAACTTACGAACAGCTTTATGAAACGGCCCCCAGAACGACACTGCCGTCTTGATTTACCCATTTTCGACGAAGGCAGCTTTGACATTAAAGGCCTTTGACAATAAATTCTCTACGTTCCAGAAAGCGTATGTGTAGTTGTTGTTTGAGTGTATGAGACTACACACGTCACAACTCAAACTGTGAGTCCCCTATATTGTCAAATTAAAAGAATGTGGGGGTTGAAGTTAGAGGGTGTGCGTGTGAGGAGGGGGTGGGGGTTGTGAGTGTGTATATGTATATCACAATGATTTCGTATTGAAATACTCTCTCTGATATGCATTTGTAATTTCGGTTCGTACGGCAAACATATCCATTTAATTCAGGTGGGTGTTTCATAAAGTTGTTGGTAAAGTTACGAACGACTTTACACACGACTGGAACATGTTTTGAAGTCACAACTCAATTACATAGAGATATCACATCGCATAAGAAAGGATCACCAGTCGTGCGTAAAGTCATTCGTATCTTACGAACAGCTTTATCAAACACCCACCAGGTCATACAGAGGGTTGTGTGTGTGTATGTATATCACAATAAATTCGTACTGAAATACTCTCTCTGATACGTATTTGATTCTTTTCTTTTGTATGGCTAACATATCCATTTAATTCAGGTCATACAGAGGCGTTATGGCGGGAGCGTTAACTTTGAACGGCCGTGGGAAGACTACAAGCACGGCTTCGGCAATATCTCGACGGAGTTCCGGCTCGGCAACGACCTCATTCACGACCTGACAAGTAGCAGGACCTTCCTTCTCCGCATAAGCATGTGGAGTGAGGACGGTTCATACTATCACGTGAGATACCATCCTTTTCGAGTCGGAGACGAGGGTAGTGGTTACCAACTCCACCTTTGTCGACGTACATGTGGTACGTGATGCCCGCCTGTTTATTTTGGTTTTTATTTTGTATTGATAGGCCTATTAACCCTTCTCACAGGCTTGTTTCATTCCATTGGGTTTTCTCGTCGCAGCTCGTAATCGCGCAACCCGACCATTCAAGGAATATTATCATTCTGTTAACCAATAGTCTGATGAGTATTGCTTATTCGTTCATCATAATTTGCGTTGAACGAGGGTGCCTTGGAGGCTCGTAATGCAAAAAGTTTCATTAAGAAAAGAAGTAAAGAGGGTGAAATATACCAATTCTCGATGAATACATGTCTATTCGAAATCTATGACTATTCAATTTTTCAAGGTCTTTGCTATTGCATATGCCATTGTGTACCATCTCGGCTCGTTGTGCCACTGGTCATTATACAGTGCGTCCCACAAAAAACGAAACCGATATCTATTGATGATAACTTAATCACAAATACAATAGACAAATGACCTACCATTTTAAAGCTTAGAATCTTCTCGTTCATCTGAAATTACTTAGATTATTTTTCATTCATGCATGAGTGAGCAAAAACAATTTGAAGAGGAGATACAAAAAAGTAATTTGGCGGGCTTTATCTGTGTTTCAAATAGAAAACCACATTTTAAAAATGTTCATTATCTGCTCTTTAATTTGATACCTCAATTACACAAAATGTTCAAGAAATAACAAAGTTCTAGTTATTTGAAATAAGGCTTGAATTTCAATAATTTCATAAAATGAAGAGGTTTTACAGGTTAGCATTCAAACTCACTCCACACTCCGTTTGTTGACGGTCATCCATGCATTAAGTCTTTTGTTAACCGTGCGATAGCTTCTGTGGGAAACCGATGAAAACACGTTTATTTAATGAAATTATAGAAATTAATACAAGCAATGTTTCGAGGGAACATAACCTTTTTACTTCTTGACCATTTGTTGTGATTAAGGTATCAAATAAACGAGCAGATATTGAACTTTTTAGGCATGTGATTTTCTTTTTGAAATTCACATACCCCCGCCAAATGAGTTTTTAGTGTCCTTTCTTCAAATTGTTTTGCTCACTCATGCGTGAATAAGGAGTAATCTAAGTAATATTAGATGAAAGAGGAGATTCTGAGCTTTGCATTGGTAGGTATTTGTAAATTGTTTTTGCGATTAAGTTATGATAAATCATCGCTTAATCTCAGTTTCGTTCTTTCTAAGACGCACTGTATAGCCTACAAATAGTGAATAGGAGGAATGAGTTTAATGGTACGAGATTTGGCCCGTCATACTCATGCCTTAAATTCGTATTCTTTTTAAAATGAAGGTTGATAAAAAAGATAATTGTGGTTGGCTTATATAGGATATCGGTTAAAATTTTTCCAATAACTGCAATGTCACTTAAAATTTCGCCCTTTAATTGTTGCCTGTCTCCTTTCACCCCAATCCATGGTGAAATCAAACCTTTAATTTCTTTTTACGCATTTGCTTGAATTAGATAGCAGCTTCGAACTGCAGGATGGAGCTAAGTTCAGTACGATCGACCGGGACAATGATGTGCTACCGGGGAATGACACTTCATGCGCCCGTCTGAAAGGGGCTGGATGGTATGAACATTGCGGCAACGTCAGTTTTAACACGAGACGAACGGAGAACGGAACAATTGGGGTATGGCGGTCGGATGGAACGGTGATAAGGTTGGGAAGCTTTGAATTTAGGATAAGACCAGATTAAATTGATGACAGTAAGGTCAATATTCTTATGAAAATAACAACATTTGTAATTTATCTGCAATGACATTTATTGAGGCCAGGGGCGAATCCAGGATTTTCTTGGGGGGGGCACATTTTCTCGAGGAAATTTTGAAAAGCAAAAAAAAAGAGCAAAAAAGGAGGTTTTTACCCCAAGCTGATGGTCATTTCGTCCATGAAAAAATTGAGAAGCCAAAAGGAAAAAATAAGCTTCTCACCTAACATGTATGAATGACATATTCCCATTAAAAATATATACCGAGACTTTCAAAGCGTGGGGCGGGGAGCTTGTCTAAGAACGGCATATCTACATTTGTATTGACTATCTCGGTATCTTGCCATTCGATTTACTCATTCACTGATTCTATTTCCAAAAGTAAATGTAATGAATATATAAAAAGGGGCCACAAATAGAAATTACACAATGTGTTTGTTCTTGATTTTGAATTTGAACCCGTTAATCTTCTTAAAAAAAGGTTGTATTTCTTGTGAAAGTTGTTTTATCGGGATATTATGATCTCGCGAGGGGTATCTAATACATTCACATTAATTTTGCCCTATACGGCGGCCGTACGCCGAATCATCGAAAACAGCCTTTTTATTCATTTTTATTATGTAGCTGGTACAAAAAAAATGTTAAGACGGCTGTTTTCGACTCGCCTTACGACCGACTCAAAGCAAAAGTGACTGACTGAGGTATAACTCTTTTTGGCGGTTCGGACACAACCAAGTGGTCAATATTTGTTATATGTGATAACTCTTGTTAGTATATTTGGCTAAATACGCGTGAACAAGAAGCAAAAGACATATGATACTACTAATAGCTGGATTTATATAGCACTTTTTGCCTTCAGATTCAAAACGCAGCTATTATTCCCCCAGCCTGCCTATTATAAGCGCTCAAGCATTGGAGGAATTTCTTCCTACCGAGTACCCATTCACCTCAACTGGGTTGAGTTGCAGCACAATTTGGGTAAATTTCTTACTGGAGGAAAACACACAATGGCTGGGAATCGAACATCGAACGTCCCTCAGATTGGAAGACAAGAGTCATAACCACTCGACAACGACCATTCCAAGCAAAGTACATGAAATTATTTCGAGACAACTAAGCGAGAAGTAATGCATTTTAAATATACAATAAGAATGATAAAGTATTCATTGTTTCGTGTTCGTACCGAACCAATTTCACGACACACAATATTTCGAAATTACATGGAATTTATAAACATAAAATCGAATTCTTAGTACTTAAACTGCTGTAGATTTCTTACCAACATGATTTAAATCAATTTGTAATTATATTGCTTTTACATCACAATGCACAGAGTATATACTTGTTAAAGACCCACATTACAAATTAAAGCCTCACTCACCTTATATGCCTTAGAAAGCAAGCAATTGACTAACTGTTGTGGGTTTAATATGCTTTCCAGCTAAAACTGATTTTGTAATTTTATCCTGTAATTTTTCTATTTCTATGTATGATCTGAGTATTGTAAGTCAGTAAGTAAGTATTGAGTAAGTTTTTCTTTTGTTCATTATGTGTCTGGAATGTGATTATCGACAATTCGTGCGATATATATTAAATCTTACATTATCATTATTATCCAGAGTCAATAATTTGTAAAACAATATCTCATAATACAGTGCGTGTAAACAAAATGGGACAGATTTGTTTCATATCATGTTGTCTATATTTTGGTGTTAATAGTTGGTCTGAAGTCTTATCTGTTAAATGCAATTTAAAAAAATAGTTTCGGTAATGCTTGAGCGAACACAGAATGTTTTTGTTCTGGGGTTAAAAAGGAGGCTTGCACCAAAACGGCATAAAATGATATGATGATCGGACTTGTTGCTAATCAGCAGACTTCCTCTTAATCTTTTCATTATCTAACTAAGCCATAAGTTTCGAATTACGCGGTCAAAATTCTTTTTTTTTTGCTTGAATCTTTCTGTTGTTTTATTTCAAATATGTTCTCTTTTAGCTTTGAAAATTCCTTCTTCAAGCAAAAACACTTTTTCAACCGAGCTATGGGAGTGCGTTTATTTTTTTCTTCTTCAAATCCTTTGATTGTGTGCTAAAAAGGCTATGGTGCCTTTAAACAGTGGCCTGCTGACTGGCGGGGCCCAGGGGTGCTCCCCGAATAAAAAAAAATCATGACCAAGAAAAAAGTGGAAAGGAAATAAAAGGAAAGATTAAAAAAGTGAAATATGATTTATTTTCTGAATATTATGTCAAATCTATCACAAAATTTGATAGTTTGAAAACAAAGTGGACATTTTTGCTTGCTCGCTTTGATCGCTCACAACTTGTTTATACATTTCATCCGATCTGCCATATCTAGCTCCTTCAAAATTGACTCGATACACCATTGCCATTGAAATACATGAATCATTTCCTGTTTGTCCTGTCAAGCACATAACTTGGTCAAGAAATCAATAAACCCTTGAAAGTAGGATTCATTTCTTTTATAAAATATACCATAACATAATTTGTTCTACATAATAACATTACAATTTCTCCCAATTAACAATGGAATTCTTCTTGCTCGGGTTGACAAAAAGGTCTTCTCTTCAAAGGTAAAGAAGTTTCAATGGAAAAGAAATAATTCAAATAAATAGATTTGTAAATTAAATTTGACAGCCTGATTCGAAAATAATTGCTAAAAGTCTGATCATCAAATGATTTGCATAAAATTCAAATACCCAAAATTCAATGACGCAAACATCTTATTTTTAAAGTGATTCTTTGATATATGTCTTTAAAAGAATCTGATGCCCATCTGCCGTGCCTTTTAAATAGGCGATCTGGTACTCCGATTTGGGCTGCTGCGGTAACACCGCCCGCCCTCAGGCTATAACCCAAACTGCTCGAGTTCACCCCGATAGCTTCCAGAACTTCTTTGCAATTCTCTCTACATCTTGAATATGACATCTTTCCTTTTCTGAGTTTGTAACATTTCTGAGATGTACAAAAAGTGAGAACACAAAACCATTTTCTTTAGATACAGATTGTGTACTATCTAAATATATATCTGCGCATATTTACTGGACATGTTATTCTTCCAGTGGTAAAAACGATTACCCAGGCTCCTCTCGAAATTCGTCAGTCTTACTTTTCTCAAGGAAAACTTCCATGTGAGAATCGAATAATTCAATGTCACTAAGCTTAATGTTGGATAGTTCATCGAATCTTAAAATTCCTGCATATGCTAACAATAACATAGAACAATTAAGAAGATCTTTCACAGATCCCGAGTCAAACTTAGAAACGATACTCAAAAGCATGTCAGGGGTAACGGATTCTCTCCTATTCACCGGTCTTGCTAGGATCCTCTTGATCCCTTCTAAAATCAATTTCAAGAAATTAGATACACAAGGATTATTTCTGTTCCTTGTATTGAAAGAACAGTCAAATTGCTATTTCAAAGCATAAGAAGCTGTCTCTATTTTTGCTATATGGGGATCCTCCATTTAACAATATAAAGTACATACATGTAAGTCTTGACTTGCCGTGCCACTGTTACTACACCAAGGTTTCCTTGCTTCTACTGCACGTTTATATTTCTTGACCGTGCTCTCTGAGCGGGAGGCTGCTAAAAATCTCATGAGCGTGTCTTTGAATTCAATGTCGTGTATAAAATATAAAATGAAAGTAAAGAGGATACATCCTCCTCTGTGAATTAGATGAATTCTCCATGAAAAGCTGCCAATGCAATCATTAATAAAATATATATTCATTTTGCTACTGCCATGCAGTGCAGATGCAAACAGACAACACTTCACAATTAAGGGAAACCATTGTATACTTTTAATACCCATTCTCCAGTGAGACAGTGTAATTTTTCATCTCCAGTGAGATACTATCGCTCTGCTGTCAATCTATCTACCGACTAAACGTAGACAATGACTCCACTTTTGAATTCATTGGATCCAAAAACGGTATTTCTATTTTGGCCCTGATCAAAATGTGATTTGGATCAGAAAACTTGATAATCTGACGAATTATGCTTGAAAATGTGCTTTTTCTGGAGAAAAGTAAAAGCCAAAAGGGTGCAGAAGGCCAAATAAGAACCACAAGAGTAGCTACTGTTCAGTTCGCTTTAGTGTGTCTGATAGCTTTTGGTACCATTTTGATAAGGGAACTAACCAATTATTGTGATGTTCCCAGGACATTGAAAATGCATCTAGTTGATTAGTATTGGGGATGTAAATTTGGAATTGAAATTCGGAATCTTAGCGCTGTGTTCGTTTGCAAAACTATCAACTGTGTGTGTTCCCCAAAGTCTATCCATGAAGCTATTAAACAGACTAATAGCTCTATGGTCTATCCATAAGAGAAAAGGGTTTCTGAAACACCCCAATCATCCGAATCAATTTATCTGCTCGAGGCATCTGCCTCTTGATTTTGCTTTTATCGGTATCCACTGTATCTCCATTACTATCTTCATTTGATAACAGTAATCTACTAACTCAATAACGCCCAGTCTGAGACTGGGCGTTGTGGCGTGCGCCTGTAATCTAAGCTGTGGGGAAGTTACAAATTGATGCGGAGGTACGAGGTTCGAGCCCTGGTCACGTCTTTCGGATGGTGACGTTAAAGGTCGGTCCCAGACGTAAATAATCATATCTGATTGATACACGTCTGACAAAACTCAAATACACACACAATACTAAGCTGATGCAGATCATTTTTCATACTGCCCTTCTTTATCATCTTCTCTACTCCAGTATTATCTGTGAATATTTTTAACTGTTTGGTTTCTTATACTCTTTTCAAATGCATTTACTGCCAGTGCAACACCTTTTAGTTCTCTCTAAGTGGAACGTTTACCTTGCTCTTCTGACCAGATGTGTTGGAATTTCAGTCCGCCGCACTCTGCTGACCTAGCTCCACATCCGATGTGGATGGCGTCTGAAAAGACAAGTATCTGTGGTATAGAATAATGCAATATATTTCGTACATTTAATGACTTAACATTATCTCTCCAGAAGAACAGTTCTTTAAGATATCATTTCGTGTAGATAGATTAATTTCTTTGTCCCAGTGTTTGCAGGAGACAACAACAATTGATGAAAATCTAGTTCTCAACTGTGCGATCTGCCCAGTTACAGGTAGCAAGGAAATAATTCTACCTATAAAGGCCGCTAATTTCCTAGCGGTAGTGTGTGGTATGAATTCCAAAATGTTGACAATTCTACGATCTGATGCATATAAAGTGCCACTTTTGGAATCCCACGTCAACCAAGCCAATTAATTTTCTTAGTTGTTATCCATACTGACTTCTCTATTTTAAGCACTAAATCCGCATTCAACAAGTCATATCTGACTGCTGTGGCAATTTCTTCACATTCGTGAAAGGAGGATGCATTAATCCATTCATCATCTAGAATACAACTACAAAAGTACGTTTATTCCTCCAGTACTTGACAATTTTAGTGAAAATATATGGAGCAAAGAACAATCCAAAAGGAAGTACCTTAAAAGAGCAATATGTAATAATTCCGTTGAAGTTCCAGCTGGAACATAAATACTTACAATAATCTTCAATGTATCAATATGGTGATAACCCGACTTAAGGTCAAAGGAAACAATGCAGTCAACCTTTTGAAGGTATTCCAGTGCTATATTCCAATCTTCAAATTAGGATAATCTTTGTTTCCAAACGTTATATATCTTAAATCTAAAATTAGGCACTTCTTGTCAGAATTGTGAAAAGGAACTGTAAAAAGATTGACGTATAGTACAGAACTCACTTCGAACATGTCGAAATCAAATCTTTATTCAATACTTCAAGAACAGCTTCCGAAATGAAGTCTGTATGCTCAAGGGCTGATTTGTTATTATGAAACACTTTTGGAGGAGGGGTCTTAAGAAAGGGTATCTTATAACGAAATTGCATCATTTTCATTTTCTTATTCTTTGGCTCCTATTAATTTCCAGAAGTCAACGTTGACTTTCATTCTTCCTCTAACAATGGGTTCAGCTGTACCTTGTTCGTATTCAAAATATTTGATTCTGTAATCTTCAATTTCATACCGATTCTTCTCTCCCCTGTCCGATTCCAGATCTCTTTCTACTCTTTCACTTAATTCAGGAAAAGCTGAAAACAAGAATCCAAGAAAACATACTGATATCCAATAAAAGCAAATATATTGTACTCATTGCAAGCATGACAGTTTTTATGATTTCTAGAAGACCCATGCAACGTGACAGTATTCTCAGTAGAATTTGACTTCTCAAAATCTAATCAATAAATCATGTTTACGTGAAAGAAATTGTCACCATATGATTATCTGTAAGATTCCAACTCGGCCCACTTTTTTTGGGAAAAACATTCAATTAACTTCAAACCATTGGTACCACGTACTCACATCAATGCTATATGCAGACGAATGCTTGAAACATGTCTATAAATATTGTCAAAATTATGCTTACCGAATCCGGTATCTTTAGAGGCCTGTGCCTTCTTTGGTGGGTTTGCTATTCGGGCAATTCCTCCTCTAATGTTAGTCGATTTGACATTTTCCGAACCTAGAAATGTTCTTTCCGATGAAGTTTTTTTCTTGATTCGTGTTCCTATGGGGTCCTAGAACAAATTCAGCTTGGTTGCCCAAAGTTGCCGTTTGGGCAATTTTGCTAATTTGCATAAATCCAAAATGGCCGACAGATGCCATCTTGAAAACCTAACTTTTGAACCCCTGTCCCAAAAATGATGAGTAATGACTCGTTTTAGGGGTTTAGAGATGTGTAGAACCGATTTCTGTAATCATTTTTGCAATATAAGGTCATCTTCAGTTCAAATTCAAGATGGCCGCCATATGCCATCTTGAAAAATTGACTTTTGATCCCCTTGCCCCAGAATGACGAGTAATACCTCTGTTTAGGGGTTTTGGGGTGTGCAGAATCCATCTCTGCTTTCTATTTTGCAATATAATGTCATCTTCAGGTCAAATCCAAGATGGCCGCCATATGACGCCATCTTAAAATATCAACTTTTGAACCCTTTGCCCCAGAATCATGAATAATAACTCTATTCATGAGTCATTTGCTATGTTGATTCAATTCATGCAGTAATTTTGCATAAAGGATAATCTTCAGATCAAATCCAAGATGGCCGCCAACCGCCATCTTGAAAAATTACTGTCCGAGGCTTATACGTGTTAGAACTAATGTAAAGGGATTTCAGTAAGAATACTCATTTCTTTTATCAATTCTCAAGTTCAAAGTCAAGGTGAAGTTACATCTTAGATGTCAGATTTCGATATTAACTGCTCAACTTAGAATGAATCCTCTTTAGGTTTGGGCTATGGATCCATTTCGAATGTATTTTCATTTTTTTAATGTCCATCTGTTAATAGCTCTATGGTCCATCCATACCTTTCTACTGAAGATGCTTTTAGGGTCTTATTTGAATTTGAAAGTGTTTTGTCAATATTTTTTCTAAATCAATGTGTCCAATGATTGGTAGGCATCAGTTCGCCTTAAAATATTAATGGTGTAGCGCTAGGCCTTACTTTTCTAGAGTGACTATAGAGGTCCACTCTAGAGTGGCAGTCTCTGTTGAGCAAATTTTTACAGATGAAGGAGGATGGCGCTGAGACCGTATAGAGATGCTGCCCTAGCCTTTCTCCTAGGTCTTTGGTCTGCCAATTTTTTATTATTTTCTGACGTCTTGACCCCTGTACTTAGTAGCTCTCCATAGAATGGCGACTACCATCTACACCTTCATAAGTGTTAGTGTCTATGCCGGCAAGTTTTATGTCTCGTTTGCAGGTGTCTTTATAACGGAACTGTGATATACCGATGGGGTGAGACCAATCACACAGCTCACCTTACCTTGGCGAATCCCTTCTTGGATTCGCCAAGGTTTCATGCGGCAAACATGCCCCAACCACTTGAGGTGCCTTTGACTAAGGAGCGAGAATAAGCTTTTGATGCCAGCACGTACGCTGAAGGGCCTCTGTATTTTTCACTTTGTCCTGCCATTTAACGTGCATGACACGTCCGAGGCAGCTGACATGGAAGGTGTTTAGTCACTTTTCTTGGTCGGCGTACGTTTTCCAGGACTTACTTCCGTGCAGGAGCTTGGCCATGACTGTGACAGATTTTACAATCCTGATGCTTATATGCTTGTCCTGTGAAAGGGGGCTAGAGACATATAGTCGGTCCAAGGTAGGTGAGGAGTCCACCACAACCAGACTTGTGTGTGCTGTTGATATACATATCTGGAGGACAGTCGGTGTCTTGAGTCTATCAGGATTTCTGACTGTCTCAAAGGCTGATGGATGATCCAAACCCCTTACATGCACAGAACAGGCAGCTGTTATGTATGACGAGGTCTTGTACTCCCACTTCTTGAGAAGCAGGAGCGACATCGTTTCCGTAAAACATTTCACGAATGAGAACAATCCTGACCGTGGAACAGTCTTGGGGGAGCCTATCTTCTGCAGGAGGCTAAAGAGTGCACTCCTGCTGACCAATTAAGTCAATGGCTCTTGTCAGGAGGAAAAGTCCAATAATAATTTTAAAGGAAGTTAATAAGTTAACTATTTAAAAAAAATACGGAGAAATCACTTTTTAATTCAAATAATACTTTAAAGTCATTTCACTGGAAAAGTATGGTCGCATAGATATAAAAAAGGATTAAAACTCCCGAAATCATAGCCCAAATCTTGAATGGTTTCATTCTAAAGTATGCGGTTAATGAGGAAATCTATCAACCATCTGACCATGACTTGACTTCGAACTAAAAATGGAGTGATTAAAAGAAATGAATCATTCTCACTGAAATCCCCTTACGTGAGCTCCAATACATAATAACAACCTTATTGGGGAGAGCACTTCTTCAAGGTTCAATAGTCTCGAAAGTAGTTTTTTTCTTAATATGGCGTTTAGTGGTCATGTTGGATTATTTTGACCTGGAGATTATCCTTTATTGCAAAATCATTAACAGAAATGGAATCAACATACCAAATAACTCACGAAACGAGGGATTATTCATGATTCTGGGACAAAAACTTGAGAATTAATAAAAGATATGAGTATTCTTACTGAAATCCCTTTACATTAGTTCTAACACGTATAAGCCTCGGAAAGTAATTTTCAGGATGGCGGTTGGCGGCCATCTTGGATTTGATCTAAAGATTATCCTGTATGCAAAATTACAGCATGAATTGAATCAACATACCAAATGACTCACGACTAGAGTTATTATTCATGATTCTAGGGCAAAGGGTTCAAAAGTTGATATTTCAAGATGGCGTCATTTGGCGGCCATCTTGGATTCGACCTGAAGATAACATTACATTGCAAAATAGAAAGCAGAAATGGATTCTGCACACCCCAAAACCCCTAAACAGAGGTATTACTCGTCATTCTGGGGCAAGGGGATCAAAAGTCAATTTTTCAAGATGGCATCCGGCGGCCATCTTGGATTTGACTTGAAGATGACCTTATATTGCAAAAATGATTACAAAAATCGGTTCTACACATCTCTAAACCCCTAAAACGAGTCATTACTCATCATTTTGGGGAAAGGGGTTCAAAAGTTAGGTTTTCAAGATGGCATCTGGCGGCCATTTTGGATTTATGCAAATTAGCAAAATTGCCCAAACGGCAACTTTGGGCAACCAAGCTGAATTTGTTCTAGGACCCCATGGGAACACGAATCAAGAAAAGAACTTCATCGGAAAGAACATTTCTAGGTTTGTGTATTGAGCCTATGGGACTATCAAATCGACTATTTGTTAATATCTGAGATATATAGTCTGCGCTGATGATTTGAAACTGGCCTGGCTACCAGCCTGGCTGTTGTCCTTGCGGGTTAGGATTTACCGAATTCATCGTTACTGGGACCGAGCCCGCATTAGGCGATAAATTATTATCAGGCTTTCTCAAAGAGGAAGGCAATGATCCCAAAAACAAATATGTCGGAGGATACCGCCATGATATGGCTCTTACCTAGTGTACAAATACAGCTATACGACGCCGAAGCTAGAAAAGGTTACAATAAACATGGCTCCAACAAGGAGGAAATAGAAGCGTGACTTGTCCGCTGCGTGCTGAAAACGGTCAATGATTCAAACGACTCTGTCATGACTGCACACCGTTTAACTTTCCCGCCTCCCCTGCTGATTTGCATACTTGAAATGCAAAGCACGTAACCAACAATAGGAAACGTCATTGTTAGCGGATCATGCACGCTCTTACAAGCAGTGCTTTTTAGTGGATCCCCTGATTTCCCTAACCAGATATTGTTAAAACTATTTGACAAATGTTTTGGAATTTGTAATTGATTTGTAATCATTGTAATCATATTTGATTTGTATTTTTTTATATTGTTAATGATGAAAATGAAAATAAAATCTTGGACTTTGATTTGAATAATAATCTTAAATAAGAAGTAATTTAATTAAAAAGTTAATTATTTTCTAATGGACCATTAAGTTGGAATTTATTCTCAGAGGAATTTAAAGAAAGTTGTTCACTCAATTAATTGAAGAGGAATAATGAATTCAAGACCATCACAAATTCAGTTTAAATTTTATCATTTTGCATTGGTTGTTTGGTATTTTCCATGCATTAATGCTTGTATGAATGTTTATTAAGTATCAGGTCTATTTAATTTTGGTTGGATAAGGTTTACTCCTAATTGGTTATACGTTCTCGTTATACATACATTATTTTTCTTATACTGTATTATTATTCTATTCTGTTATTTACTTTAATATATGGTTGTATTTATTTCGAGAAAAATAAATCGAATTGAAAATACGAATTCCTTTTTTTAAATTCAAGTTGGCGATTAACAATTGTGTCACAGACTGTCATAGACTAATTCTGTTTGGATTGTGTTTCCTATCGTAATTTCTACCGGGAGGAGGGGGGGGGGCTTTAAGGATATCTAGCAAGGGATAATGTATACACAGACATAGCAACGCACCTGACACATAGTCTGCAGGCACAGACCCTGATTGAAACTTTGATCAGCAAGTGTGTCTCCACGCAAAGACTAACACATACAAAACTTGCCGTTTCAATTCGAGAGCCTTCGGTATACACAAGGCATGAGTAGGCTGCACGTTCAGACCCTAAACTAGAGTGAAACGTTTGCACAGCAGACTACCTGGCACGTTCCAGAACCCATTAAAAGTGTTTTTATTTTTCTTCGGAAGCCCCCCCCCCCCCGTTATAGCCACACTCTAAAATCAAATCAGTCAAATTGACTACACAGTAGTCAGCTTGGTGCAGCTGATTGTCTACAATTCTGACATGTATTCTAGTAAAATATAACTACTGTTCAAGTAAAATACGACTAGAATATAGTCAAATATGACTAGAATAACAGTAACCCTATAAAATAGTCATTTTTGACTGATTTGTTTTTAGAGTGCAGAGCTTGTAGTGATCTAAAGTCGGATTTATCTTTTCGTTATACCTCGGTCACATTTGCCATACGGCGGCCGCACGGTGAGTCGAACACAGCCGTTTTATCATTTTTTGTCATAGCTACATAAGGTGGTTTGAATACACATGAACAAACGGCTGTTTTGGCCTCGCCATACGGCCGCCGTATGTGACTGAGGTATAACGAACAGATAAATCCGACTTTAGATCACTAACAAGCTATTCACTCTAAAAACAAATCAGTCAAAAATGACTAGTTAATAGGGTCAGTTGGGTGCAACTGTGACTGAGGTATTAAAAACCTGCTCAGATTTGAGAAGATAACAGAGTTTATAATAAGTTTATAATTTCTGTTCAGTAATACAACTGGCGTATAGATTGAGGGGGATCCCCAAAAGTCTCACTATGTATAAAAAGATTGAGGTAAAAGAACGAAAAGGAAAGTAAATGAGTAAAATGCTATTTTCTGAACTTTAAGCCGATTACTATCAAATAATTGATTTTTGTATTAAAAGCGTCAATATTTTTCTCGCTCGCTTCACTCGCTCGTACATGCAGCATTTTTAAAAAGAAATTTGGCCCCATAATTCATATTTTGCCCCCTCATTTTTTTTGCTCATTACGCCACCGGTAATAAAATTGGTTTACATCAACGAAGGTAGAGGGCAGCAACACACAACACTGCCATGTTTTGCTGTTCTCTACGTTCGATGGTTTAGATTAGATGATATTGCCAGCAAACACGTAATTCTGATTATGTAGCATCGGTCCCAAACTAGCGGCACTACAAGGTTGTGAAAATAACCCAAAGGATATTACTAGAAGCATTTCTGAAATGTTCTGAAACATTGCTAATAGCTCTTATTTGGTTATGAACAGCGCATAGGCCTATTTGATCCATAGACAAATAAGATTTGATGCCACTGTAGTTTCATAGAGCGCCACAATGATCAGCAACACAAAATCATTTCATCATCTCGCTTTTTTCATATCTACTTGCGATTGAAGTTGAACTTGGTCATGGGTGTATTTCTATATTAAAGATTTTATCTTTCACTTCAAAATGTTGCTGTGTCATTAAATCTATCACCCAGTCGCATATTGATACTTAAGTGACGTATGCACACCCACACACACACACGCACGCACACCCTCAGACACACACACACACACATATATATATATATATATATATATATACAGTGTATAAAGACGAAACTAGTTAAAGTGACATTTTTGAGCATTCTTTGACTATTCTTCATTTAGTTTGATTATTATTTACTTTCCGTGACGGGGGACATACTTCGTTGTTTCATCGTGTTTATATACAGTGTATATATATATATATATATATATATATATATGACTGCGTGTTGGTCACAGATGAGATAAAAGAGGCAAAGAGGTAATGCATTGTTATAGTTCCATCTGTAACAATGGATTTGGAAATAAACTTTGTTGGAACTATAACAATGCATTACCTTTTTGCATCTTTATAAGCAGATATGTTGCAAGCTACACCTTAAGGTAGTTGATTTTTTTTTGCTATTGTACATCGTTTTGTAAATTCGACAAAAAAAGTGATACCACAATTTGAGACCATTCACATCTAGCAATGAACTAGAGCAGCTAGGTGTCCAAACTAACTCCCTTTTGTGTCAAACCTTTTCCGTGGTAAGGGTTGAACTCCTATCATAGAGGAGGTGCGATAGCTCAGTGAGGAGGTGCGATAGCTCAGTGAGGAGGTGCGATGGCTCAGTGAGGAGGTGCGATAGCTCAGTGAGGAGGTGCGATGGCTCAGTGAGGAGGTGCGATGGCTCAGTGAGGAGGTGCGATGGCTCAGTGAGGAGGTGCGATGGCTCAGTGAGGAGGTGCGATGGCTCAGTGAGGAGGTGCGATGGCTCAGTGAGGAGGTGCGATGGCTCAGTGAGGAGGTGCGATGGCTCAGTGAGGAGGTGCGATGGCTCAGTGAGGAGGTGCGATGGCTCAGTCGGCAGAGCGGGGAATATTCCGGTGACCTGGGTTCGATTTCCACTACCAGTGCGCTAGTGCCCTTTGGTAAGGCATTATCCTCAGTACCAGATTCTTCGGAGAGGACCTTAAGCCGTCGGTCCTCTGGTTGCTTGCTTACAAGCATTCATGCTTTCTTAGCAATCAGGTAAAAATCACCACCAATCACCAATCATAGGGCTCCTATGAGATTCTGCTCCCAGTCTACTAAAATAATAAAATACGTCAGGCGGCAATCAAGAAAAAAAAGAGTTAAAAAAGGGTGACGTAGGTTTTGAAGTAACCTTTAAAAGTTTCAAATACACAAACCATGGCGAAACGAAACGTCTCTAATCAAAAAAACGTTCTCAAGTAACGACATTTGTCAGTGCATGGATCCATTTTACCCGTAGACATATTAGATTATAATTAAAATATATTTCATTGTCGGGTTTGCCTGGAGAAACTTGTAGCGTGAGGTACATCGGGAAGGGCATAGAAAAAAAAACTGTCTGGAAACTCATGAAAATGATAATTGTTAATGGAGTATTACCATGACTACCGAAAGTCGCTTCCACAAACACAGCACTTTACGAAAGTGGTGCAAGTCATTTTCAAAGGAAACATTTTAATTAAAATAGTGGGAGTATTTAAATGTAGCATTACAATATACCAATTCGATGCAAAAAAAAAAGAAAAAAAAATCAAGTACTCGCAGTCAGGTGAAATAGAATATGGAATGTTTTACCTAACTTATTGATTTTACTCGCTTGGGATGCAACAAAGTGATTATAAAAATGAATACGACAATGTATGTATTGGAGTGAATTTGAGAGTAGGCGGGAATGACGAGCTCGAGAATCCTGTGAAATTATTCGAGCTACCAACTGAAACTTCAGTTTTGTGGATGTTGTATTTTAATGATAGAATATAGATTTTCCGCAACAGCTAAGCAGATCTGGGCCCCTTCTTACAAAGAGTTGCGATTGATCCGATCAGTCGCAACTATGGAAAGCCATCAACATCTAAAATGCATGTTGGTTCAAAATATTTTCTAGATATGCTGTATATTCATGCACTCATCCTTTTCTTTCAAGTTCAGTGTGCTTTTCTTTGCTTACATAAGAGGACATTTCCTGCAAACTAAATTATGACATTGATGGATTTCCATAGAGTTATAATTTACTGGATCAATTGTAACTCTTTGTCAGACGGGGCCCTGTTCTATAATATTCATGGCAGTGTGGTATTCAAGATCAAGAAAACGAAGGAACAAAAGAAAAACAACAACAAAGAGGAATAAAAGGAATAAGAAATAGAGGCGCATTACAAAGGAAAAGAGAAAGAAAAAAAAAAAGAAGTCGTGGATGCAGGATGTACATTATATGAGAATCAGAATATCAAAATGAAACGTGGGAAGATTGAACGGAATGGAAAAAAAGAGAATAAATACAGAAATATAGAAAATATAGTTTCTTTTTAGTTTGGCTATATAAGTATTGATATTTGGCAAAACTGGTAGAGTGCCATTCGAAGGGGAAACGCCAGTACAATAGAGAAAACGAACGAAATATCCCTTGTTCAATCATATCAAAATCATAAAGAACTAGGAGGGATAAATACATATCTTAAGCTAGATCAGACAATAGCGATGAAAAATATTAAACCCAATGGCGGTATAGACAAATCAATAGAAATATGAACGGCAAAGTCTTATTATCAAAAACTTATGTTTCAACAAAATCAAATTTGTATTTGCTTCAACAGTTTTTCGTCCTCTCAACAAATGGGAAATATTATTGATTTTATTTTCTCAATGCCGACAAAGAAAGAAAAAATCCAGGAAAGGGTTTTGAGAAAGAAATCGATATCTCGAAGATTAAATCAAGATTTGGTCAGGTGTGATAATGCTATTCATTGGATCCAGTCTTTATTTGCACGTTGTGACACTAGCCTCGTTCAGACCTGCGGACGTTTTACAAAGACCTAATTATGAGGCTACTGGAGTAAAAGCATTTCTTGGGTAAATGCCTCACGGTTTCGTTCACGAGTGGCTTCAAGTAATGATGAAGGGTAAATGGGGGGGGGGTTGTATGTTTTCCTTTTCGGAGGGGGAGGGGGATGGCGATTGCCCTCTATGATTATTCAAGAAATGATAAAGGGTAAATGGGGGGGGGGTTGTATGTTTTCCTTTTCGGAGGGGAGGGGAATTGCGATTGCCTTCTATGATTATTCTAGAAATGATAAAGGGTAAATAGGGGGGAGTTGTGTGTTTTCCTTTTCGGAGGGGGAGGGGGTGGCGATTGCCCTCTATGGTTATTCAAGAAATAATAAAGGGTAATTGGGGGCGTGTTGTGTTTTTTCCTTGTCAGAGGGAGAGGGGGGGGGGCGGTTTCCCTCTGTGCTTCTTCAAGTAATGATAAAAAGTAAATAGGGGCGTGTTGTGTGTCTTCCTTTTCGGAGGGGGAGGGGGAATGGCGATTGCCCTCTATGGTTATTCAAGAAATGATAAAGGGTAAATGGGGGGGGGGGTGTTTTCCTTTTTTGGAGGGAGAAGGGGTGGCGATTGCCCTCTATGATTATTCAAGCAATGAAAAAAAGTATATGGTGGCGTGTTGTGTGTTTTCCTTTTCTGTTTCACCTTTTATGTGCATAGACACACCGTTTTTTTTTTAAATCTTAGCAAAATGGGAATGCAATCGACAAGCCTAGCGGTTAAGCCCCCCCCCCTCGCCTAACCTGCCTTTTGAACTTTATCAACTCATGTTTTACAGCGTACAATTCATACCTTCCGTCGATTGAAATATATATGTTTGTTGGATATGGAAACAAAATGAAATGCACTGAAAGAAAAAAAGGGGGGGGGATAAATATATATTAAAGGTCTTGACTGCATGTGTATTTTCTATAATAGGAAAAAAAACGTTGGTCATTTTTAGCTAATCTCATGTCCCTACTCAGCTGAGCCATTACGGCACAACTGTTCTGCCGAGGGGTCCAGCTATATTATATAAACAACATGAAATTCATATTACAAAAATAAATTCATTAAAAAGATTATATAACATAAAAGCAACATCATATCAGTTCAAGGGAGAAAGAACAGCGATCCCAACCCACCCTACTGTAGAAACCGAGTCCCTATCCCCGCCCAATACACCCCCCCCCCCCGTACCCCCGAATTATTTATTTAATCTTTTATTTAAAGGGAAAAAGCTTTCAGGATTTGGCCATTATGGCCCGAATTCACAAAGGTGGTTTTGAGAACCCACGGTTGAATCCATGGTTTTTGCAGATTTCCTGTATAAATTACGCTTAATTTAGCGCGTGTCTGGCCAATATCCAATGCTTATGCGCGCCTTTGTCACATTGCACCAAATATGCTGTTTAGATACGCTATTTTATTCATGATTCCACTGTTTGAAGAGTGGACTCATGAATAAAAACAATGAACTTATGAATAAATTAGCGTGGATAACCACGGCAACAGGCGTCATTTTGGCGCACTGTGACAAAAGCGCGCATCAGCATTGGATATTTTTTATACACACGCCCGATGCGAGCTTAATTACGCGTAGTTTATAAAGGAAATTGGAATAAACCACGGACTCAACCGTGTGATTTTAAAACCACCTTTGTGTATTCGGGCCTAAGTGTCCCAGTGGACAACGAATTTAGTTAGACATAAAAGGGTCATTCATTCATTCCATTTCTTTTTCTCAAACCGCAAAAAGAATGGGAAAAGAAGAAATTAAAAATTGATGATGATGAACAAGTAGTTTTATTTTCATGAAATAATATTTCTTTCTAAGGCACCACGTCCTAAAAACATCTCTTGTATTGACTTTAAAATGCAGGGAGATCAATGATTTTAACTACGCTGTTAAAAAAAATCATTCTTAAAATAAAAGAAGTTCCTGCAGCAGAGTCTCGGGAACATCTGTAATTTTACCAGATTGCGAAATCTTGTATCATGTAAAATCACAGGAAATTGGTATTTGGTGTATGGAACCTCACAAATTTCCTACAATAAAACACCCTTTCTCCTTTTTTAAACAGACTTGTTCCGTTAAATTGCAGAAAAAAATCTTGTTTTATGAATTTACAGAAGGATCATGATTATGTTATTGCTTTCTGCAAAATCTTTTTTCCCCCCGTAAAATCAGGTTTTTTAACATTGTACAAGCCTTCGCGGGAACATCCCCATAAGCTCGTTTTGAAGGAAAAAATATTGAAATTTACAAAACAGACTCTCTTTCTCAGCCATTCGAAATTAGCGAAACATGAGAAAGCGAATTGACCCCCCCCCCCCAAGAAAATGGAACATGTTGCAACATATTCAATTCAATATCTTCATCAAGACACGATGGTAAGAGGTGCAATAAAACAATTTATTATGAAACAATTGTGATCGCTCTTGTAAGACAATGATTATTCTTATTCAGTTGTATTTTGCTTTCCCGACGTCGAATAGATAATGATTGAGAAAGTAATAAGAGAGGGAAAAGTGGTTTTCTTGAGAACTGGTGCAGTAAATCGATAGTTATAACGAAAGCTTCGACAGTCGTTCTAAAGAAAGACTTATTCGAAGAGAACATTTCCATCGACTAATCAATGAGTGTGTGGGTAGGATGGTGTGTGTGTGCGAATTTCATTGTGATTCGAAAAAGAGTAAAGCAAGAGGCAATGGAGAGTTATATAAATGATTGGAATATTCTACGATGGTTATTTTTGCGATTTGAATTTGGAGACTCTTTCTGACTGTGGAAGTGCAAGACAGGCAAGCTTTTCATCAACTCTTTCTTCCTCAATAAAAGTCGTCGAAAGAATCAAGTAAGTATAATTATACATGTATCATTTCCCTCCATTTAATAGGATCAAACCCTAATAGGGTTTGATCCCGAAGGGCTCTGCAATCATATGATATTATTAATGTAGTGATTAAGGAGGGGGGTGGATAAATAAAGAGAGTGTGACAACATATTTCTTTTGTAGAATTTGTTTTAAAAAAGCATCTGCGAAAAGAAGCAAAATCCTTAAGAAAATCAAAACAAAACACACGCGCACATAAACTGTTTTTTTATTTCTATAAAACCCGGATTTCTGGGGTTTAAGTAAGGTCCCTCACAAACGCTTTTAGATTTTTGATAATTATTCATAATAAATATCGAAATATTTCGATGATAACTTAAATGTTAATATGAATGATTTATATTTTGTTCTCTTATGCCAAAATGTTAACATTATATCGTCCGAAAATTATGTACTTATTTCTTATTAGAGAAGATATATATTTAAGAAATCGTTATTTTGTTGCGAGTACCGAAAGCATTATAGTGAAATGCGTTTTTGCAAATCGATTATTTGTATGAGCAGATGAGTTGAACTGAATTATTCTATTGTTTTCATTGTGAATTAATTTCTATGGCAGAAATAGAAATCAACGTCAAAGTCATTTAGAATCATAATTAATGAGCCAGGACTTCTGAAATCCAAGCTTTGCATGTTAATGAGGCCCTACGGCAGCACACTATTATATATACAGATATATATTGATTACAATATGCAAGGAATTAAGATTAGACAGCAATAAATGTTCTGTACATAAAAAGAAAGAGCGATGTTTTGTTACCCTACGAAATTTCGTTAAAATGATAAATCTAGCCAACTTCATTAATATAAAATCGTAGAAATTTTCGCATTTGGTCCCCTTTTCTATTCCAATTCCAGTGGTTTAAATTTGATTATTTATTTCAAATAATGTTTGTGTAATAATATTAATATTAAAATTGTAAATCATTTTTTTTAAGTGCTGATCAAATAATAAATATACAGATTAAATATGCTAATTATAACATCAACAATTATTATTACAAAATCGCACCTTTATAGAAATTATGTTCAATATACCATGTCCGGCCCCCTAAAAATTGCTGTTCCATAACGCTACCGCAAAGATATCTTCCAGAAATTCCTTTAAAAAATTGAAATTATTTTTAATTCAAACATTCATTGTGTTTTCAAATCCTCCGATAGCATACGTTTCCTTAACTTCTAAAACTTTAGTTTTTTCCCTTTTGTTATTTACTTCTCTCTCTCTCTCTCTCTATATATATAAATTATATATAAATGTGTAAAGTTATACATGTACAACAGCACTCTAAAAAATGAAGTGCTAATTCAGCTCTTAAAGAGCGTGTATAGTGACTGCACTTCGGAGTGCTGATTTGTCTAGTTAAAATTTGAACGAGAAAAGTCAGCACTCCGAAGTGCAAGCAGTCACTATACACGCTCTTTAAGAGTTGAATTAGCACTTCATTTTTTAGAGTGAGCTTTGGCAACTCTTTTTATATAAATATTTTGTGAAAGAAATTGATTTAGAGAACAATGGTAGGCGTAGCTTAAATCAAGGTTCCCCAGAGCTATCTACCCTTTGGAAAAATTGGTGATGCCGAAAAAATGTCTCTGTCGGGAATCGAACCCGGGCCCCCAGCTTTGAACGCCGGTGCCTTAACGTCTAGACCACAGAGACGGGTTAGTGGCTAGGGCGACCCCGATCCGATTGACCGTAGGATAGACAGATTTTCGACTCGATACCAATTATAATTTCCTTTGTCGGGTGAAGGTGGGTTTTGAACGGCTTGTCATTGTTCAAAACCCACCTTCACCCGACAAAGGAAATTATAATTTGTACCGCGTCGAAAATCTGATTATCTATTCCATTTTCATTACCAGATAGTATGTGCTCCAAAATACCATTAGGTGAAGGATGTAAACTAAACAACTGGTGGATCCAGTGCCCGCCGCCTTTGAAAGGCACAATTAAAATTTGTAATGTAAAACAATGCCGTTAAAACAGAAGTGTAACCCCCCTTTTTGAAAGTGTAGACCACCTTTTTTTGCTTGTCAAATTTTCCTCGGAAAAAATGTGCCCCCCCCCTAAAATAAATGAAAAGTAAATAAAAATTATGTTTACTTTTTATTACACAAGACTACCGATTTTACCAATCAAATTTATTTCGATTGGATGTTCGGTCAAAATAAAACACCCATTGGATACTTATGTTTTGTCTATATGTATAGAACTCATTTTCAAGCAAGGAATGGACTAAAAGTTTCAGGATATAATCTTTGTCAGTAGCGTTCTAACATCCAATGGTTAATTCTGTAAAACCAATGCCTAAAGTGCTATCTTGAATAATAATTCAAGAAATTACCAAAAGAGGGCACTAGAAGCTGCATTCAATCTCTAACGGACCCCGAAATGCCAAATTGAAATTCAATGGGCGAAAACACATTAATGACTGCTACAATTCGGTAATAATGGAATGTTAAGTGATACACGAGTCCAATTCACATTACTGACCTTTCATTGAAAGTGATGAAGGGTTTTAATTGCATTCTCATTTAACATGGTGACGTCATGATACAGAGTAAAAACGCTGTTTAAAATTTTTATACAACGCTGTTTACTAAATGAACCTTACAGTAATTGTTTAAACAGTTTAAACGATTGTTTAAATCTTAAACAACAAAGTTGAATTTTCAATATATAATCTTCTATAAATTAAATATGATTGTTTAGATTGTTAAACTACTGTAAGGTATATAGTAAACAGCGTTTTTACTGTGTAAAACTTTGGGTTTGCCATCATGGTTTTACTGTGTCAAAGATCAATTGTAGAAGAATGGTTTGATCTTAAAATGAAATGTATATTTTTGTCAAGGTAAAATTGCGAGGATTTCTATATTGGAGTCCATTCCAACTAAAGAGTTAATTTAATAATAAAACAAACTCTACACAACCATAGGGATCGACCTTGTACAAAACGATCTGAATAGAGATAACAAATATATTCATTTATTGTGTGGTCATTTATAAGAATCTCCCCTCAAAAGTGGGGGGGGGGACACATTTGAGTTTTCCAATGTTCTTATACACACACACATATATATAAATATATATATATATATATATACGATTATAAATAAACTATATAAAAGCAGTCACTCCTCAGCTATATTTCCATAATAGTGCTAGCGAGAAGCGTGCACTAAAATCTTTGGAAATTTCATGTATTTTGTCCCGAACATTAAACATTTTGAGCAATGTTTGAGGTCCTTAAGAAGATGTTACTGCTAGCGCGAGCAGAAATATTAAATGTACGTTCTGACTTGACAAGGACTCTTTGCAGTTAGCAACAGAGACGATTTCAACGATCAAATACGAGCGCGAAGCGCGAGCTGAAAAACATTTGATATTTTGATCTGAAACTGGATATTTAACCACGTTTTAAATAAAGAAGAAGCTGGGTATCTTAATGAACGTGCGTGCTCGTATGTAGATTTAGATCTAGAATCTGGGCATTCTAAATAATTTTTGTTAATGAAAAATCAATAATGCGAGGGCGCGCTGGAAATATTTGATATTCTGATCTGAAAAGGGAGAATTTTAAGAACTATTAAAAGCACTTTGTATGAAAATTCTAAAGTGAATATGGATCCCACTTATTAAATGATGCGAGCGCGAAGCGCGAGCTGACATCTTGTTATCATTTTGACCTAGGACAGGAAACTTCCAATGACATTTTATCATTTGAAAATGATGACTATCTTCCTATTTCTCTTCTTAAGAGCGAGTTGAAAATTTTCGATATTCCATTCTGAAAAAAGGGACAACTTGATTATTAGGAATTCATGAAGATATTATCTTACTTATTTATCAAATAACCCTAATGAGACCGCAAAGTTTGTTGATATTAAGGCCAGAAAACTGGATATTTTAAGCAACTTTTTAGTGGTAAATAGGATGCATGGGTTAATATATTTTAACAAAAATAATGCTCGAGCAAATCTCAAGCCGTACTTTTTGTTCAAATTCCATTTAAGGGGGATTTTAAGAAGTTTGTTAAAATCAATATAGGGGTATACATAACTCACCAATCAAAATGCGAACGCGCCGCGCGAGCTAATACGTTTTGACAATCAGACCTGAAAAGAGATATTTCGTGAACTTTAAAGGTATGGTCCAGGCTGGAAATATTTATGTCTCACTAAATAGAGTAGAATTTACAGAGCAAAATTGTGAAAATTTGATCAAAATCGGATGACAAGTAACAAAGTTATGGAATTTTATAGATTTGCATTATCCCGGGGAAACAGTTCTATGCATGTCTTTATGAGTATTCAATAGGTGGGCTGATAATGTATATCCCTACTTGTTCTTTTGTATTTTATTATATGAAATTAGGTTTATTAAAACAAATTCTACCAAAAACTAAAACAATTCGATTTACAACTGATTAAGTACTTTAGTTATTTATTGCCTCAACTTATTTCATCATCATAAATGTGTGGAGCGTTGTGGCCCAGTGGATTAGTCTTCGGACTCTGAAACAAAGGGTCGTGGGTTCGAATCCCAGCCATGGCGTAATTTCCTTCAGCAAGAAATTTATCCACATTGTGCTGCACTCGACCCAGGTGAGGTGAATTGGTACCCGGTAGGAAGAAATTCCTCGAATGCTCGAGCTCCAGATCAAGGTAGCCGTGCTAAAGCCGGGGTAATAATAGCAGGGCCCGCTGGGAGAACAGTTTTCGGAACTGAAGTGGCAACCCTGGGTAAATATGCCGCTATTATTATTATTATTATTAAATGTTTCATTTTTCATACATGTGTAATGGAGACACATCATTTACACATGTATGAAAAATGAAATGTAATAACTTAGGAAAAGGAAAGTGGAGATGTGACATCATCAGCCCACCTAATGAATGATCATGACGATCTGCATAATAACTGTTTTCACAGAATATTGATATTTAAAATTCAATAACTTCATTATTTTGTTATCCGATTTTGATGAAATTTTTAGCATTTTGCTCTGTAAATTTTACTCTATTTACTTAAATATGAATATTTTCAGCCCAGACCATCCCTTTAATAACAAATAACAATATGCATCTATATAGCGCAAAACTATTTCGATATATTCTATTGCATTGCAAGAGGTTCCCAGAGGCTTGACATAATATTGGAACAGATTTGAAAGTCTCTAAAGTTGTGGAATTCCTAATGTCGAGGGAAAGTTTGTCCCATATAGTTGTGGGGCTGATATCAGAAATAGTGACATTGCTTCAGTCTTGAGTGGGCCTACTTGCAGTGTGAGTGTATCTTGTGAGCTACCAGTACGAAGGTTATGGCCATGAGACCGGAATTTGAATTTTGAGAGATATGAGATATACGGAATACACGAAGAAAATGGGTACTGGACAAATCAAATAAGGCTAGCGCACAGTGCAAGCTGAAAATGTTGATATTCAGACCATGAAATGAACATTTTACAGAACACTTAAAAAATCAATTTGTAAATAAAACAAGCTCGACATTCGACAGTTTTTTTTTAACGAGTTCAAAACTTGATATTTCAAGCTCCATATCAGCCCATTGAGCATGATATGTACCCCACTGGCACAGAAATGCGAGCACGAAGCGTAATATGTCTTTACCTCCGAACCTCCCTTATTCTATTCACTCGTCTTCCTCTTATTATTCCTCTTTTTTTTTCTTTCCCCTTATTTATCTTTTATTGGTGCTCCTTCCACAATAAAATTGTGTATGTGTGTGTGGGGGGGAGGTGTCCCCTGTTTCACCTTGGATTTTGTCCAAGGTCATTAGATTAAGGTTTTCACCTGATAAATCTTGGCGAGCTCATATTTCACCCAGTGAAATCACTTTGAAGAAGCTAATAATAAATTCTCAAAACATCTATGTATAAAGTGAACGCTCTTCTTTATCAAATGAATTCAGTTTGGAGATGCTAATAGTCAACCATCTTTGTACCATGTAAACTCTCTTCTTTTTTGCAGATATGGCGTGCATGGCTCTTGGAGCAGCTGCCCTGTTCCTGATGCTAGTTGCTGGCCTGGATGAGGGATTGGCAGAAAACACTTCTGCTTGGTCGACGTCCTTACAGAGTTCATCTGAGCAAGAGTGGACCTTTGAACTCACCACGAGTTTCTTGCAAGATGTTCCAAACCTGACCACAACGTCGACCGTGACAGAGATGGTGAATGTCACTGTTGTCTCCGACGAAAACTTAGATGCTGGATTTTCCACTCGGGGCGATGAGGTTCAGACTGTCACGTTGCAGAGTAGCGCATCCGCTTATGATGAATCATCCCATTCTGTCCCATGGAGATGGCACTACCCAACCTGGTCATGGTGGCAGTTGGTCCAACTAACGTCCTCCGTACTTGGTGTTGTCGGCCAAATGCTTGTCATGGTGGTTATTTGGCAACGCCGGGCCATGAACCGTTCTGCTGATACCCTAATCGGAGCTCTAGCGGTTGCGGACTTCCTGACCTCTGTTCTGATCTTGCCATTGCCGGTGGCAGTTAGTGTGCCATCCACACTCCTTGGAGAAATCTATTGCAGGTTTGTCTTCAATGGTTTCTTCATGTGGTTGGCAGTCGGAGCCTCCATCCATACCCTTGCTTTGATATCAGTAGAGCGTTTAATAGCCGTCATGTATCCCATTCTTTTCAATCGTTACTCCAGCAGAGAGAAGGCATCCGTTGCCGTTGCAGTTGTATGGCTGGAGCTGATGATTACGACTCTTAACCTGATTTTGACTTGCAGCGTAGAGGGCGTCAGTCATACCTGTGTATTATCCTTTCCACCGTCACTTGGCAAGTTCTTCGGCGTTAAAACATTCCTTGTGTATTTTATAATCCCTGCTACGGTAATGCTTCTAGCTCAGGCGGTGACTGCGGTCATTCTTCACCGAAAATCGAAACAGTTCAACGAAGGCAAAGCCCTTCAGAACAGGTCTAAGAGTCTCTTGACTGCTAGAAAACGGGTCATCCAGATGCTATTCGTGGTCGTCCTGATTTTCATCGTATGCTGGGGTCCAAACAATGTTGCTTACTTTCTCTTCAACTTTGGTTTTATCAGCAGGAGCTTTGCCTTCAGCAGCATAAATCGCATTCTCACATTGATTGCCTTCTACAACTCTTGTCTGAATCCGATCGTTTATACGGTTCGGCATCCGGAGTTCCGACAAGCTATCCGCGGTTTGATTTCGGGCTCAAAAGTGCACGGAGGGGCGTTATTTGAGTACAAAACTGAGCGAAAGGTTCCGCCGACAGGACAAAAGGTTGCTTGAGATTTTTGACAGAAGAAGAGGGCGTCGCGACCATATTTACAACATACATGTAGAGCAATCAAAATAAAAAAATATCTTCATAAAGCATGTAAAAGGTTGTGTTTTAGACATATAGTGTAGAATGTAAACATCTTCAAGAAAATAAGTATTCTGTGAACGTTCAATTTCTAGTAGGAGTTTCTGCAATTTTATTCTGAAATCAATAGTAAATGAAAATGTTCACATGATAACCAGGTTTTAGACATAGTGTAGAATGTAAACATCTTCAAGAAAAAAGTATTCTGTGAACGTTTAATTTTTTAGTAGCCTAGTTTCTGCAATTTTATTCTGAAATCAATAGTAAATGAAAATGTTCACATGACAACCAGGATGTAAATGACTACATTTTAAACGTGACAATCGTAGAGATAAATAATACAAAGATCGATAATTACATTATACACAAAGCGTGTGTTACATGTAGTAAGTTGAGTAAAATACGGTTTATTTCCATTTCGTCTAATACCGATGCGTACCATTGCTCATCGACTATCATTTGGTCTACCATCAGTTCGTCAACTCACCACATGGTCTACTTCCATTTAGTCTTATGCCATTCCGTCTAATAACCAGTTGGTCCAATTTGCTATTTGGTCTATATACCATTTGGTCCAATAGGACTTAGTGTTAAATTGTGCAAAATGAATGGAAATGAAATGGATATTAGACCAACCGGTTAGGAGACGAAATGGTCATAGACGTAATAATGAGTAGACGAAGTGATGATTGGACCAAATGATTGTTAGACGAAATGTTGATGGACGGAATGGCATTAGACCAAATGAACGTAGACCAAGTTGTGAATGGACGAGTTGCACGAATTGGCAACTTACCTAAAACTCAGAGGCAAGCTACATTATAAGCAAGAAACTGCTGGAAACATTAGCAGACGGGAGAATTCGATTGTGAGTATACGTTACATCAGGAATTACAGATTTTGATATCTCAAAAACATATTTGGATATTTTCATCGCAACATGTGATTTACTATCAGCACTCTGCACCAGTAGGAATAAACCTGAATTCGGTTATCTGCGGCCTTTAAATTATCGTAGATTAGTGGTTCAGTGACACAAGTACACCTTACACGTCCATGTATCATATATCATTCAGAATATTTCATTTGATATTTTATTTTTCAGAATAAATGATACTATATAAAAGGGTGAAATCAGTCATTCGACTTATTTCAGTAACAGTCCAGTATAGGCCCAATAGAAACTTGACCAAACCTTGTTTCTTATATAAACAATATTTTTGAAGGTTTCTTGTCAATTCGTTTGGGCCAGTGGCGGCTATTTTAGATATCAAAATACAGCAACGTTCCCATATGTGCATATATGACATATTAAATGATATATCTCGTTAGTAATGATGATTTGCATACATTACTTCGTTCATACATCGCATTTTTTTGTAGTTTAGTGCTCATTTTTGTAGTTATTGTATACTATATATAATAGAGTATACAAGGGCCTATGGCCGCCATTTGGAATATCAGGAAAATAAATATTTTGTCGAAAAATTATTTTTCAGAGAGTAGTTCGCTCCTGCCACACAATTTTATGCATTTCATAGCAAATGTGGGGACAATTTTATGATTTTTATGGGTAATTTGCATATTTTGGCGGCCATATTGGATTTTTCCAATTTGCGAAAAATGCTCAAGGTTACACGATTGGCATCATCCAGATTTGTAATCAGCACCCTCGAATTGATAAGAAACCATCAAAAGATATTATACATAAAAAACAAAGTTATGCCTCTTCTATCCTGGTCTATAACAAACGTGATATTAAGACGATGCGAATTCCATCAAAATACATTACATGTGAATTGAAATTAATAAATGTGTGCGAGTAAAAAAAATGACATTTTAAAGATCTTAGGTGTCCACATAGCAATCTTTAAATATATCTATAGTCTTATTATAGAGCGTTTTCTGTAGTCAATATTTAAAATCAGGTTCTAAATTAAATTTGAATTATAATCAATAACGCTCTCTCTCTGTAAAGCTAGATTTCAAATTCGGATTTAAATTGAATTAAAGATATCAGTTTCAAAATCTCGGGCAAAATCTACATTAATATGGTAAATAGTTTGAATTCATATTTCTGCAGTAGTACGCCATTTCAGAGAATAGAATGCAAGGTTAAAGAATACATTTTAGACATCCTATGACCTTTACTTTAAATTTAATTGAATCAAATTTAAAGTAACGTTTCAAGCGAGCATTTTGTATTTGTAGTTTATTCATTTAATCACGGATAAAAAGCCTGCTTTCAGCTAGAAGCTGCTTTTCAGCAAGGCCGTGGACAAAAGATAATAACAAATAATATCAACATAAAACAAGCATACAAAAAAGAACGAAAAACAAAATAAATCAAAGCATGCGTAAAATGTAATTGGCAAAAGTAAAATTGGAGTAATACAAAAATGAAAAAAAATAAATAGACGAAAATTATATATAAAGTTATGTCAAAATTAAACATAAAAAATGAAGGTATGTAATCCCAGATAGCAAAGTATCTGGGGCCCATATGGGAATCATGTGGGCCTACTGGGGCCCATGTGTACCATGTAAAACCCATATGTGGCCCATATGGTTTGTCCCACCAAGAACCCAGATAATAAAACCATATGGGCCCCATGTGGTATCTATATGGGCAATGTGGTCTTATTTCAGGGTCGACCGAGCCCAGATAGAAACATATAAAACCCATATGGGGCCCATATGGGTTTTCCCACCTAGAACCCACATAATAAAACCATATGGGCCCCATGTGGTATCTATATGGGCGAAGTGGTATAATTATGGATCGACTGAGCCCAGATAGAAACATATAAAACCTATATGGGTCTTCCCACATTATAATTATATTGAATATTCTGTTCTCCAAGTGCTAACAATATTAATCAAATTGATATTACAAAGAAAATAAATAGGTCTTTAGTTTGTTTTTGAATAATTGCAGTGAAGGACATGAGCGGATGTTGATAGGGAGATATTCCAAATACTGGGACCTGTGAAACCTATGCATTGTTGACCTTTCTTGGAGTTCATTCTTGGGACTTGTAAAAGAAAAGGGTCTGTTCTAGAACGTAATGAATATTGACTTTGTTGAACTGGAGAAAACAGACATGATATGTATTGTGGTGTTAGGTGTTAGAACCCACATGATAAAACCATATGGGTCCCATGTGGTATCTATATTGGCGAAGTGGCATAATTATGGATCGCCTGAGCCCATATAGGAACATATAAAACCCATATGGGGCCTATATGGGTTTTCCCACCTAGAACCCACATAATAAAATCATGTTGGCCCCATATTTGTTTGTTTGTTTGTTTTATTTATTTACATACGGTAAAAAACCTGCTATCAGCCGTCAGGCTGTTTTTCAGCAAGTCCGTAGAACATAGTACAATAATATAAAAACAACAAAAACAAATTT
Source organism: Lytechinus variegatus (assembly GCF_018143015.1). Classification (NCBI taxonomy): domain Eukaryota; kingdom Metazoa; phylum Echinodermata; class Echinoidea; order Temnopleuroida; family Toxopneustidae; genus Lytechinus; species Lytechinus variegatus. The sequence goes on along the minus strand of NC_054745.1, from coordinate 26,443,810 downwards.
ATACATGAGTGAATAATAAAAGCAAAGTGACATTAGAATAACATATTTCGCAACTTAATTACACACACGCACCCCCCCCCCTAAACCACCAAAAAATATACACATGTGTAGTTTAATGATAAAGCTAAAATGTCATGGGAAATAAATTTGATATGCTTCGGGTGAAAGAAGAAAGTTACTTCATTCCGGACCAGTTGAGGAAGTTCATTGAAAATATGCGATGCATTATACAGTGTACTTAATTTCAAAATATTTGTGTTGGGTTTATCTAAAACTAGGGTTCTTTCAATATTTCTTAGTGAATATGAGCTCGTTTTGGTACATAGTCTGGAACAAATAAGAACTGGTGCTAGATTATTTAAAAGTTTGAAAATTAGAGTTACTATAAGTCCTTTTTTATTTTAACATTTAGACAGTCAACCTTAATCCTCTTGAATAGTTCAACTCTATGTGGTATCTATATGGGCAAAGTGGCATAATTACCCAGATAACAAAATATCTTGGCCCCATATGGGTCCAGTGTGGATTATCTGGGACCCATATGGCCCATATGGAAACCATATGGGCTAGAAGTGGGTAGGTCCACATGGGGCCCATCTGGGTTATATCTGGGCCCATATGTACCAGATGAATATCATCTGGGCTGGAGATGGGCATTTCCAAGTGGGACCCAGATGGGCTAAAATATGTGGGACCCATCTGGGATATATCTGAGCCCTTATATGTACCAGATGAACATCATCTGGGCTAGAGATGGGCATTTCCAAGTGGGACCCAGATGGGCTTAAATATGTGGGACCCATCTGGGTTATATCTGGGCCCATATGTAACAGATGAATATCATCTGGGCTGGAGATGGACATTTCCAAGTGGGACCCAGATGGGCTAAAATATGTGGGACCCATCTGGGTTAAATCTGGGCCCATATGTACCAGATGAATATCAGATGGGCTAGAAATGGGCATTTCCAAGTGGGACCCAGGTGGTCTAAAAATGTGGGGCCCATCTTGGTAATATGTACCAGATGAATATCATCTGGGTTGGAGATGGGCATTTCCAAGTGGGACCCAGATGGGCTAAATTATGTGGGACCCATCTTGGATATATCTGGGCCCATATGTACCAGATGAATATCAGCTGGGCTGGAGATGGGCATATCACAGGATCGATCGATCTAGACTGCAGTCATGAATATTCATTACAACAGTAAATGACCAAAATTTTAGCTAAAACAGCTACAACAATTTATTTTATACATTTTATACAACAGTTTATTTTTGTGCAAGGATTCCACCGTAAAAAGTTTCAGAAAAGTATGTAATTTATTACTATAAAATTAAAAATCGAAACATTTAATTTCAGGACAAAATTTTCAAGGTTAAATATTGAAAATAGTTATTAACCATTGCCTGTCAAGTATAGCAAACTCGCTGTATATATAGAAGTCAATAACAAGATTCAGTGGTTAGGTGTAGGATAGGATTAGGATTTAGGGTTAGAATGTAGGATTATAGGATATGATAAGGATTAGAGTATTGGGTTGTAAAGTCACCTTAATGACACAAATTAGTGTAATTTTTTTAATTGATTAAACACAGTATTGTTTTCATATGGGGCAACCCATTTTGGGCCCATATGGGAGCAATGTGGGCCTGCCCATATTCAACCCACACTAAACCCACTTGGCCAAAATGGGCCCCACATAGGTTGTACATATGGGTCCCAGATTGGCAAAGTGGGGCCCATACATAGCCCAAATGGGCCCCATATGGTTTACATGGGTACGATGTGGGCCTGCCCATATTTACCCCACGCGAAACCCTGGCCCATATGGGCCCCAGACGGGGTGTAGGGTGCAAAAAACACAAGGGGTCCAGATGGGCCCATACATAGCCCACATGGGCAACCCATATGGGGCCTACATTTTTAGCCCAGATAAACCCACAAATAACCCATATGGGCCCCATATATTTTGTTCACTGGGATGCGGTATCATCAAGTATGGGGAATTAAATTAAGAAAGTGATATGAGACGTGCAAATGTAGTCGGGTTTTTTTCTAATCGGGTTGTTGCGAGTATATTGAATACGTTATAATGCATTGTAAGAACATAGAATTTATCAATACAATCAACAAGGCTTTTATAAATCAATGTTCATTAACATTAGATTTTAGAAGATTATGTGTAGATTAGATGACCCGAAAGTATACATTTCTTTTGTATATTTGTTATTATCATTATTATTATTTATTAATTCATTCATTTGTTTGTTTGGCGCCAACTGCGCCTGGGAGTATGAGAGCGAACTGAATCATTGCGGTACACATGTCTCTCCTTCCGATATAACTGATTAGAGTAAGTAACTATATGCGAAAGTATCTATAGCACAAATTTGCAATGAAAGGTCTTACGTACACTATAATGACTGCGCAGTTGTGTAATACGAAATTTTTAGACTGATTCAATTAAGTTATGTTTTCGCTTGCGACCATATTTTATCTATTTAAATACGGGATAAAAAAAACCTGCTTTCAGCCGCAAAGCTGTTTCCAGCAAGTCCGTACATAAAAGTTGGAAAACATAAAACAAATTATAAGTCATGAACAAAATAATAAATACAAACATTTGAAGAGACATAAATTACATGATAAAAATAAAGATTTGAGATAAGAGAATAAAAACTATAAAAGCAAAAAAAAATATATGAATATATACACATTCAAAACATAAACAAAAGTACAATCAATATACAAAAATGACAAATCAATGACAAAAAATGAAAACAATACAATGGTCAGAATATCAGTCAGCAATAATGACGGAAAACTAATTGGAAAGATATTTTGGATGCATTTTTTTTAAAAGCCGGTAGATTTGTTTGTGTTCTTACAGATTGGGGGAGGTTATTGAATAAATGACTGGCAAGATATAAAGAGCTATTTTTCAAATGATTGGTGTGGGGTTTTGGAAGATGAATATACTGTTCGATATTTCAAAGTTAGTGATGCGTGTCTTTAATTGTAATTTACCGATAGAAAAAATACTATTCCATTGGAATGAAATGTGACGATACACAATAAATAATTCTAAATTAAAGCCTATACTAAGCCTATCTTTAGTTTGATTTGATTTATTGTTTTCTTCTGCATCCATAACATTCGTATAATACATTTTTCACAACATAATAAACATAATACGTTAGCATTTTTGGCATGAATTATGAATAAAGAGTACTAAAAAGATAATTCCAGACAAAAATGATTAACTATATAATATTCACAATTTGAAGAAGGATTGTCATCATAAGCAGATTGCTTGAAAAAATGACAATCCCAAACTTATACTAATTGAATTAAATAATACAATTATAAAGCAGAATGGGCATATATTTTCAAATACGAAACATGAATTCATGCAATATTTTAGTATGAAGATGGAGATGATAAAGCTGAGGGTGACGGTGATATGATGATGAAGATGATGATGATGATGATGATGATGATAAAGGCCATGAAGATGATGATGGTCATGATGAAGATATTGATGACGAAATCGAAGGAGGAATAAATTCACGATAAAACGGATACGACACAGAAATTTTACTTCAAGTATTCTGATAATAACATAGACTTATCGTTTGCCTTAAATGACTGAAGAGATGAACATTGTTTAACAGGCTCTGGTATAAGTTTGGGGTAAATCCCTCAAAAGTGAATGTCACTAACGCTATTCATTTCTAGATTATATAAATATTTTTGCCTTAAAACCGCTGTGATGTGAAAGGTTGAAAATAATGAAAATTAGTTTTTCCGATCTTTTAGGTCCCGTCCAAACATCTTGTTTAATTATTGTGGTCAGGGGCGGAAATCTCTCCCACTCCCAAAAGGTAGGGGGACAAGGGGCCGGAAAATTTGACAAGAAAAAAAAAGGTAATCACCTCCCAAAATTTTAAGGTCATTTCGACGAAAATAAATTTGACAAGCAAAAAAAAAGAAAAAAGGTTATCATCCGAAAAGTAAGGTCATCTCCTAAAATACATATTTTCTTTCGATTTCTTACCATCATAAAAGACCCAAAATAGTAGGGGGACATTTGATATTGTGTCCTCCCTACTATTTTGAATAGGGGGACACGTCCCCCGTCCCCCCTGGGATTTCCGCCCATGATTGCGGTAATTGAGTGTAAGTGTATGCTTATTTTTATTTAATTCATTTCGACACAATGAATGGTTGAAACAATACAAAACAAAATGGGTAGTCAATAGATAAATGAATACATAAATAAGAAAGTAAATGATAATAAATAAGTGCATAAGATAATAAATATAAAACATAAAGAAATGATGTAGTACTGATTAAATCAATAAATATCTGGAATGAATAAAATAAGTAAATAACTAAATAGAAATAACATGCAAATACACGATCAAAAACAAATAATAAAGGAATAATGCAAGTAGATGAACACGTGAATAAATGATTAGATAATATAAAAAATCAAGGGAAGTTATTTTTTCTTTACTTTTGTTATATGTATCATATTAATTGTAAAGTATACAGGTATTCATGCAGAGTATGGACCGATTACGGTACCTACAGGTTTTGGGGGATTACTTTCTGCCATTCACCTTACCTGGGTTGAGAGCTTGCAGCATATTGTGCATAAATTTCATGCTGAATAAAATTACGTCATGGATTGGAATCGAACCGATAGCCCTCTGCCGTTGTGAGGATGGAGACAGGAATTACTATCATTGATCCCAATTAATACCTATGCAGCTTCTAGAACCTCTTTGTACAGCTACTAATATTTCCCGTACATGTTGTCTTTATATACCACAGTATTATAGTAATAATTTTTTATGCGAAGAGAAATAATGTAGAAACACACAATTTGATGTAATTGATGATTGAATGTACACATGTATGTGCGTGATTATTATAAAAACAAGTTTGTTTTTTCTTTCATTGTTTCATACTAGTATAATGTATATTGCTTTAAACTCGAACGTGAACATCGGAAGTTTTCAAGAGAAAACCCTGAAAAATGTAATTTCATAAGCATCTTTACATGATTTCCAAGGGCGTAGACTGGGGAGTGAGCTTGCCGGGTAAGCCCGCCATTAAGGACCATAAGTAATAACTGGTATAAGGACCACTAGTCATAACGTGTAAAATCCTTTACCCGAAAGTTCGCTAGTCATAAAAGTGAAAAGGGGTCACTAGTCATATGGACCATGAGTCATAAGGTCCGATATTCATAATGCAAGATAACGATCGCTTTTCATAATGGACAATAAGGGTAATTGATCACAAGGATCGCTAGTCAATGAGGGTCGGTATTCATATAATAATAGATAAGGGTCGATCGTTAGTCATAAAAAGGAAGAGGCTACATTAATCATAAGGGTCGCTAGTCATAATAGGGGACGAGCTTCGCTAGTCATAATAGTAGATGAGGTTCGCCAGTAATAGTGGAAAGGGTCGCTATTCATAATAGTACGGAGGATTCGCCAGTCATAATAGTAAATGAGGGTCGCCAGTCATAATAGAAGAAGGGGTTCGCCAATCATAAGAGGTCGCTAGTCATAATGGTGTTACGATACTGCAACAAATAACAATGAAAATTTTTAGTTTTAACTTTGATTTCCTTTTTTTCTACTATTATACAGGAAGTATAACACGCATAAACTAACAAAACATATATCAGTATTGATGTTACATGTACATCTCTTGAAGTGTCAGTTCTGCTGATCCCAAAGTTAAAATCCAATTTGGTTGGCGAAGATTCCGTAAATTAAAGTTCACAATGATGGCGATGATGAAACTGCTGTTCAAGCACGATGAATAACAAGAGTCACTGTACCGAGTTGAAATGTCCGTGAAGACGATGATGATGATGATTAACAGTCTATTTCAGCAATCCATGGGTTGAAAAGCGTTCATTAAACAGGTTGATGATCTCGATTAAAACTGAGAATTCCTCTCAAAATAACTGCAAACAGTTCATGACGGCGTGCAAATAATTCCACAGAAAATAAATATTCCATGTGGAAATAAACTGTGCTCTGACATAAAGTCCGGCGTGAAACTCTGAGTTCTGATTTGATGTGATCTTGAATAATCATAAAAATAATAATATGCAACATTTATATAGCGCTTAATACAAATGTTTCTAAGCGCTGCATACTATTACCCCGGCTTAAGCACGGCTACCCTGATCGGGCGCATCGAGCATTCAAGGAATTCCTTCGTACCGGGCCCATTTACTACACCGGGGGCGAGAGTGGTAAATGTAGATAAACTTCTTGCCAAATTAAGGACGCTAGTGCTGCGGTGGGATTTGAACCCCGGACCTTAATGGGTTCAAATTCCGAAGACTTATCCACTGAGCCACAACACCTTGAAGAAACTGCCAGCTTATTTATAAATTATTCACTATTCTGGAAGCTTCTAGTATTGTCTTTAAAAAGAACATATTCTCCTTTCTGGAGCAGTCTTATTTTAGAACTTTCTTGAATGACCTCAGTGAAATTAACAATGTCAACAAAATAGCTGATCCTATTGTCCATTTTCAAAGATTACTCATATTATATCTAAAAAAAGCTTTAGTGGTTCTGTAATGTTCTTAATAAATCTATACTATAAATATCTTTAAAGAGAAAATAACTCAATAAAATTAATGAAATTGCTCTAACAAAACAACAGTAGAAATGGTTCGCCAGTCATAATGGATGAAGGGATCGCCAGTTATAATAGTAGAAAAGATTTGCCAGTCATAATGGTAGAAGGGGTTCGCCAGTCATAATGGTAGAAGGGGTTCGCCAGTCATAATGGTAGAAGGGGTTCGCAAGTCATAATGGTAGAAGGGGTTCGCAAGTCATAATGGTAGAAGGGGTTCGCAAGTCATAAAGGATTTGCCAGTCATAATGGTATAAGGGGATCGCCAGTCATGATAGAAGAAAGGATTTGCCAGACATAATAGTAGAAGGGGTTCGCAAGTCATAAAGGATTTGCCAGTCATAATGGTAGAAGGGGATCGCCAGTCATGATAGTAGAAAGGATTTGCCAGTCATAATTGTAGAAGGGGTTCGCAAGTCATAATAGTAGAAAGGATTTGCCAGCCATAATAATAGAAAGGGATCGCCAGGCATAACAGTAAAAAGGGTTCGTCAGTCACAATAGTAGCAGGGGTTTGCCAGTCATAAAAGTAGTAGGGGTTTGCCAGTCATAATAGTAGTAGGGGTTTGCCAGTCATAATAGTAGTAGGGGTTCACTCGTCATAATGGTAGATGAGGGTCGCTAGTCATGATAGTAGAAAGGTTTCGCCAGTCAAAATAGTAGACGAGGGTCGCAAGTCATAATAGTGGAGGGGGTTCGCCAGTCAAGGGAAATTTGCTAGATAATAAGTGAGGTGGGCGCAAAGCGTGAGAACAAAAAAGGTTATTTTTAAACCTAATATGTATTATGCTTTAGTTCAAAAAGGGTATTGAATTTCGAAAAAAGCTCATTTTATTTTGAAAAGTGTTTTTTTTAATCATTAACAGCAGGAACTGTTAAAAATGACAATTTCCCTTAAAAAAGAGAAATATCTTGAGGTTATATTCTCATCACTTGTTGTGACCATCCTGAAATGTATTATATTGGACTTCAAAAAGAGTATTTAATTTTGGAAAAGGGCACATTTTGTAAAAGGCATTTAAATTCTTGAAAAAAGGCATTTCTTTACCTGCGGGGATTTCTTTTATCATTCAGAGTAAAGTTATGAAGTACACGGTTGTTTTGGCCAAGCATCCATGGTTGACAAACACCTGGTTGACTGTAAAGAGTCTAGACCAGACCAATATAAAAGTGGTTCACTTCTGAACCAAATCAGATTACTTTAGAGATTGTTCCATCATACAGACAGAATATCTAGAGATTGGATTTTAGAGCTACAGAAAAGTATACTAAATCAGTTTGCAGCATTTTTATTATCTTCATCTTCAGAGTATAGTCACCATCAGACTTACTCATGTATTTGTCATTATCGTCAAGTAATCATCATTAATTGATAAATGTATATATGAACTGTACATCCTGCATCAATTCGCCTCATTAAAGTCTAGTTGAAAATAAAAGAGCATTAGATCGAGCGACAACACAACGTGGTGGAGAACAACACAGCAATAGCACGCGACGCTACGTGACTTAATTTAGGGTTTAATTAGTTGTTCAATGGTCTGTAATAATTTCTATTTAAGAAAAAAAAGAAAAACAAAAGATTAAAAAAGAAATACACTTGGAAAAATATTGGCTTTCATAATTTCTCTTTGTAGAAACCTTTAAATTAGTTTACAAAGATGACATCATGGGAAAAAAAGAGAAAATCGAAGTGAAATAGGGTGTTAAATTAGCAAACATAAGTTTTCACGAATAAATTGGAATAATTTATTTCATAATACATAAAAACAATTATTATTTTAAGATTTTTTTAAAAACTGACTTGTAGTTCACGTGGTAAAGAATGCCAATTTTCGGCGCGATCACCCAAACGGTGGCCGAGATCAGAAGGTCCTCCATGGATGATGTCATCCACTCACTTTTTCTTCGTCATTTTGTAAGAAATATTCTGATTTTCTCTCTATTGTCAAGTGAAACAACCATCAATTCCTCTCTGGATATGTGGAATTAACATTGTTTAATACTGTATGGCTCAGTCAAGTTGGTGTTGAAATGTTGTATAATTCAAACATTGAACAACAAAAGAAATAGTGAGTGAAGGACAACATCAACTGTCTCATTTGCATGTCACTGAATTGTGCATATCGCTGTTTTGTGAAAAATAAGCAAAAATAAATGTCATAACTTTCTTACTTTATATCCGATTTTGATGAGATTTTCAGCGTTATGCTAATGTGATTTTTCTCTATCTATTCAAAACAGCATGGACTTGACCTTTAATGATACATAGCAAACAGGACTCGACATATCAATGCCAGTAAATAATTAGATTATTAGTTATGTATGAGAAATTAAAAACAATCCATTTTCTACACAACTTCAGCAAGGAGTCGCTCATCAAACAGGCTGACCGTGACCCGAAGGAGACAAAGTATTGGAGGGGCACAGCATTATTCACCAACAATACAGTGCCCCTCCAATGCTTTGTCTACTCCGGGTCACGGTCCGCCACTGCTTAAATGTACACATAATATGATACAATAATGTCTATAGAGTACAGGCTACAAGTTTCGGGCCATCTTCAGATATATAGAACATCTGCTGCATTCATTGAAAAAAGTGATTCTGTATTTGCTTTGGCAGTTCCTTGCATCACGCATGTTTCCAACTGTTTCTGATCGCACTTTGTCAAACCAAAGTCTGTTTTCATAATATATTCAAATTATATGCGTAACTTTAAAGGTATGTATAAATATATATTCAAATTATATGCATAACTCTGAAGGTATACATAGAAATGGAATATTTAAAGCAAAGCTTGTCAGAGGTTTGTCTGACATAGTAGCAAATAATATATGTGAACCTGTCAATCAGATCGTCATTCTGCCTGAAATGTCGAGTCTTCCCTCCTGCTCTACAACTCCACTAACAACTCAAGCCAGCCTTCTCTCATCTATTAATCTTCTCTCACTCCTCCAACTCAACCAGCCTTCCACTCAAGCCTCTCATACTTCCTACTGCTCAACTCTCTGGTTTACAGTCCTCTTTAAAACTACACTCATTTCCAAAAGATACTCTACTTTCTAACCTTCTCTTTCTCACCTCTCTATTTCTCTTCTACCTCTATCAACTTTTATCTTAGTCCTTTCCAGGTCTTTACATATTGTGTACCATATAAACAACTTCAGGGATAGTTTATGCCACCATGCAAACCTTCAAACACCTGCTAGAATCCAGTTTGCATATATTATTTGGTGCTATGTCACCACGTCTCGGACAAACTTTTAACTCGTCAAAATTCATTGCTTTAAATATATTCAAATTTATCCATACTTCAATATTTAAAAAATTTGCATTAATTTTGAATATATAATGAAAACTGGCTGGGGTTCAAAGAAAACCAGTTGGAAAGATGCTTGTGTGACGTAATGGAACTGTCTTAGCCCATTTAGTATCAATACAATTTGTTTCTATTGATAATGAGAATTCTTCTACAAAAGAAATTAATGTAGGTGTCCCTCAGGGCTTAATTCTTGCCCCGGTTTGTTTTTACTTTTTATCAACGACTTATCGAATCATGTTACTAGTGCCTCAGTGTATATGTACGCAGATGACACTACTATTTCAGTATCTGGTAAGACTAAAATACAGGTCAAAACCAATCTAACCCAGGCACTGTACAAGACCTATTCATGGTTAAGAAATAAACTGATATTAAACTATAATAAAACAAAAGTAATGCTATTAGGGTCAAAACAAAAACTAAGCACTACTCATAATCAACAAATATCAATAAATATACATGGCTGTACTCTACAATGTGCAAATGAAGTGAAGTGTCTAGATTTATGGCTTGTGAGACTACCTCTTTAACTAAACATCCTACCACATTGAACATGTATAAAGGGTTTCTTGCCTGAATGGAATTGTTGATGTGTTGTGAGATGATCTTCACAATTAAATGCCTTACCACACTCATCCGCAAATAGGGCTTTTCACCTGCATGGATGCATTCATGTGTTGTGAGATGATTTGCAGATATAAATGCCTTACCACACTGATTACATGTATAAGGTTTCTTTTCAAGTATTATATCTTCCTTGAGATTCTTGATTAAATGTCTTACCTCATAGATAAAAAACACAGGGCGTTTAAACTGTATGGGTCCGTTTGTGTCTTCTCAATGAACTTCCACCACTAAATGCCTTCCCACACTGGTAACATACAAAGGGCTTCTCACCTGTATGGCTTCGTTTATGTCTTGTGAGATTGGATATATCACGAAATGCCTTACCACTTTGAACACATTCCAATGGTTTCTCACCTGTATGGATACGTTTGTGTACAGTGAGATTGCATTTTTCAAGAAATGCCTTACCACATTGGTCACATACAAAGGGCTTCCTCACCTGTATGGCTTTGTTTATGTCTTGTGAGATTGGATATATCACGAAATGCCTTACCACATTGATCACAAACATAGGGCTTTTTACCTGTATGGATCTGCTTGTGTCTTCTCAATGAACTTCCATCTCTAAATGCCTTACCACACTGATCATACTCAAAGGGCTTCTCACCAGTATGGACTCGTTTATGGAGTGTGAGGCTACCTTTTTGACTAAACATCCAACCACATTGAACACAGTTAAAGGGTTTCTCACCTGTATGGATTCGTTTATGAGTTGTGAGAACGGATATTTCATGAAATGCTTTACCACATTGATCACACACATAGGGCTTTTTACCTGTATGGATGCGTTTGTGTACTGTGAGATCAAATTTTCCGAGAAATGTCTGACCACATTGATCACATACAAAGGGCTTCTAACCAGTATGGATTCGTTTATGTTTTGTGAGGTTGGATATTTCATTAAATGCTTTACCACATTGATCACATACATAGGGCTTTTCACCTGTATGGATGCGTTTATGTGTTTTAAGAGTATATTCACGATTAAATGCTTTACCACACTGATCACATACAAAGGGCTTCTCACCTGTATGGATACGTTTGTGTACTGTGAGATCGGATTTTTCATAAAATGCCTGACCACATTGGTCACATACAAAGGGCTTCTCACCTGTATGGATTCGTTTATGTTTTGTGAGGTTGGATATTTTAAGAAATGCTTTACCACACTGATCACAGACATAGGGCTTTTCACCAGTATGGATGCGTTTATGTGTTTTAAGAGTATATTCACAATTAAACACTTTACCACACTGATCACATACATAAGGCTTCTCACCAGTATGGATTTGTTTATGTCTAGTAAGATCTTGTATTTGACTAAAAGCCTTACCACATTGATCACATACACAGGGCTTGTCACCTGTATGGATACGTTTGTGTACTATGAGATCAGATTTTTCAAATAATGCTTGACCAGGTAGGTCACATACAAATGGCTTCTCACCTGTATGGATTCGTTTATGTCTTGTAAAATTGGATAAATCATGAAATGCCTTACCACATTGATCACAAACATAGAGCTTCTCACCTGTATGGATCTGCTTGTGTCTTCTCAATGAACTTTCTTTACTAAATGCCTTACCACACTGATCACACTCAAAGGGCTTCTCACCAGTATGGACTCGTTTATGTGTTATGAGAGTATATTCATGGTTATATGCTTTACCACACTGATCACATACATAGGGCTTTTCACCTGTATGGATTCGTTTGTGTAAAGTGAGATTGCATTTTTCAAGAAATGCCTTCCCACACTGGTCACATACGAAGGGCTTCTCACCTGTATGGCTTCGTTTATGTCTTGTGAGATTGGATATATCATGAAATGCCTTACCACATTGATCACAAACATAGGGCTTCTTACCTGTATGGATCTGCTGGTGTCTTCTCAATGAACTTGCAACACTGAATGCCTTACCACACTGATCACACTCAAAGGGCTTCTCACCAGTATGGACTCGTTTATGTGTTATGAGAGTATATTCATGGTTATATGCTTTACCACACTGATCACATACATAGGGCTTTTCACCTGTATGGATTCGTTTGTGTAAAGTGAGATTGCATTTTTCAAGAAATGCCTTCCCACACTTGTCACATACAAAGCGCTTCTCACCTGTATGGCTTCGTTTATGTCTTGTGAGATTGGATATATCATGAAATGCCTTACCACATTGATCACATACATAGGGCTTCTCACCTGTATGGATCTGCTTGTGTCTTCTCAATGAACTTCCATCACTAAATGCCTTACCACACTGATCACACTCAAAGGGCTTCTCACCAGTATGGACTCGTTTATGTGTTATGAGACTCTGTTTTGTGTTAAATGCCTTACCACATTTAATACATACAAATGGTTTCTCACCTGTATGGATAAGTTTGTGTACTTTGAGATTGGATATTTGATGAAAAGCCTTACCACATTGATCACACACATAGGGCTTTTCACCTGTATGGATGCGTTCATGTGTTGTGAGATGATTTGCAGAAATAAATGCCTTACCACACTGATTGCATGTATAAGGTTTCTTTTCAAGTATTATGTTTTCCTTATTTCCTGATTTCAAAATTATCTTTTCACCATGTGTAAAATCATTAATATCACACATGGATTTTTGTATTTCTCCTTCAACAAATTGTAGAATGCGTTCCTTTGATGCATACGATGGCAAGACAACACCATTAAGCCCATGTTTGTACTTGAGATGCCTTGCTAAGATGAGAGGAATAGCATAGACTGATCCACAATACTCGCATCTGTAGAGTCCAGAATCTATCAAGAAAAACAATACATATTCATCAATTATTTGAATGATTAAAGCTGGTATATAACCAATTACCTTGGAAACATTTTACCTCTAGGTTAATCAGCCATATTGGCTGACATAAAAGACGACAGATATCACTCTTGGGCCTTTTTATCGAAGTGGAGACAATGGCAGAGTTGGGATTCGAACTCACAACCTTGCGATTATGAGTCCAATGCTCTAACCACTGGACCACAACAAAGTCTTAATTCACTTAATAAATTGGCCAAGGCATGGTCATTTGACAGCATTTACAGAAGTCCAAAGAAACAAAATTCAGATAAAGAAAATTTCAAGGTCACAAATACAGGGGGTTGGACTCAGACCTCCTCATTTTAAGGAATTTCCCAATATAAATGCTAGATATTCTGGCCTGTACTATATATTTTTTTGTGTAATCTCTTTTCCCTCCACAGGGGCAGGGGAAAGGTCTTATACTTTGTTTTTTGCATTCTCAAAACATTGTTCTCGCTATGAATATATGAGTAAAGAAGGCTGTCATTTCCAACTCTCGTCTGCGTACTGCAATCATCACACTCATTATCTATTTATTCATTTATTATTATCATTATTAGTATTACTATTATCACAATCATTATTATCATTATTGTTATTGTAATCATTATTATCATTATTCTCCTCCTTCACCTTCTTCTTCTTATTATTATAAAGGGATGGTCCGGGCTGAAAGAATTTATAGTTTTTATAAATAGAGCAGAATTCACTGAACAAAATACCGAAAATTTCATCAAAATCGGATAACAAAGTTATTGAATTTTAAAGTTTAGCAATATTTTGTGAAAACAGTCGTCATGAATATTCATTAGGTGGGGCGATGATGTCACATCTCCACTTTTTCTTTTGTATTTTATTATGAAATTAGGTTCATCCAATTTTTTTTCCTCCACGCACTAGAAAAATTGAATTGACAACTGATTTAATGCATTACTTATTCCATTAATACACCTTGTATTTCTAAATAAAATTTCAAGAATCTCTGCACACAAGAGGAAAAAATAAAGGGAGATAATCAATGGGTCCCCCTGGCGACAACCTCTTTTGATTCTAGATCTCGGAGTGAGGTGACTATTTACCACAATACAAGATTGAATATTTTCATTGAAGACATTAAACCATTGTATAATCGATGGGTCAAAATTAAAGTATTTAAATACTTTTCTAATGAAGCTGTTAGAAATGGAATCGAAAGCCTTTTCGAAATCGATTAAAAGAAATAAAAAGAGGATATCCTTCACATCTGTATACAAAAGCAAATCATATAGCAGTCAAATATTTTCACCAATAAACCAACCTTCCATAAAACGTTTTTGGTTCTCATGTATTAAAAGAGGAAGCATCTGTTTGAGTCTATTTGCAATACATGCCGAAGCTATTTTGTATGTAACATTCAATAAAGATATTGGTCTCCAATTTCGAAGATAAAGTCTTTCTTTTTGGGAATAAGAGATATCACAACAAGTTTCTGATTTTGTGACATGCTTCCTTATTTTAAGGCACAATTTAGGTATCTAAGCAAGAAAAAGTTTATATCTTTTCAGAAATGTTTGAAAAACCCGACTGTATACCCATCTAGTCCAGGAGATTTACAACTCTTCATATTTGACAATGATTGATATATCTCCTCTATAGTAAGCTCGCAGGCCTTCCAAAGATTGAGCTCAGTCTGTTAACTTGGGTACATCAGCATAATCTAAAGAGATGTTCAAATCAATATCAATGACTTCGTTCTTTCGATACAATTCTGAATAAAAAAGTAAAATCTCGGATTGAAGATTTTCCTGAAGACAAATAGTTTTATTTTCGTTATCAATCAGTCTATTTATTTGTTTGTTCACTGCATTCTTTTTTTCTGAATTTAAAAAGTATTTTGAAGGGTTTTCACCGAATTCCATCCATTTAAATATAACTTAACTTTCTTGTTTTCTAACATTTCAATATATTTATTTGTATCACGTCCATTCAACATACCAATTTCGGTTATACTTCGTAATTCCAAAGGTCCTTCATTCCGAAGGTTCATAATTCCGAAACACGTAAATTGCCTATACCCCTATGTTCGTTAATCCGTAAACATAAAAGGGTTCATTAACCTGAACATATGTGGCTTCATTCCGAAAGTTCGATAATCCCAAAACGAAATAAGGTTCGATGTTCCGAAGGTTCGTAAGTCCGACAACGAAATAAGTTTCGTTGTTCCGAAGGTTCGTTAATCCAAAAACATAAGGTTTGTAGTTCCAAAGGTTCATTAGTCCGAAAACGAAATAAGGTTCGTTAATCTTTACATTTTCGGACTAACGAACCTTCAGAATTACGAACCCCATTTCGTTTTCGGATTAACGAACCTTCGGAATTACGAACCTCACTTTGTTTTCAGACTAACGAACCTTCGGAATTATGAACGTCATTTCGTTTTCGGACTAACGAACCTTCAAAAATACGAACCTTCGGAATAACGAACCGTCGGAATATCGGAACCTTCGGAATAACAAAGCTTCGGAATTACGAATGTTTCCGCACACGCTTACCCTTTTCACATATGGATTGGAATTGGGTTGGAGCATGGCTGCCTCCTGAAGCTTCTTCTGCCTTCTGATCACATGACAGAATGAGATCACCTGACTTGGTCCTCTGATCACCTGATGATATTGGATTGGTTTGTGTCTGGGTAATATGATCACAGTTTTTCCATTCAAGATCATTGATTTTCCCTTCTGCATTGTGATTAGCCTCACATATTTCTGCCTTCTGATCACCTGACTTGGTCCTCTGATCACCTGATGATATTGGATTGGTTTGTGTCTGGGTAATATGATCACAGTTTTTCCATTCAAGATCATTGATTTTCCCTTCTGCATTGTGATTAGCCTCACATATTTCTGCCTTCTGATCACATGACGGAGAGACAAGATCACCTGACATGGTCCTAAGATCACCTGATAATATTGGATTGGTTTGTGTCAGGGTAATTTGATCATAGTTCTTCCATTCCAGATCAGTAATTTTCCCTTCTGCATCATGATTAGCCTCAACTAGCAGATGGCCATCATCATCATACTCGGCTTCTACTTTTATGGTGAACTTAATGTACCGGTAATAAAAAAAAAGAATAAAAAAAATCAAGATACAAAACACTCCAAAAATAATACCAAACATTTTGACATGTCAGATCATGCAACAAAAACACATGCAAAGAAGAAAAATAAGAAAAAAATTATCATTGAAATATGGGATTTTTATTTAAGCATGTACCAGAACTTGGCCAATGAACATCTTTTCATAAAGCTGTTTGTAAGTTAAGAGCGACTTTAAGAACGACTGGTGAACCATCGCCAATTCAATATACCATTTACCACAAGAAAGGATCACTAGTCATTCTTAAAGTTCCTCTTAATTTACGAATTCTTCATAGCTTTATGAAACACCCACCTGGATTAAAAAATGTATGATCTTGTAATCACTGGCAGCGAAGCATGTACTAATGTGACCTAATGAACTCAGAGACATGCAAAATATTTTCTTAGATACTCGTACTTACTGTATTCAAATTCTCTTTATGTAACTCATTCTGCACTGTATGACATGTATTTCCCTGTTGATTATGAACGTCAGAAGACCCTAGAGAAGAAAAGAGATGGATAACTATGTACCTGCAAATATATACACAACAAAAAAGTAAGTCCCCCCTAAATCAAATTGCTGTATACTTTTGAACGGAATCAATTTGAGATATATTTCGTAGGTGGTTTTCTACACTCATTTGGCAACTCCTGGGGAAAAATGGGATTGATCGGTCGAGTCATGCATGAGTATTTAAAGATTGAATTAAAAATGACCATTTTTGAAAGTCACAAGAGTCGTTTTTCAGATTGTGCAAATACAAAGTTGGGCAAAAGTTCTCTTTGGGTGAATTTTATTGTGTTAATACTGGTTTACTATCCATCATTTAGCCACTCCACACACAATTTTGATATCGTATGTTCATGGTTGAGAGAGCACAATATTGCAGGGGCCGCGGAAGCGGAGGAGAGGGGGGGGGGGGGGGGGCCCGCTTTATTTCCCAAACCATGTACAGAAATGTAAAAATGACCATACGATTGTGATTTATGCATAGTCAGCCCCCCCCCACTTTTGGCTCAGCCCCTCCCCTACATTTTGAAAACCGTTCCGCGGCCCCTGTGACGTATCATCATAGGGGTTTTTTGGTAGTATCCTCTACAACTTGTTAGGTCAGATTAATTTTGAAAATATTGGTGTCTCCCTATTACAGGCCCCTCCCCCATTTTTAGATTCTGGATCCACCACTGATTTGTCCATAAATAAAACTGATCATGAGAAATTGTTAGGAAAGGAATACATTTATGCAGCATAAAGAGTATTCATTCTAAGTTTTCGAATGTGCTTGCTCAACCATGAAAATGTTTAAAGTTCGGAAAGTGTGTGGTAATAGAAATGGTGGATGATAAAAACAACAGCATTTAAAGTCACATTTGAAACCAAATTTGCCCTCAATATTCACCTTATTACCCATTAAAATGAGTCTGTGACATTGAAAATACCAATTTTCCCACTTTGATGCGTGCTCACTCATCCATGAATAAACAAATCGATTTCATTTTTGCACAGGATTCTGCCCATAGGTGGATAAACATTACTGCCAAATGACATTGCTAAAGACAGCCCTGAAAAAAAGTTCCACCATATTGAATAAGGGGTTATTTATTCTTAAAGGACAAGTACACCCCAACAAAAACTTGATTTCATAAAAAGGGAAAATTTCAACAAGCATAACACTGAAAATTTCATCAAAATTGGATGTAAAATAAGAAAGTTATGGCGTTTTTAAGTTTTGCTTATATTCAACAAAATAGTTATATGAACGAGCCAGTTACATCCAAATGAGTGAGTTGATGACATCACCCACTCACTATTTCTTTTGTATTTTATCATATGAAATATTATTTTCTCGTCATTGTCATGTGAAATGAAGTTTCATTCCTCCCTGAACACGTGGAATTCCATTACTTAAACATTTTGTACTTCTAGTCGATTTGACAGTCTCATAGGCTCAACACACCAACCTAGAAATGTTCTTTCCGATGAAGTTTTTTTCCTGATTCGTGTTCCTATGGGGTCCTAGAACAAATTCAGCTTGGTTGCCAAAAGTTGCCGTTTGGGCAATTTTGCTAATTTGCATAAATCCAAAATGGCCGCCAGATGTCATCTTGAAAACCTAACTTTTGAACCCCTGTCCACAAAATGATGAGTAATAACTCGTTTTAGGGGTTTAGAGATGTGTAGAACCGATTTCTGTAATCATTTTTGCAATATAAGGTCATCTTCAGGTCAAATCCAAGATGGCCGCCAGATTCCATCTTGAAAAATTGACTTTTGATCCCCTTGCCCAAGAATGACGAGTATACTTCTGTTTAGGGGTTTTGGGGTGTGCAGAATCTCTTTCTGCTTTCTATTTTTCAATATAATGTTATCTTAAGGTCAAATCCAAGATGGCCGCCATATGACGCCATCTTGAAATATCAACTTTTGAACTCTTTGCCCCATAATCATGAATAATAACTCTATTCGTAAGTCATTTGGTATGTTGATTCAATTCATGCTGTAATTTTGCATAATGGATAATCTTCAGATCAAATCCAAGATGGCCGCCACCCGCCATCTTGAAAAATTACTTTCCGAGGCTTATTCGTGTTAGAACTAATGTAAAGGGATATCAATAAGAATACTCATTTCTTTTATTAATTCTCAAGTTTTTGTCCCAGAATCATGAATAATCCCTCTTTTCGTGAGTTATTTGGTATGTTGATTCCATTTCTGTTAATAATTTTGCAATATAGGATCATCTCCAGGTCAAAATAATCCAACATGACCACTAAACGCCATCACTAAACGCCATATTAAGAAAGAAAAAACTACTTCCGAGACTATTGAACCTTGAAGAAGTGCTCTCCCTTATAAGGTTGTTGTTATGTATTGGAGCTCATGTAAGGGGAGTTCAGTGAGAATGATTCATTTCTTTTAATCACTCAATTTTTAGTTCGAGGTCAAGTCATGTCTAAGATGGTCAGATGGTTAATAGATTTCGTCATCAACCGCTTACTTTAGAATGAAACCATTCAAGGTTTGGGCTATGATTTCGGGAGTTTTGATCCTTTTTTTATTTCTGTGCAACCATACTTTTCCAGTGAAATGACTTTAAAGTATTATTTGAATTAAAAAGTGATTTCTCCTTAATTTTTTGTCCAAAAAATTAGTTAACTTATTAACTTCCTTTATAATTATTATTGGAATTTTCCTCCTGACAAGAGCCATTGACTTGGTCAGCAGGAGTGCACTCTTTAGCCTCCTGCAGAAGATAGGCTCCCCCAAGACTGTTCCACGGTCAGGATTGTTCTCATTCGTGAAATGTTTTACAGAAACGATGTCGCACCTGCCTCTCAAGAGGAATATACATAACAGCTGCCTGTCCTGTGCGTGTAAAGGGTTTGGATCATCCATCAGCCTGTGAGACAGTCAGAAATCCTGATAGACTCAAAACACCGACTGTCCTCCAGATGTGTATATCAACAGCACACACTTGTCTGGTTGTGGTGGACTCCTCACCTACCTTGGACCGACTATATGTCTCTTGCCCCCTTTCAGAGGACCAGCATATAAGCATCAGGATTGTAAAATCTGTCACAGTCATGGCCAAGCTCCTGCACGGAAGTAAGTCCTGGAAAACTTACGCCGACCAAGAAAAGTGGCTAAACACCTTCCATGTCAGCTGCCTCGGACGTATCATGCACGTTAAATTGCAGGACAAAGTGAAAGATACAGAGGCCCTTCAGCGTACCTGCTGAAAAGCTTATTCTCGCTCCTTAGTCAAAGGCACCTCAGGTGGTTGGGGCATGTTTGCCGCATGAAACCTTGGCGAATCCAAGAAGGGATTCGCTAAGGTGAGCTGTGTGATTGGTCTCACCCCATCGGTAGATCACACCTCCGTTATAAAGACCCCTGCAAACGTGACATAAAACTTGCCGGCATAGACACTAACACTTATGAAGGTGTAGATGATAGTCGCCATTCTATGGAGAGCTACTAAGTACAGGGGTAAAGACGTCAGAAAATAAACGGAATGCTAAATTGGCAGACCAAAGGCCTAGGAGGAAGGCTAGGATAGCATCTCTATATAAACGTGTCTCAGCGCCATCCTCCTTCATCTGTAAAAATTTGCTCTAGAGACTAGTATGGATGGACCTTAAAAAAATAAAAATACACTCGAAATGGACCATAGCCCAAACCTAAAGAGGATTCATTCTAAGTTGAGCAATAAATGTTGAAATCTGACATCTATGATGTAACTTCACCTTGACCTTGAACTTGAGAATTATTAAAAAAAAGATTCAGTATTCTTACTGAAATCCCTTTACATTAGTTCTAACACGTATAAGCCTCGGACAGTAATTTTTCGAGATGGCGGTCGGCGGCCATCTTGGATTTGATCTGAAGATTATCCTTTGTGCAAAATAACTGCATGAATTGAATCAACATATCAAATGACTCATGAATAGAGTTATTATTCATGTTTTGGGGCAAAGGGTTCAACAATTGATATTTCAAGATGGCGGCCATCTTGGATTTGACCTGAAGATGACATTATATTGCAAAATAGAAAGCAGAAATGGATTCTACACCCCCCAAAACCTGTAAATAGAGGTATTACTGGTCATTTTGGGGCAAGGGGAACAAAAGTCAATTTTTCAAGATGGCATCTGGCGGCCATCTTGGATTTGACCTGAAGATGACCTTATATTGCAAAAATGATTACAGAAATCGGTTCTACACATCTCTAAACCCCCAAAACAAGTCATTACCCATCATTTTGTGGACAGGGGTTCAAAAGTTAGGTTTTCAAGATGACATCTGGCGGCCATTTTGGATTTATGCAAAGTGAGTGAATGTTTAATTAAACGCCTTTGAATCATTGAAGCTTCTTAATTGGTCATGAACATATCGAAAAAGTAGATAAAAGATCAGTTTCAGTTACCAAAATGAAACACTACTTGCCTATGATATTTAAAAAATTGTATTTTTGTTTTCAATGAATGTTCATTGAACCATGAAACGATGAATATTGTTCAAAATACTCATCCCAAAAATAACTGTCACCATATTCTATCATTTTTATTGATAGAAATGTGTTAAAAATCCAATTACAGCAAATTTGGACTTGTGTTTATTCAACTGTGAAATTCAGCCAAGAGTTGTATCGTCTTTTAGAAAGTACCTTTTACAAGCCTTCTGACTACTTTTCATGATGAGAATGTGGAATCACTTCCAATAAAATGGAATCAAAGTCATGATATTTGGCTGGTGACTTTTGAAAAGTGACATTTTTGTCTTCTGTCGGTGCTCACTGAAGCATGACGTAAAATACGTCAATAACATTATTCCGAGGGTAGCTTATAAAATTACATACACGCTCATGTAAAAATATATCAAAAGCTCAAATTGGTTCAGAAATTATCGACGTTTGTTCAAGGGGGACTTACTTTTTTTGTTGTGTATATATAGATATAGAATGATTACCATGCATAAGTCATTACTGATGCATTGGCCCATTTATTGGTATTTCTTTATTTATGATCTGGTGAGAAAGTTGTACATTGTAATATTAGTTATGATACATTTTGTTGTGCAAAGTATTTCTATTTCCTTTATACTTCATTTTCCTTTCTCTTAACCGCTTGGAGGCAATTTTGCGATTTTGCGGTATATAAAATTGTTATAATTATCATTAATTACTTATAAATGGTTGTAAAAAAAATCAATATTCTCCAGAAAATTCAGTCATTCTATAAAACAAATGATACACAGGTTATTGTATATCAATCAATGCCATTGCTGATGTAATACCGTACTCACCCGACTTTCAATTTTCTGTTAACATAGGCCAACAATAATCTTCTGGAATCATCACGTTCAAACAATGAACCAAGTTCAATTCCAATCAATCAGCAAAAATTTTATTCTGACTCTAGTCAATTATGAATATTAACTCCTCAGGCTTGTAATACATCATACAACGCTTGACTCCTTAGGCCTTTACACCTGAAAGACGTGACAATTAAAAATCACATCAAAATTCATTGCGTAACTTTCACAAAGAAGGTGATATTCTTTTCATTTTCAAAGGACATCAAAAATCAATTTCAGTGTATTCCACATTCTGTTGATTTTAAATTGCTAGGTTACATGTAGAAACATGGTAAATTCACAAACCCTTTGTCTCTGTCCCCTTATACTCACTTTCCTCAATTATCTCTGTCTGTAATATCTGCTGACGTTGCATGAACTTTGGTGGGTTGACCTGTACCCCTGTGTATTAAAAACAAAAATAGCTTTTTCAATGTTGGTATGAAACACCAATATTGACAAAAAACAAAGTGATTGGCATTATTCAAACAAATTCCCATGAAATGATAGAAAAAATCTACAAAAATCTACAAACATTCGTGATTCCGGAGGTTCGGATATTCTGAATGTTCCTCATTCAGAAGCTTCGTTTTTCCGAAGGTTTGTAATTCCGAAGGTTCGTTAGTCCGAAAACGAAACGAGGTTCGTAATTCCGAAGGGTCGTTAGTCCGAAAATGAAGTGAGGTTCGTAATTCCAAAGGTACATTAATCCGAAAACGAAATGAGGTTCATAATTCCGAAGGTTCGTCAGTCCGAAAACGAAATGATTAACGAACCTTATTTCGTTTTCGGCCTATCGAACCTTCGGATCAACGAACCTTATTTCGTTTTCAGATTAACAAACCTTTGGAACAACGAATCTTATATTGTTTTCAGATTAACGAACCTTCGGAATAACGCCACAAATCTTCGGATGAAAGAACCCTTTTATGTTTTTGGATTAACGAACATCGAGGTATAGGCAATTTATGCATTTCAAAATTATGAACCTTCAGAATAAAGAACCTCCAGAATTACGAAGTGTAACCGTTCTGTCATGAGTTTAAAGGACAAGTCCACCCCAATGAAACGTTGAAATAAATAAAAAGAATCCAATGAGCATACTATTTTATTACAGTATAAAATATAATTCAAACAATAAAAAGCAAAAGAAATAGTAAGGGACATTAGACTGTCTCATTTGCATGCTACTTTGATTTTTCATTATTTATTCAGTCAACACTTTTCTGGGGTGGACTTGACCTATAAGAATGACTAGTGATCCTTTCTTGTGGTAAATGCTAATTTTTCATTGGTTATTAGAAAGGAACTCACGAATAGCTTTATGAAACACCCACCTGGTTATAATGCTGCTGTTTTACCCAATCTCACTTTCAAAATAGGTCTAGGAATCATGATGTTCCAGGGCCTCTATTTAATTGGAAATATGAATTTTGTAGGTATTGTACTTAAAATTTTACTTGGTTTGTAGAAGTATTTAAAAATCATATTCAGATCACATCTAAGTATTTTAGTTTATAAAGTCAAATTTAAGCAAACCATTGTGACATCGTGATATTTGAGCCAAGAAACGTGCAATGATTGTATCAATTTGTGTGCAGTATGTATGACTGCGTGTATCACAACTAATATATTGCACACAGGCCAGTCTTAAGTCTGGTAGGTGGCCGACTTAGATTTAAGAAAAATACTTAGCTAAAAATACAGTTGAATACCAAAAATGGTTAAGTATTTTACTTGAACCAAAATGCTGAGTAAAATATTTTAATATTCTGGCCTAAGAATCAAATTGAATATGGGCCCAGGTCTTGAATTAATCTAAGGAACCAAATTTTATTGACTAAATTTTTTATTTTCCAATGAATGGACAAAGGTTCTTCTGACAAATTACTGCACCTACCAACTTCTATCATCATCTCATAGTTTTCCTTGACATTCTGGATACAGATCCTTTCGTAATCGCTGATATCTGCCCATTCATTGGCTGTGAAGTAAACCTGGACATCTGAACATTCATCTGTCTTTGGCAGAGGCATGGTGATTTGACTATACAAGTTAACTCTGTACCTAGGATAAGATGGAGACAGAACCTGTGAGAAAGCTCTTAAAAAAAGAAACAAGTGGAACGCCTCTGGAAGTCTCGCCTGCATTACGCAATCCGATGCGCAGCAGTGCTGACTTTGAAAACAGCTCTTGAATAATTATTCACAAAGGAAAATATTCATATGATAATGAAATACTCTGTCCATTGAT
Organism: Lytechinus variegatus; assembly: GCF_018143015.1. Lineage (NCBI taxonomy): Eukaryota > Metazoa > Echinodermata > Echinoidea > Temnopleuroida > Toxopneustidae > Lytechinus > Lytechinus variegatus. The sequence goes on along the minus strand of NC_054745.1, from coordinate 26,419,117 downwards.
CCAAAATGACCATCGACCATGATTGTGACCCACAATGTGTGCAAAACAATAATTCATACTTGATTAGTAATCAAAAATTACCCTTGTGTTCATGTTTCATGAACTACATGTAGATCCATAAACTTTCTAAGGTATGATGCCAATTCTAGTTATACCCCAACATGGCCAAAGTTCAATGACCTTAAATGACCTTTGATCTTAATCATGTGACCTGAAATGTGCCCAGGATATTCAGGGATACATGGTTGCTCTTATGTCCAAGTTTCATGGACTAGATCAATAAATGTTTTATTTAAGTTATGACATTCCCACAAATACCCTCAACATTACCAAAGTTTGTTGACCCTCATGACCTATGACCTGAAATTCGCACAGGATGTTCAAGGATTCTTAATTACTCTTTATGTCTGAATTTCATGAACTAGATCTATAAACTTTCAAAGTTAAGATGGGAATTCAACAAATACCCCAAACTTGGCCAATGTTCATGGACCCTTAACGACCTTTGAGGGGGGGGGCAGTCAAATGCATTGTTTTACACATGTGTGACCAAATTATTTGCAAACACCCCCTAAACTTTTGACCCCCTTTCACTTGCTCATTTAAACGTTTTGGCCCCTACACAAGTTGTCGCTTGTGCAGGTAGGGTTAAAAAACCACAAAGGAATACAATATTAACATTGTCAATAAGTGTCATCCAAAAATCATCAGGTGATACTTTAAATAGTCCCGGGGAAAATGCTTGGGGGGACATAAATTAAACACATTTGTCTAGTCTTGAGAAAACAAGTGGAATGCCTCTGGCAGTCTCACCTGCATCACCCGATTCAACATAGCAGCAGTGCTGACATTAAAACTACTATAACTCGCACAAGATGTTCAGTGGTACTTGGTTACCCTTATTTGACATGTTTTATAAACCAATACACTTACAGAGATATGATGGTAATTCAACAAATACCCCCAATGTGGCCAAAGTTCATTGACCTTACATGACATTTGACCTTGATCATGTGACCTGAAATGCGCACAGGATGTTCAGTGATACTTAATTACTCTATGGCCAAGTTTAATGAACTAGACCAATATACTTTCAAAGTTATGATGGTAATTCAACAAAATACCCCCAATCTGGCCAAAGTTCATTGACCTTACATGACCATTGACTTTAATCGTGTGACCTGAAATTCTAACAGGATGTTCAGTGATACTTGATTACTATCATTTTCAAGTTTCATGAATCAGATCCATAAACTTTCAAAGTTACAATGGTAATTCAACATATACATGTACCCCCAATTTGGTCTAAGTTCATTCACCCTAATGACCTTTGACCTTAGTCATGTGACATAAGACTAGGGCAGGATGTTCAGTAATAATTGATTAAGCTTATGGCCAAGTTTCATGAACTAGCTCCATACACTTTCTAAGTTATGCTAATATCTCATCCTCATTGAATACGCTACAGACATTATCCATTAATTGTATTCCGATGGGATTAGCCAAGACTTTACCTTCGGGCTTCGGTTAAGATTTGGTGTTGACGCCGCCGTCGGGAAGGCGGCGCCAATAAGCCAGTTCGTAGTTCCTTTCTGTGCATGATCAAAAGATTCTACGCATGATCAGAAGAAGGTCATTTGTACTAAAGTGACATGGTGCTTTAAAATCTAATGAGATAAGCACCAACTTTGATGTCTTGATTATTCATATATTCTTTTGAATTGTCGTTTTCATTTACATCCACAAAAAACAATGCTTCCACGAATGACTGGTATTTCAGTTTGTCAAGTACAATGTGCAACATGCTAAGATATGCATTCAAAGTAGGAATGCAACAAATACCTTCATTAAGTGTTCATTGGTGTGCTATTCTAGTCACCTGGTCTATTCAATTTCTTCATCCTGCTATGTAAGGCAAGCTTACGTAATATCTTGCTTTGAAATCTGCTTATCATGATGAAAGAAATGAAAGGTCATTTGACCAAAATTGCCCATGAAGTAACTACGAACTGGTCTATAGTCTCCCACTGCTATACAGGCGAGACAAAAATCACTTTTGTCACTAATTTCGATGCAGTCACAATATATTTTCATTAGTAACTTACATGTAGGAATAATTTTTGTATTCACCAGAGCGCTAAAAACTTGAATTTTGGGCATATTTTGGTGGGTTACACTTCGTAATTCTGAAGGTTCGTAATATACCTTGACGTTTGTTAATCCGAAAACGTGAAAGGGTTAATCCGAACATTTGTGGCGATATTCCGAAGGTTCAATAATCCGAAAACGAAATAAGTTTCGATGTTCCGAAGGTTCGTCAGTCAGAAAATGAAATAAAGTTCGTTAATCATTACGTTTACGAACTAACGAACCCCATTTTGTTTTTGGATTAACGAAACTTCAGAATTACGAACCTCACTTCGTTTTCGGATTAACGAACTTTCGGAATTACGAACCTCATTTCGTTTTCGGACTTACGAACCTTTGGAATTACGCACCTTCGCCTTCGGAAATACGAACCTTCGGAATATACAAACCTTCGGAACAACGAAGCTTCAGAATTACAAATGTATACAATTTTTGTGTACGCCCTCTATTGGTGGAAATTGTGGAATTATGGCAAGAAAACTTTCATTTTTTAAATAAATCTCTATTTCTAATTTAAAAAAAATGAATTAAAGAATTAAATTTACATAAGAGCCAAGGTAACGTTAGATCACTTGTTCACTGCTACCACCCTGCCTGTGGGGAATCTACAGGTAGGACTATGGTATGCCAATGTTGTACAGAGCACACACTTTAAAAAATCATAAAAATGAATATCACTTTTGTGACCAAAATTACTAATTTCCATACAGTTGCAATTTATTTTCATTAGTAACTTGTGAATAATTTTTGTATTCACCAGAGCGCTCAAAAACATGAATTTGGGGCATAATTTTTTGTACACCCTCTATTGGTGGAAAGTAATATGGCAAGAAAATTTTCATTTTTTGATCTCTATTTTTAATTAAGAAAAAAATAATTTAAAGAATCAAATTTAAATAAGAGTCAAGTTGTATGAATAATAGGTGTAATGGAGACTGTCAGTGTAAAAAAATCAAGCATTTGCCCCAAAGAAAAAGAGAAAATAAGCCAAACATTGCCACCCTTATTTTGCCACACATATAAGTGAGAACAAGGTTATATCATAACCTTGTTCATTGAATGAGTGCGTTAGATCATTTGTGGTAGGGTCCATGGTTAGATGATGAACTGAGAGTGAGACTAGAGTGTAAGAAAATCAAGCATATTTTGTCCAAAAGAAAAAGAGAAAATAAGCGAAACATCTAGGTATGTGACAAAAAAAATGAAAATCCTCAAATCTCAATGAATTTGGTATCATTTGAAAGCCCTTAAAAAGACCTTTCAAATGATACCAAGAACTCAAATTTTCATCAAGAAATTATAAAGTTATTCCAGTTTAAGTCGCGCATATTTATCCAAATTTGTGGTCATTGTCTTAATGTAAAGTCAATGGAGTGCATAACCGATTTTTGTGACCATTTCGGGCATTTTGTGACCATTTTGAACCCAAGTCTTCAACGGGCTCTAACTTCTTTGTTTTTGAGCCCTTTGAAGTAATTTAGGTATCAATGGAAAGGTGAAAGAAAACTCAATTGATGTGTAATCATTTCACTTGGTAATTTTTCTTATTATGTGTAAAATAATTTCTTTTAATTAATTCTAATTAATTATGCAAATTACAATTACTCGCCTCTTTTTTTTGCCAAATGAAGGTGATAATGAGAGATAATTTGTATATAATTTAGTTGGCATCAAAACAGCATCATGTACTCGGACCAAACATAATTTCCTAAATAAATTAGTTTAAAGTATTGTTTTTGTAATTTCTAATGTATTTCTTTGTTTTTCTGATATAAATTACAATTACCTCTATTTCAACTTTAGTATTGTGTACATGTATGTATGGGGTCTTTTTTTTACAAATGAAAAATATCATTCCTTTTGTACATGTACTTTGTATGGTATAAAAATACAAGTGTGCTTTTCTGATGTATTTGATTGTTTCACCAATTCTTTATGTATTTTATTGTTTCAACAATTTGTTTATAGATGGATAATGTAGCTTTCATTTTGGAGACCGTGGGCATTCGATTACAATTTTTTTTAGGAAGGATGAGCAGCAGAGTCTGAGGGTGTAAAGATGTAGCATTGCATGTAATTCAAGTATCAAGAAGGAAACATAAAAATTAAGCTTTAATATATGCATTTCTTAGATATGTATGATTACAACAAAGGCCATGTTCGAGCACTCCTTTTTTTATGAAAAATAAGTTCATATTCTAGCGTGAAATCACTGCACATAAATAAAGCTCTGAACAGCAACAAAAACAGGCATCAAAGCTCCAACACTCAAAACAAGAGAACAAAAGTGACACAAAAATTTATACAAATCCCATCCCCATTTCAACTTATGAACACAACCCCCCCCTGCACCCTTCTTGAAAAAAAAAAATAATTATAATAAAATAGAAAAAAAATGAATAACATAGAAAAAAAAATAGACAATAGAGCAATGTGGAAGGGGTGTCTGGAAAACGAAGACCGAAGACCGAAGACCGGGGACACATATCACACTCGTGTGAAAGCGTTTGTAGTTCACGCACGAAGTGTGTACAAAGCAGTGCAAAGTGTGTACAAAACACGTGCGCGGGTTAGAATGGACTTTGGACCTTGCCCCCTACACATGTTCTCCCATTGACATAACGCATGTCCCCGGTCTTCGATCTTCGTTTTCCAGACCTGTTGTTGGGTGTCTGGAAAACGAAGACAGAAGACCGGGGCCATCGCATCCGTCTAGCTAAAATAAACCATTATTATATTCAGATCAAATTCAGGAATATTCCGATATTGGATATGTAATCAGTTATCATTGGTTGATAAGTTAATGATTAATTGTAAGGATATCGTTATCAACTAGGGCATAATTAATACCTAACAATTATAACGTACATAATTTATTTCACCCACGGAATTCAGCCATTGCAATTCTCAAAACTGTCATAAAAATTAAAACTTGCATACAATACACCTCATACTGCGCAATCACGTACAAGCAGACTCAACTTAAACTGGCGTTTGCAACCATTTTACTACCATTGACATTACGCATGTCCCCGGTCTTCGGTCTTCGGTTTCCAAACCTGTTGTTGGGTGTCTGGAAAACGAAGACAGAAGACCGGGGCCATCGCATCCGTCTAGCTAAAATAAACCATTATTATATTCAGATCAAATTCAGGAATATTCTGATATTGGATATGTAATCAGTTATGATTGGTTGATATGTTAATGATTAATTGTATGGATATCGTGATGTGAATGATAATTGATTGAGCAATTTATCGCGCTCAGCTCAGCTGGCATTAAAATTTTATACCATTGACATAACGCATGTCCCCGGTCTTCGATCTTCGTTTTCCAGACCTGTTGTTGGGTGTCTGGAAAACGAAGACCGAAGACCGGGGACACATATCACACTCGTGTGAAAGCGTTTGTAGTTCACGCACGAAGTGTGTACAAAGCAGTGCAAAGTGTGTACAAAACACGTGCGCGGGTTAGAATGGACTTTGGACCTTGCCCCCTACACATGTTCTCCCATTGACATAACGCATGTCCCCGGTCTTCGATCTTCGTTTTCCAGACCTGTTGTTGGGTGTCTGGAAAACGAAGACAGAAGACCGGGCCATCGCATCCGTCTAGCTAAAATAAACCATTATTATATTCAGATCAAATTCAGGAATATTCTGATATTGGATATGTAATCAGTTATCATTGGTTGATAAGTTAATGATTAATTGTAAGGATATCGTTATCAACTAGGGCATAATTAATACCTAACAATTATAACGTACATAATTTATTTCACCCACGGAATTCAGCCATTGCAATTCTCAAAACTGTCATAAAAATTAAAACTTGCATACAATACACCTCATACTGCGCAATCACGTACAAGCAGACTCAACTTAAACTGGCGTTTGCAACTATTTTACTACCATTGACATTACGCATGTCCCCGGTCTTCGGTCTTTTTCGGTTTCCAAACCTGTTGTTGGGTGTCTGGAAAACGAAGACAGAAGACCGGGGCCATCGCATCGGTCTAGCTAAAATAAACCATTATTATATTCAGATCAAATTCAGGAATATTCTGATATTGGATATGTAATCAGTTATGTAGTTGATATGTTAATGATTAATTGTATGGATATCGTGATGTGAATGATAATTGATTGAGCAATATATCGCGCTCAGCTCAACTGCATGGCATTAAAATTTTACTACCATTGACATAACGCATGTCCCCAGTCTTCGATCTTCGTTTTCCAGACCTGTTGTTGGGTGTCTGGAAAACGAAGACAGAAGACCGGGGATCGCATCCGTCTAGCTAAAATAAACCATTATTATATTCAGATCAAATTCAGGAATATTCTAATGTTGGATATGTAATGAATTATGATTGGTTGATAAGTTAATGATTAATGATAAATGATTGAGCAATATATCGCGCTCAGCTCAGCTGGCATTAAAATTTTATACCATTGACATAACGCATGTCCCCGGTCTTCGATCTTCGTTTTCCAGACCTGTTGTTGGGTGTCTGGAAAACGAAGACAGAAGACCGGGGCCATCGCATCCGTCTAGCTAAAATAAACCATTATTATATTCAGATCAACTTCAGGAATATTCTGATATTGGATATGTAATGAATTATGATTGGTTAATGATTAATTGTATGGATATCGTAATGTGAATGATAATTGATTGAGCAATATATCGCGCTCAGCTCAGCTGGCATTAAAATTTTATACCATTGACATAACGCATGTCCCCGGTCTTCGATCTTCGTTTTCCAGACCTGTTGTTGGGTGTCTGGAAAACGAAGACAGAAGACCGGGGCCATCGCATCCGTCTAGCTAAAATAAACCATTATTATATTCAGATCAAATTCAGGAATATTCTGATATTGGATATGTAATGAATTATGATTGGTTAATGATTAATTGTATGGATATCGTAATGTGAATGATAATTGATTGAGCAATATATCGCGCTCAGCTCAGCTGGCATTAAAATTTCACACCATTGACATAACGCATGTCCCCGGTCTTCGATCTTCGTTTTCCAGACCTGTTGTTGGGTGTCTGGAAAACGAAGACCGAAGACCGGGGACACATATCACACTCGTGTGAAAGCGTTTGTAGTTCACGCACGAAGTGTGTACAAAGCAGTGCAAAGTGTGTACAAAACACGTGCGCGGGTTAGAATGGACTTTGGACCTTGCCCCCTACACATGTTCTCCCATTGACATAACGCATGTCCCCGGTCTTCGATCTTCGTTTTCCAGACCTGTTGTTGGGTGTCTGGAAAACGAAGACAGAAGACCGGGGCCATCGCATCCGTCTAGCTAAAATAAACCATTATTATATTCAGATCAAATTCAGGAATATTCCGATATTGGATATGTAATCAGTTATCATTGGTTGATAAGTTAATGATTAATTGTAAGGATATCGTTATCAACTAGGGCATAATTAATACCTAACAATTATAGCGTACATAATTTATTTCACCCACGGAATTCAGCCATTGCAATTCTCAAAACTGTCATAAAAATGAAAACTTGCATACAATACACCTCATACTGCGCAATCACGTACAAGCAGACTCAACTTAAACTGGCGTTTGCAACTATTTTACTACCATTGACATTACGCATGTCCCCGGTCTTCGGTCTTCGGTTTCCAAACCTGTTGTTGGGTGTCTGGAAAACGAAGACAGAAGACCGGGGCCATCGCATCCGTCTAGCTAAAATAAACCATTATTATATTCAGATCAAATTCAGGAATATTCTGATATTGGATATGTAATCAGTTATGATTGGTTGATATGTTAATGATTAATTGTATGGATATCGTAATGTGAATGATAATTGATTGAGCAATATATCGCACTCAGCTCAGCTGGCATTAAAATTTTATACCATTGACATAACGCATGTCCCCGGTCTTCGATCTTCGTTTTCCAGACCTGTTGTTGGGTGTCTGGAAAACGAAGACAGAAGACCGGGGCCATCGCATCCGTCTAGCTAAAATAAACCATTATTATATTCAGATCAAATTCAGGAATATTCTGATATTGGATATGTGATGAATTATGATTGGTTGATAAGTTAATGATTAATTGTATGGATATCGTAATGTGAATGATAATTGATTGAGCAATATATCGCGCTCAGCTCAGCTGGCATTAAAATTTTATACCATTGACATAACGCATGTCCCTGGTCTTCGATCTTCGTTTTCCAGACCTGTTGTTGGGTGTCTGGAAAACGAAGACAGAAGACCGGGGCCATCGCATCCGTCTAGCTAAAATAAACCATTATTATATTCAGATCAAATTCAGGAATATTCTGATATTGGATATGTAATGAATTATGATTGGTTAATGATTAATTGTATGGATATCGTAATGTGAATGATAATTGATTGAGCAATATATCGCGCTCAGCTCAGCTGGCATTAAAATTTTATACCATTGACATAACGCATGTCCCCGGTCTTCAATCTTCGTTTTCCAGACCTGTTGTTGGGTGTCTGGAAAACGAAGACAGAAGACCGGGGCCATCGCATCCGTCTAGCTAAAATAAACCATTATTATATTCAGATCAAATTCAGGAATATTCTGATATTGGATATGTAATGAATTATGATTGGTTAATGATTAATTGTATGGATATCGTAATGTGAATGATAATTGATTGAGCAATATATCGCGCTCAGCTCAGCTGGCATTAAAATTTTATACCATTGACATAACGCATGTCCCCGGTCTTCGATCTTCGTTTTCCAGACCTGTTGTTGGGTGTCTGGAAAACGAAGACAGAAGACCGGGGATCGCATCCGTCTAGCTAAAATAAACCATTATTATATTCAGATCAAATTCAGGAATATTCTGATATTGGATATGTAATGAATTATGATTGGTTAATGATTAATTGTATGGATATCGTAATGTGAATGATAATTGATTGAGCAATATATTGCGCTCAGCTCAGCTGGCATTAAAATTTTATACCATTGACATAACGCATGTCCCCGGTCTTCAATCTTCGTTTTCCAGACCTGTTGTTGGGTGTCTGGAAAACGAAGACAGAAGACCGGGGCCATCGCATCCGTCTAGCTAAAATAAACCATTATTATATTCAGATCAAATTCAGGAATATTCTGATATTGGATATGTAATGAATTATGATTGGTTAATGATTAATTGTATGGATATCGTAATGTGAATGATAATTGATTGAGCAATATATCGCGCTCAGCTCAGCTGGCATTAAAATTTTATACCATTGACATAACGCATGTCCCCGTCTTCAATCTTCGTCTTCCAGACCTGTTGTTGGGTGTCTGGAAAACGAAGACAGAAGACCGGGGCCATCGCATCCGTCTAGCTAAAATAAACCATTATTATATTCAGATCAAATTCAGGAATATTCTGATATTGGATATGTAATGAATTATGATTGGTTAATGATTAATTGTATGGATATCGTAATGTGAATGATAATTGATTGAGCAATATATCGTGCTCAGCTCAGCTGGCATTAAAATTTTACACCATTGACATAACGCATGTCCCCGGTCTTCGATCTTCGTTTTCCAGACCTGTTGTTGGGTGTCTGGAAAACGAAGACAGAAGACCGGGGCCATCGCATCCGTCTAGCTAAAATAAACCATTATTATATTCAGATCAAATTCAGGAATATTCTGATATTGGATATGTAATCAGTTATGATAAGTTGATAAGTTAATGATTAATTGTATGGATGTCGTGATGTGAATGATAATTGATCGAACAAAATATTGCTAAATTTTAAAATTCAATAACTTTGTTATCCGATTTTGATGAAATTTTCGGTATTATACTCGTGAATTCTACTCTATTCATTAAGCTATACATACTTTCAACCCGGACCATCCCATTAAAAACTCCTTATAAAATAAACCTAATTGTAATAGAAAGCAATGTCATCGACCTAAGACAGGTGGCAAGCGCGCCCTTGTGAATGTATTTTCCATACGGTCGGCGAACATGAAACAATAGTGCGTCGCTTGCTTACTACTTTGCGGTTAAACCGGCCGAGACGTTCCCACGCGTACATTTCGAGACAGCAACATTCAGTACGCGTTTGGAAGCCCTGTTTACACGTGCATCGGCTTTTGGCTCAGAACCATAAGCCGATGCAGAATTGGCTTTTATGGTCTATCTTGCACCGCAGAATCGGCTAACCCTCTCTGGGAATCGACGGGCGGACGACATTTATACCGTTTTCATACTGAAGGCGAAGTTGAGTTACTCCGGAATAACTCCCGATTGAGTTTATACGCTTGTACTGCGGACCGACTTTAAACCCCCTTTCATATTGGCAAACACCGCAGCGGTGTATCCGCAGTTGTTGCCATGGTTTCCAAGCGAGTTCGCGCCATACGTGCTGCGAGATCACAGCGATAAGTGCATACCGCATTTCCGGTGCGGAGTAACTCCGTTTGTAACCCTCTTCTCGAAGTGGGTTGAGTACACCGCTTTGAATCCGGATCAACTAATCTCAGACTTTTCGGTTACAGCCCGATAGACCGCGGGTCCGTTAGACCGCGGGTCCGATAGACCGCGGGCCCGATAGTCCGCGGGTCCGATAGACCGCGGGCCCGATAGACCGCGGGTCCGATAGTCCGCGGTGTGTGTAAAATTATCATCATGACAATATAATGAAATTCATGTTATAAAGAGGTCAATGATACGAGTCCATGGGGTTCTATAACGATGACCCACTGGACAATCGCCCCCTGACATCTACTTCAAGGAAAATATTATCCCCATATTTTTATCGTCGGGGACTGTTACCCCCCCCCCCCCCCGGAAATATACCCTCTAGACGCCATACGGAGCCTCTAAAATGCCATCGACTTGACGACATGGCGAGATACTTTATCTTGCCATATCGACTAAATAAGATTATTATGTCCGCATGGCGAGATACGTTATCCTGCCAAGTCAGTCCACTTATAAAAAGTTATGTGTCAACAGTCAACATGACGAGAACATGGCGATTCATCGGGATTCTTGCCGGGACTTGTACACTTCATATCTCGCCATGTGGACATATGGACTTGACAAGATAGAATATATCGCTATGTCGAAATAATAAGCTTATTAATTACTTAGGCGGCGGAAGTGGGGGGGGGGGGCTTTCCCCCCTAAATTTTTAGTTGAGAACCTTTTTTTGGTCGTCAATATCTTTTCTACGTCCCCTCTCCCTAAATTGAGGTAGACCACCCTAAAATATTTTTGCCCCCCCCCTAATTTTGGTTGATAACCTTCCTTTTTTTTCCTTGTCAAAATATTTTGGTGGTCCCTCCTAAAATTTTGGTTGATTTGCTTGTCAATTTTTTACCTGTGTCCATCCCAAAGTTTCAGGTGGATCCCCCTAATTGTTTTGCCTTCGGCCGCCAATGATTAATTAAGACATGGTAAGATAAAGTACCACGCCATGTCGTCACGTTAAGGCATTTTCACAATTATTATTTTCATAATTATCTGGGACAATTGTCTGGAGAGTAAATTTCTGGGGGGGTAACAGTCCCCGGCGGTAAAAAAATATGGGGATAATATTTTCCTTGAAGTAGTTGTCAGGGGGTGATTGCCCTAATGGGTTATTGTTATAGAACCCATGCAGGCGCGGATCCAGGATTTCAAGGGGAGGGAGGGGGAGCAAATTTGATCTGATGTTTGGCGCCCATGTGTACTTTTCGAAAAATGGCGCCAACTCCCTACCGGTCAGACTAACTTAAATTATCTTATAATCACATTAAAAAAGAAATAAAGACCACTTTTTAATGTGTTCTTGAAAAAAATCCATGAATACATAAATACCAAAAGGTAGGGGGACACAGGGGCGGTTCCAGCCTTCGCCAATAGGGGGGGGGGGTGGGGCGGAAATTTGTTTTCAGCCATATTTTCCCCGATCGGCAGCTCGAAGATAATTTTTGTTTGTTTCTTTGAAGGGGTAGTCCTTATTAGTCACTTCTTGGCTTTATTCTCATAAATTAATACATAATATCATAATCCTCATTTATATGATGCGAGCGCGAAGCGCGAGCTAATTTTTTGGGAAATTTTAAAGTTGAACTGATTCTGGGCAATGTTTGTTATCCTGAAAAAGACATGTATGCAACTTAATAATTACTACGAACGCAAAGCGCGAGGGGAAATGAACTGATGAAAAAAATACCTGTTACATTTGATTTGACAATCAAATAATGCGAGCGCGAAGCGCGAGCTGAATCTCTTCGAAATTTTCACCCAAAGAAAGGAAATTCTAAGCACTTTTTTATTAACTCAAGCAGAATAGGTATATGAGAAAACAAATAAATCAAGCGCGAAGCGCGAGCGGAAAATTTCTAGATTTAGTTCCATGATATTTACTGAACGAGACACTCTATTCATGATTTGTAAATCCTAAAAAAAAAATGAGATTTAGACCTAAAAGGGGGCCACTCTGTTCATGTTTTGTAAATCATCAAAAGGATGAGTAATATGGGGTCTTCCTACATTAATAATGCGAGCACAAAGCGCGAGCAGAAAATTGTTTAATATTGTGATCTGAAAATGGATAATGATTTAAATTAGAGAAAGTTGGGTATCTGAATAAACATGCTCGAGTGTGTTTCATATTTAGACCTAGAATCTAGGCATTCTAAATACAACTTTAATCATGAAAATCATGAAACTTTGATAGTCCGATCTGAAAAAAGAGAGTCAATTTCAGCTTTATATTTCTAGCACTTTGTAAAAAAATTGTAAGGTGGATATGGATCGCACTTAAAAAAGAGCTGATATTATTAAGACTTTGAGTTTTGACATAGGACCGGGACATCCTTACGACATGCCATCATATGAAAATGATGACTATCTTCCTATTAATCTTGCTAAGCGTGAGATGAAACAAAGGGACAATTTAATTATTAAATTGATATCATATTTATTAATGCCTATTGAGGGCACAAAATCTGATGATATCATGGCATAAAAACTGGACATTTCACTTTTGTGATTATGAATAGGATGCATCAGTTAATATATTTGTAACCATTAATGCAAGCGCAAGTCGCGACCTATAATTTTTGATAAACTGTCATGAAAAGGGGATTTTAAGTAGTTTGTTGTATAAACTATATTGAAACATTTATATAACTCGCCAATCAAAATGCGAGCGTGCAGCACGCTAGCTGATGCGTCTTAACAATCAGACAAGAAAAGGGATATTTTGAAAACTTTATGGAATACACGAAAATATAGGTACATGATAAATCAAAATTTGCGAGCGCGTAGCGCAAGCAGCAAATGTTAACATTCAAACCATAAAATTGACATTTTTACAGAGCACTTTTCAAAAACCAATTTTTAAATTACACAAAATAATGAAAGTTCGATTTCCGAGGTGAAATATATATGTGTTGTATATTGACTTCCAAACTTGATATTCGAACTACATTTTGAGCAAGATATGTAAATCACCTAATAGGCAATGCGAGCGCGAAGCGCGAGCGAAAGTTTTATATAGTTGCATTAAAGATTCTTTTTATTTTCCAAGTCTTCCCCTCATCTTATTTCATGCCTTCGTCGTCCTTCTCTTCCTTTTCTCCTCTCTTTTTCATCCTTTTTTCTTCTTTCTTTCCTTTTTTTTTCTTTTTTTGCTCCGCCAAGGGGGGGGGGAGCTCGGCCCCCTGGATCCGCCTATGGGGAGAAGGGGCGGGAAAATATAACAAGCAAAAAAAAAGGGTTATCATCGCCAAATTAAGGTCATCTCGTCCCAAAATACATGTTTTATTTCGATTTAGAATAATGTATTTCTATGATTATAAAAGACCAAAATAGTAGGGGGACATTTTATATTGTGTCCCCCCGACTATTTTGAGTAGGTGGGACACGTTCCCCCCCCCTTTTCCCCTGGGATTTCCGCCCATGATGTAATATCAGTGGGAGCGCGAAGCACGAGTGATTTTGGGGGGTTTCAATTTGGTTTAACTTCTCACCAGATTAAGCCCTACCAGAATATTGTAAACCGGAGCTGTAGTTTCTGTACTGTTGTTTTAGTATACCCTTCAATATCATTAATGATAACCTCTAGGGAATATGCAATCTCGACTAATTATCCTCATCAGTGGCATATTTATTCAGCATGGGTGCAGGGGGGGGATCGAGGGCACCAAGATATAAAAATAGATGAAATGGGGGGTAGACGTTAAAGAAAATCTGAGATTTTATTCTTGAAAAACACATTGAGGTATCTCACAAGGCCTGAATAAATAATGAGAACCCGAAGCGCGATCTGATTTTTTTCCCTGTATTTTATCTTGAAAGCCTAAGTCAGGGGCGGTCCCAGCTTCCGCCAATGGGGGAGGGGCCATTTTTTCACCTATATTTTCCCCGATCGGCCGCTCAAAGTTGATTTGTCCAAGTGCCGTAATGAGCCAACAATTTCGAGGGGGCTCGATATGGCGTATCGCATAAAATTGATAAGAAGTTGGCAGTGAGCGAAGCGAGCAAGCAAATATGTTGACACTTTTATTACAAAAATACAAGGTTGTGATAGTATTATAGATTTTGACATGATATTTGGAAAATAATAGTATATTTCATCCTAATATCCCTTTAATTTCTCTCTATTTTTTCTAAGCGTTGATTCTCTCTTTTTTGTTGGGGGGAAGGGGCAAACGCCCATGCCCTGACAGTAATTTCCTAGATTTACTTTATAAGCAACATAAATGTGTTAAATCTCATAAGCCATATGCAAGCTAAAAATCAAATTTCATGTATATTGTCCTGAAAATTTAACATTCTGGGCAATGTTTGTGAACCTGAACAGGACGCGTATGTAACTAGATAATTACCACGAGCGCGAAGCGCGAGCAGAAATGTTACATATTATGGCCTGGTCGAAAAGTTAGCCATTAAGAAGATACATATTTCAACAATTAAACTGAACATTTTTGATATTCCAACCTAAAAAAGATGAGATTTCAAATCCCCCAATGGGACATTCGACATTCATTTCCATCTCTCTCTTTCTTATCTTTCTTCCCATCTTTCTCTCTTTTTAATATTATTCTCTTCCTATTTTTCTTCTTCTTTTCCCCCTTTTCATTTCTTTTCTCTTTCCCCCCATTACTTATCCCTCTTTCTTTTTCTTTCCTTTCCCCTTTTTTCTCTTTTAATCTTTTTTTCTTCTCTCCCTCCCCCTTCCACTCTCTCTCTCTCTTTATTCTCTTCTTTTCCCCTCTTCCTCTATCTCTTTCCAGACACCCAACAACAGGTCTGGAAAACGAAGATCGAAGACCGGGGACATGCGTTATGTCAATGGTGTGAAATTTTAATGCCAGCTGAGCTGAGCGCGATATATTGCTCAATCAATTATCATTCACATTACGATATCCATACAATTAATCATTAACTTATCAACCAATCATAATTCATTACATATCCAATATCAGAATATTTCTGAATTTGATCTGAATATAATAATGGTTTATTTTAGCTAGACGGATGCGATGGCCCCGGTCTTCTGTCTTCGTTTTCCAGACACCCAACAACAGGTCTGGAAAACGAAGATCGAAGACCGGGGACATGCGTTATGTCAATGGTATAAAATTTTAATGCCAGCTGAGCTGAGCGCGATATATTGCTCACTCAATTATCATTCACATTACGATATCCATACAATTAATCATTAACCAATCATAATTCATTACATATCCAATATCAGAATATTCCTGAATTTGATCTGAATATAATAATGGTTTATTTTAGCTAGACGGATGCGATGGCCCCGGTCTTCTGTCTTCGTTTTCCAGACACCCAACAACAGGTCTGGAAAACGAAGATCGAAGACCGGGGACATGCGTTATGTCAATGGGAGAACATGTGTAGGGGGCAAGGTCCAAAGTCCATTCTAACCCGCGCACGTGTTTTGTACACACTTTGCACTGCTTTGTACACACTTCGTGCGTGAACTACAAACGCTTTCACACGAGTGTGATATGTGTCCCCGGTCTTCGTTTTCCAGACACCCCATGTGGAAGTGAAATATTTCCTCTGAGAGTGAAAAATTAAACAACAAATTTTTTGCATTTTAATCAGGGGCGGAAATTGGCCCCAAAGGTAGGGGGACGCTGGCATCGGCGGCGAAAGCCAACAATTTTAGGGGGGACCACCAAATTATTTTGATAATCAAAAAAATACACCAAAGGTTATCAACCAAAAATTATAGGGGGACGCAGAAAACTAAATTTGACAAGCAAAAAAAAAAGTTATCAAAAAAAAAAAATTGAGGTGGGGGGGATCGTCCCCCACCTCAAATTAAGGGCGGGGGGGGGGTACACTTCCCCCAGCTTTCGCCGCCTATGGATGCCGGCAACTCTGACAAGTTAAAAAAAAAAAGTTTATCCCCAAACTGTTGTAAGGTCATTTTAACCCCAAAAAGTTTGACCAAAAAAGAAAAAAAAAATGTATTATTGTTACATGTCCCCCTATTATTTTGGGTAGGGGGACGTGTCCCCCTGGGATTTCCACCCATGAATTTAATTTTAGAAAAGTCAACATTGATATTCCACTGTCAAAAGCAAATCCAGTTTCCAAATGAAACGATAATCAACCACCTAGACTAGACTCTTGACTTGAGTCACATAACCTTGGGATGATAAAATCTTTCTGTGACAAATGTATGTATTAAAATCAATATCAGAATAATTATCTACGGTATAATGACAGAGATTTCCCAAAAAAGGCACAACATAATCATCAAGTAAGAAATTTACGATCTAGTTCAATCCAGCATGAACGACTCACTATCGACCGCTCCCATCACCCTGCCAACCGCAGGCGCATCGGGCAGCTCGACTGCCGAGAGACCGGCTGTGACAAGGGTAGCATCGCCCTGCCAAACGCAGGCGCATCGGGCAGCTCGACTGCCGAGAGACCGGCTGTGACAAGGGTAGCTGGCATCTCTTATATCTGGACTGCGCAGCGTCAGAATCGCGTAAGTTTGGATTTTTTGATAATTCAAATATATTTCCAGTCAAATTGTATACCTAATCGGATTCTTGTTTTACTTACCATTTAGGCATAATCGTGATATAGTCCCCAAATCCAAAAGTGGGGATCATTAGAATCACACCTACCAGAACGTATGAAAATCACTTCCTTTCTCCAGAACACAGTCCCCAACTCTTGCACAGCTCTGTAGCAAAATGATAACACACACAAATGAAACACACTGCACTGTATATAAACACTAGGGTTCTCTCCCTATTATATACTCGTGATACAGTCCCCACTCAATGGGAAATCAAGTTCGATTTTCACGGCGGTGGGGACAGCTTCAACAGTATAGTATACTCGTGATCCAGTCCCCACGCTATGGGATACACGGTTCGCTTTGTACGCAGTGGGGACAGTTCCAACAGTATAGCTATACTCGTGATACCATCCCCACGCTATGGGATACACAGTTCGTTTGGCACGCAGTGGGGATAGCTCCAACAGTATCATACTCGTGATACCGTCCCCTCACAACATGAAATCGTGCTCGTTCAACAAGGGGATGGGGACAGTTTCCCAATGCAATGTGAAAGCATTTTAGGATATGGCTGCGGAAGTTGGGGGGGGACTTCAGCCCCTACCTTTTTCCAAACATAAACGTGAAAATATGACCATAGAATTGTGATTTCATGTGCAGCTTCCCCCTTTTGCACCCACAAATGTAATGCACTTTACCCACGAATGTAATAATTTTTGATCGTCCACAAATGAAATAATTTACCCACAAATGTAATAAATTTGAAGGGATTTTCAGCGAATACTTCTAAACTAAAATCCTATAGAAATGCCTTCATATAGCACAAAAGTTCGAAGTCTTTTTTTCAGACCCAGTTTTACAAATCATTTCTTAAAGAGTCAAAAAGTAACAAAGATCCCCACTCTTGTATTAATGTAAAATAACATGGAAATATAGCGTAGTCTTTCATCCAGACCCAGATCTTTCAAATAAAAATGAATACTACTACTAATAAATTAATATTATTATGAATTGAATCATTCAAATAAATTTATATAATTATTAATTTATTAGTAGTAGTATTCATTTTTTTGAAAACCCTGGGTCTGGATGTAAGACTACACTATATTTCCATGTTATTTTACATTAATAAGAGGGTGGGGATCTGTGTTACTTTTTGACTCTTTAAGAAATGATTTGTAAAACTGGGTCTGAAAAAAAGACTTCGAACTCATATAATTATTTAAACAACCGGGTCTGGAAAAAAGAACTTATATAATTTTTTAAACAACCAGGTCTGGAAAAAAGACTTTGGGCTCACATTATAATTTATTAATCAACCGGGTCTGGAAAAAAAGACTTTGAACTTTTGTGCTATATGAAGGCATTTCTATAGGATTTTAGTTTAGAAGTATTCGCTGAAAATCCCTTCAAATTTATTACATTTG
Source organism: Lytechinus variegatus (assembly GCF_018143015.1). Taxonomy (NCBI): domain Eukaryota; kingdom Metazoa; phylum Echinodermata; class Echinoidea; order Temnopleuroida; family Toxopneustidae; genus Lytechinus; species Lytechinus variegatus. The sequence continues at coordinate 26,400,493 of NC_054745.1, read as the reverse complement.
TGGGTAGTCATTATTTCATCTGTGGACGATCAAAAATTATTACATTCGTGGGTAGTCATTATTTCATCTGTGGACGATCAAAAATTATTACATTCGTGGGTAAAGTGCATTACATTTGTGGGTGCAAAAGGGGGAAGCTGCACATGAAATCACAATTCTATGGTCATATTTTCACGTTTATGTTTGGAAAAAGGTAGGGGCTGAAGTCCCCCCCCAACTTCCGCAGCCATATCCTAAAATGCTTTCACATTGCATTGGGAAACTGTCCCCATCCCCTTGTTGAACGAGCACGATTTCATGTTGTGAGGGGACGGTATCACGAGTATGATACTGTTGGAGCTATCCCCACTGCGTGCCAAACGAACTGTGTATCCCATAGCGTGGGGATGGTATCACGAGTATAGCTATACTGTTGGAACTGTCCCCACTGCGTACAAAGCGAACCGTGTATCCCATAGCGTGGGGACTGGATCACGAGTATACTATACTGTTGAAGCTGTCCCCACCGCCGTGAAAATCGAACTTGATTTCCCATTGAGTGGGGACTGTATCACGAGTATATAATAGGGAGAGAACCCTAGTGTTTATATACACATGATACAGTGTGTTTCATTTGTGTGTGTTATCATTTTGCTACAGAGCTGTGCGAGAGTTGGGGACTGTGTTCTGGAGAAAGGAAGTGATTTTCATACGTTCTGGTAGGTGTGATTCTAATGATCCCCACTTTTGGATTTGGGGACTATATCACGATTATGCCACCATGGCATTTTAAAATTTCGAACATTTCCGCGTCCAAAAATTTGATGAACTTTCAAGCTCCGATATCCACACTTTACAGGCGAGTATCCACATTGAAACTTATATGTACAGAAAGAGCACATCTTCAGCTGTCTGTTAAAAGGCACGAGATTGCACCTACTATGTGCGCATGCGCATTAAACCCCATTTTCAATGAGCCGCCCCAGACAGAGGCGATGCCACTCGTAGCAAAACCCGCGCGAAAACCGTGCCACCAAAACCAGCGCTCGCGATGCCCCGTATTCGCACATACTAGCTAAAACATCACCACCCTTACTTTGCCACACATGCATGACATGGAGATGAACTGATGAGAACAACTTTATTAGATAGGCCTCATTTAGATGTGTCGAGGTCCTGGCCATGGGGCAACTTATACTTATATGATCATGTCTGATATTTTATAACCTTGTTCATTGAATGAGTTAGCATGGGCATGGCTAACCCAGTGAGCTAGCTACGGCCCTTCGCGGGCCGGAGTTCCCTGGGTTGGGGCATGGCCCGAGCCTGGGATTGGCCGATCCGAATCACGCCGCATGTTGCATCGGTATCGTTTGCATCATGTTTGAACTCGTCCACATGCAATATGCCAAGGCAAGGGCAAGGCAATGACCAATGCAATAATGGCTAGGGCATAATCAATGCACAGTCTGAGCAAATGCACTCACCAAATATGATTCCCATGTATAGTCTCGGCCTACATTGGAAAATCGCAAAAGTCTGCGTTGATACTAATGGGTTTCTTGTCGACCGCCAGCATGCAATTTCAGATGATTTTTTCTTTTCGATTTGTATTGTTAAAAGTACTGTATATAAGAAAAGTATGGAAAGCTATTTGCGCGCAGACTTTTGGCCAATCACGAGCGCAAGTGGTAACTGATCAGTATAGTACAAGTATCGGCCCATTGGCATCAGGCATTGCCTATTTATGTTGGATAAACCGGGGGGGGGGGTACTCACGAAATAAGGCATTTTGGGATGTGCCGCTGGAAATAAACGGGTCGCTTTTTGGAAGAAATCTTTAAACATGAGGTATGGTTTTATATGCCCAAATTTTTAGATACTGGCCTTAAACCTGCTATCCTAAAAAGGTTTTTTATTTCTTCTTAGTTAAGTTTGAGAGGAAATGTGAGAGAATAATGGCTGAACAATATCATAAGCACGAATATGAAATCATAAAACCATAGCCAATGTTTGGGAATTTCTTCCCAAAGAGAGCCCATTCCAGCAGCACATCCCCGTTTTAAGTACCCCCCCCCCCCTTCGGAATGGATCCAGGATTTTGCATGGAGGGGGATGCGGTGATATTTGTGTACAAGGAGAAACTTGATAAGCAAAAAATAAGGACCCTCATGCATGTCATATTCCCCCTGGCCTTGTGCCTCTCCACAGAGAAAGAGGGGGGGGGACGGGGGGCAGGGACCGGATGTGCACCACCCTACCCGGAATCGCCACTATACGGTGGCGTGCACTTAACTGTCTTCATGAAATATGCACAAAACTTTAGAATGCAATAACTTTGATATTTGTTTTCAGTGCATTATCAGAATTTTTTTCATCTATTCAAAAAAATATTCTAACTCAGACTTGAGCATCCATTCAAACCAATATTTCCGAAATGCCGCAAAATTTTGACTTTTTTCTTTAAAGTCTTGCACAACTTTTGAGAAGAGATTTACAATATATAGCATCATGGTGCTACGTGACTTAAGTTAGTTGTTAAACGGTCTGTACTAATTTCCATTGAAAAAAAAAACAATGAAAAACAAAAGATGAAAAATCAAAGAAATATATAAGGAAAAAATTTGCTTTCACAATTTACTTTGTGGAAACCTTTAAATAAGTTTGCAAAGATGATGTCAGGAAAAAAAAGGGAGAAAATTTTAAGTGAAATAGGGTGTTAAGATTGAAAATAATGGTTAGTAAATTTGTATACCGTAAGTAACGGTGTATTAACCGCACCCGTGTATTAACCGCACCCCCAACTTTGGACTAAAAAAAAAAAAAAAAATCTCACATTTACATGCATATTTGAGGTACGAAGAAACAAAAACTAAGTTTAAGATTTCAAAGTTAAGTATCCAAAGAGATTACCGGTATGCGGAAATCTGCTGTTCTTGATCAATTCATCTACAAATGTTAGAAAGAAAGAACGGTCCCGCCAATATTGGCCACTTACACACTCACTCACAGTCACAGTGTACACACACACAGAACTGCCATTTCATTGCAAACTACATACAGTAGCAGTCATGCCAATACATCTTATCAAATTATGATCTGTGTCTTTCCCAGCGTAGGAGGAAGAAACATTCACATTTCTTGCATCACAACCTCACAATCACTTTCAGAAATTTGATGTTTTAGCATGAATTTTGGATACGGGATTACAGGAAAGTTCAAGAAACAAAGAAATTGACATTTTTTTCCAGTTGTTTTTTACGGCTTCGTGCCGTCTCTCTCGTGCGTGGTTTACATGGTATCTTATGAAGAGCAAACAGGAAGGAAAAAAACGAGCTGGCGCGAAACGGAACTTTTAATAGCGCCAGCTTAAGTCGCACTAACCATATTACAACGCAATCTCTAAGCTCACTCAACTCCCGCTCAGCGGTGAAAAAAAATTTACCGAGTATGCTTGGCGTCCCTTTTAACTTAGCCAGGGAACTTCACTACTTTGAATTGAGAATAAAGTCAAAATTAGTGTCATGAAGGTGGGTGCGTTTGTTTTTGACAATATCTAATTAAGATCGTAATAATTGCTTCCCATTACCCGCGGCTCATACCCCTGTAAACGACATTGCCTGGGCGGCTACGCCCGGCCACTCGATGTGTTGTGAACTGGCAGACATCGTACATGTACGGGAGGGGTTACGGCGGGCCGGCTCAAACCCGTCACCGTGTATAAACCGCACCCCCGACTTTTGCTTCTATCCCGCCGAGAAAAAGGTGCGGTTAATACACCGTTACTTACGGTAGTTTATTCATAATACATAAAAAATAATTATTTTAAGAATTTGTTAATACTGACTTGTAGTTTACGTGGTAAAGAAACAAGGCATGCCAATTTTCGGCGAGATATACCGAACGGTGGCCGCGATCAGAAGGTCCTCAATATGTTTTGAAAAGCCCAGTCTTTCTAGGGTTAAGTACTAATGAGCATGATCGGTTAAGGGTTCGCATTGAGGTGAAATTTTTTTTTTTAGATATTTCTATCAAAATTGCTTTTAAAATGATCTTTGATATTTCAGGTTTCAACGAACTTCGTTTCATGAAGATTGATGATTCCGAAAGTACTGGAATAGTCCATTTTATTCATGGGGGTGCTGTTACCTCTCATCACGGACGGACATTTTTACTCAAATTAAATTCACTCTAGTTTTCTTGTTATTAAAGTTACTCTAATTTGGTTTGGATGTTCTTGCACTCTGAACATTAATCTATTATCAAACATAAATCAGTAGAAAAAAAATATTGGGAACTAATTTTTTTTGGTAGGTTTTAACATTTCCATTTTGAAATTTCCGTCCGTGATGAAAAAAAAGATGAAAAGTTTTTTTATTCTTTATCAAAATAGAAATGAAAAATAAAAAGGTGCAGAGGTATCTCACTAAACACTGTATGTCATTTTATTAGAACATAGCTGAAATCCATACATTTTATCTATATCATAAACTCAATAAAAAATGATCACGGACGGACACTAATTTCATCACGGACGGACAAAGTAAATTCACTCAAATTCAATTCACTCTAGTTTTATTGTTTTCAAAGTTATTCCAATTTGGTTTGGATGTTCTTGCAATCTTAACATTAATCTATCATCAAACATAAATTATTAGAAAATAAATATAGGAATTCAATTTTTCTGGTAGATGTTAATTTCCGTCCGTGATGAAATTAATGTCCGTCCGTGATGAGTTTTTATGATATGGATAATATGTATGGTTTCAACTTTTTATTCTTTATCAAAATAGAAACGAAAATAAAAGTGTGTAGAAGTATCTCCCTAGACACTGTATAACATTTTATTTAAACATAGCTAAGATCCATACATTTTATGCATACAATAAATCAATAAGAAATGATCACGGACGGGCATTAATTTCATCACGGATGGATGAGTGAGCAATAACTGCATAATACTGTAGAATAATCCATAGTATGCAAATGAGAAACTTCAATGGTGAGCAGATTATGAATTTGATTTTAGTTTCAATTTGCAGTGAAATATGGCACTGAGAATTATTCAGAACTCAAATGGATGGAAACCTACAACTCTTCTAAAAAAATTGTGATATCTTTAGATGTTATTGGGGCTAAATTATTGTCAAGAAAATTTGTTAAACATAATTGGAATGAAGATAGAGTTGGAAAGCTACATATATGCCAAAAAAGCATAAAATAAAATGTGGTTCCAAAGAACAAGTCCAAAGCTGTAGATTTAATCTATTCAAGCTTGCAGAAAGTGATGGAAAAGAAGAAAGTAGAATGCATAATCTGATAAGCTGAAAAATCATCAATTTTTCCATGTACAAACCTATGGATTCACAATGCTTCTACATGTATAAACCAAACATGACATCATGGTCTTGAAGCTTGGGAAAAGTACAGGAATACCTTTTTCGAAGTCTATTTTGGAGCTAATTTTAAACAAATTGCTTATCTGGTAAACTATTCATTTATGAAGCTTGCACTGCAGTGTTAAGAAGTATTAAGCTTTTGATTGGTATGTGATTTATCAATTTCAATTTTAGATTCGGTCAGGGCCTAAATACATGAGGGCTGTTGATGTTATGGGGTGTCTCCACATTAATACGTGCCAAATATGAATTTAAAGAGAGCCTCTGACAAGTTTTGTGGTCATACTTGATCCAACAAACAAGCATAAGGATCAGCAACCTGTGAATCTTTTGGATTTAGGTATTAATGGACCTAAAAAAACATCTTTGCTCTTGGAAAATTAATGCCCCAAAATGTATTAACATGTATCATCATGATATATCATAAAAATACTTGTATCAACATGATCATTGATAAACTAGATGTTGATTTGGTACCTGCATGTACTAGTATTCTGTAATTTAAAAAGAAGACAATGTGCATTAGGACATTCTTTACATTTGATTTTGACAAGAACTGTGTTTAAAGCAATCGTAAGTCTAGATTATACTGTGCGTCTGCATATAATCAAGTTGCTACAACTAAAATCAAGTTGTAGCAACTTGATTGTGCAACTATATGTAATACTGTTTATCATATTAAATAATGTACAAATCATCAATACAATAGCATTTGTTTCTCAAAAAAAGTAATAAGAACTTCTTACAAGGTACTTCCAATGTATTTTAATTGTGTCCGTCCGTGATGTCCGTCCGTGATGGAAAATATTTGCAATTCTCTCAGAAGTTTAATATTGATTAAGAATTCAATATGCTGAACATAAAAGCTAACATACCTGAGTGTAAGTTGCATTAACAATTATTGGTCAATGTTAAGCTGTTTAGATAGAAACATTAAAAATGTACAAAAATTCAGAAAACCACATTTCTATCTTGTCCGTCCGTGATATGGCACATTTAGTGGATTCCTATGTTTGTAGGTAACCATGGCAACAAACTTTTTTCATCATTCAGCATACTTTGTCCTACCCTTCTCTATAAAACACAAAGGAACTTTGTTCATCTTATTCCTAATTTGTTACAAGCCTTCAAAGTTTCCAAAATCTATCAAATGTCCGTCCGTGATGAACCGATCACGCTCTTATATGAACATCAGAAATAGCAACAACAAAAAATAAAGAATTCAACAAAAATGCATTTAATATTTTACCAGTTCTCTCTTTAATATGCCACCGTTCTCATAGAATATTTGTTTAGTTTACTCCTGATATTCTTCAACATGAAATATGTGTTCACATTGAATTCTGTAGAATCTCTATCAGGACACATAGTCCTCATACTGAAGCATGCTTAATAAAAAACAATAATAAAAAAGACCAAACCATTCATCAACTACTGAGAATTTACGGACAAGTCCGCCCCCAACAAAGAGGTGATTTGAATAAAGAGAAACATCCAATAAGCATAACACTGGAAATTTCATCAAAATCACTGAGTTGTAAAATAAGAAAATTATATTTTAAAAGTTTTGCTTAATCAAAAAAAAAAACGGCTTTATGCACATCCTAGTCGATAAGGAGACTGACGATGTCAGCACTCGCTATTTTTTGTATTTTATAATATGAAATATTCTGATTTTCTCCTTATTGCCAAGTGAAACAACAATTAATTCTTCCCTGAACATGTTTCATACTAAATGGTTCAGGATACATGGCAAACAGGACAGATCAATGCCAGTAAATAATGATTAGATTGTTCGTCCTTAAATGTATGCATAATATGATACAATCATGTCTGTAGAGTACAGGCTACATGTTTGGGGCCATCTACAGATCTAAAGGACTTCAGCTGCATTCATTTAAAAAAAGTGATTCTGTATTTGCATTGTATTGGCAGTTCCTTGACATCACGCAAGCATGTTTCCAATTGTTCTGATCGCACTTTGTCAAACCAAAGTCTGTTTTCAAAATATATTCAAACTTTAAAGGTATCCATACATACATATTCAAATTATATGCGTAACTTAAAAGGTATGCATAAAATTTGAATATTTAAAGCAAATGTTGTTATTTGACATCCTAGAAGCTTGTCAGAGATTTGTCTGACATAGCAGCAAATAATATATGTCAACCTGTCAATCAGATCGTCATCCTGCCTGAAATGTTGAGTCTTCTCTCCCACTCCTACTCTACAACTCCACTAACAACGCAAGCCAGCCTTCTCTCATCTATTCAATCTCTCACTCCTCCAACTCAACCAGCCTTCCACTCAAGCCTCTCATTCTGCCTACTGCTCAAGCTTTCAACTCTTTCTGGTTTACAGTCCTCTTTAAAATTACACTCATTTCCAAAAGATACTCTACTTTCTAACCTTCTCTTTCTCGCCTCTCTATTTCTCTTCTACCTCTATCAACTTTTATCTCAGTCCTTTCCAGGTCTTTACATATTGTGTACCATATAAACAACTTCAGGGATTGTTTTTGCCACCATCCAATCCTTCAAACACCTTCTGCTAGAATCCAGTTTGCATATATTATTTGGTGCTATGTCACCACGTCTTGGACAGCAAACTTTTAACTTGTCAAAAAACATTGCTTTAAATATATTCAAATTTATCCATACTTCAATATTTAAAACAATTTGCATTAATTTTGAATATATAATGAAAACTGGCTGGGGTTCAAAGAAAACCAGTTGGAAAGATGCTTGTGTGATGTAATGGAACTGTCTTAGCCCATTCAGTATCAATAGAATTCGTTTCTATTGGTAATGGAAAGTCTTGTACAAAATAAATTCATGTAGGTGTCCCTCAGGGCTTAATTATTGCTCCAGTTCTATTTTCACTATTTGTCAACAACTTATCAAATCATGTTACTAGTGCCTCAGTGTATATGTATGCAGATGACTGACACTACTATTTCAGTATCTGGTAAGACTTAAGCACAGGTCAAAAACAATCAAACCCAGGCATTATACAATAGGCCTACCTATTCATGGTTACAAAATAACTGATCTTAAACTATGATAAAACAAAAGTAATGTTATTAGGGTCAAAACAAAAACTAAGTACTACTCATAATCAACAAATATCAATAAATATACAAGGATGTACTCTACAATGTGTAAATGAAGTGAAGTGTCTGGGTATAACAATCAATAATTGCCTTGACTTTAAGCAACATACCAATTCAATGTCAAACCTTATCAAATGTAAGCTTGGCATTATTAGCAGGAATAAACATTATTTTAATAAATCTAAACTTTCCAAACTTTATTGGGGATATGTCATACCCCCTATCCTCTATCGTTCTGTTTTGTTTAGCAAATAAGGAAATTATTTCACGCTTTACAGTTTACATAAAATGGCAGCGTACCCGATATAAAATCGTACATGGGTGAAACGTTCTGAAATCATATTTAAACAACTGAATTGGCCCTCTTTGAACAAAGTTCTCCATAGAGCCTCATGTGTTCTTATGTATAAGTGTATCAACTGATTATTGCCTGCCATTTTATACGTTAGATTTTCTTTTGTCGATGAAGTTTCAAAGAGAACCACACATAGTTCTGACAAATTTGCTCTTCTAAGAGTTTTTACCAAAAAATATCTTCTTTTTCTAGGCTCTTTCAATCTGCTTGACCATATAAGGTTTTCAAAATGTGTTCATTCTTTCAAATACCAACTTAAACTCATATAGACAAATCACATCGTTCATTTAAATGAATATGCTGTACTTATTCGCTATTCCATTGTCTGTGCCGTTCCTAAAATACACTTAATCTCGATTCCTATTCTTTTCTTGTCTTTCCGTTATTCCCACTTCATTCCATAAGAGTAAAACATTTTTTTTTTTTTGGGGGGGGGGGTTATATCTCCATGTATATTAGTGATAAAATTACCAAATGATGTCTTCTGCTTGGCTTTTTATTCCTAAATTAAATTACATTGCCTTATTCATATTTGTAATGTTTTTTAATAATCAGAGCCCTGAGGAACTAGCTTTTTAATGTTTGTAATTGCACATTTATATCATGTACCTTGCCATTTGTATCTCGTACATGTTCTCGTGATTTTACTTTTTCTTTTTTCCTGTATCTCATAAAATGTCCTGTTACAATGTTTTTTGTATATTGTATGTTTTTATGCTGATCAGACCACCCTGTTTACATAATCAAAAATAAACAATAGATAAATCACCTGTACGGACTTGCTTATGTATTGTGAGACTATATGCCCTTTCACATTGATCACAAACATAGGGTTTTTCACATGGCTGGATTCGTTTATGTGCAGTGAGCTGTTGTATTTGATGATGCCCAACCACATTGATTGCATACATAGGGATTTTCACCAGTATGGTTTCGCTTGTCTACTGTGAGACTGGATTTTTGGTCAAATGCCTTACCACATTGATCAAATATGACGGGCCTTTTACCCGAGTGTATGGATTTGTTTATGTAGAGAAAGATTTCGTATTTGACTGAAAGCCTTACCACATTTATCACATACATAGGGCTTTTCACCTGTGTGGATGCGTTTGTGTACTGTGAGATTGGACTTATCATTAAATGCCTTACCACACTGATCACACACATAGGGTTTCTCACCAGTATGGATTCGTTTATGGGATGTGAGGGTACTTTTTTGACTAAACACCTTACCACATTGATCACACACATAGGGTTTCTCACCAGTATGGATTCGTTTATGTTTTGTGAGATGATATTCACCATTAAATGCCTTACCACACTGATCACAAACACATTGCTTTTTAACTGTATGGATACATCTGTGTACTATAAAATTGTTTTTTTGATAAAATGCCCTACCACATTGATCACATAGAAAGGGCTTTTCACCTGTATGGATTCTTTTATGTATTTTAAGAGCATGTTCAAGATTAAATGCCCTACCACATCGATCACAAACATAGGGCTTCTCACCTGTATGGATCCGTTTGTGTCTTCTCAATGCACTTCCATTACTAAATTCCTTAACACACTGATCACACTCAAAGGGCTTCTCACCAGTATGGACTCGTTTATGGATTGTGAGGCCACCTTTTTGACTAAACATCCTACCACATTGATCACACACATAGGGCTTTTCACCTGTATGGATTCGTTTATGTGTTGTGAGACTGGATATCTGATTAAATGCCTTACCACATTGATTACACACATAGGGCTTTTCACCTGTATGGATTCTTTTATGTATTTTAAGAGCATGTTCAAGATTAAATGCCCTACCACATCGATCACAAACATAGGGCTTCTCACCTGTATGGATCCGTTTGTGTACTGCGAGATAGGATTTTTCATAAAATGCCTTACCACACTGGTCACATACAAAGGTTTTCTCACCTCCATGGAATCGTCTATGTCTTTTGAGAATGGACGTTTCATGAAATGCCTTACCACATTGATCACAAACATAGGGCTTCTCACCTGTATGGATCCGTTTGTGTCTTCTCAATGCACTTCCATCAATAAATTCCTTAACACACTGATCACACTCAAAGGGCTTCTCACCAGTATGGACTCGTTTATGGATTGTGAGGCCACCTTTTTGACTAAACATCCTACCACATTGATCACACACATAGGGCTTTTCACCTGTATGGATTCGTTTATGTGTTGTGAGACCGGATATTGCATGAAATGCCTTACCACATTCATCACATACATAGGGTTTCTCACCTGTATGGATTCGTCTATGGGTTGTGAGATCAGATTGACGATTAAAGGCCTTACCACACTGATCACATATATAAGGCTTCTCACCTGTATGGATACGTTTGTGTACTGTGAGATTGGATTTTTCATAAAATGCCTTACCACATTGGTCACATACAAATGTTTTCTCACCTGTATGGATTCGTTTATGTGTTCTGAGAATGGATATTTCATGAAATGCCTTACCACATTGATCACACACATAGGGCTTTTCACCTGTATGGATGCGTTTATGTGTTTTAAGATGAGATTCACAATTAAATGCTTTACCACAATGATCACATACATAGGGCTTCTCACCTGTATGGATACGTTTGTGTACTGTGAGATCGGATTTTTCATAAAATGCCTTACCACACTGGTCACATACAAAGGTTTTCTCACCTCCATGGAATCGTCTATGTCTTTTGAGAATGGACGTTTCATGAAATGCCTTACCACATTGATCACAAACATAGGGTTTCTCACCTGTATGGATTCGTTTATGTGTTGTGAGATTGGATATCTGATGAAATGCCTTACCACATTGATCACAAACATAGGGCTTCTCACCAGTATGGGCGCGTTTATGGATTGTGAGGCTACCTTTTTGACTAAACATCCTACCACAATGATCACACACATAGGGCTTTTCACCTGTATGGATTCGTTTATGTGTTGTGAGATTGGATATCTGATGAAATGCCTTACCACATTGATCACACACATAGGGCTTTTCACCTGTATGGATGCGTTCATGTGTTTTTAGATGATTTGCAGAAATAAATGCCTTACCACACTGATTACATGTATAAGGTTTCTTTTCAAGTATTATGTTTTCCTTATTTCCTGTTTTCAAACTCATATTTTCACCATGTGTAAAATCATTAATTTCACACATGGATTTTTGTATTTCTCCTTCAACAAACTGTAGAATGCTTTCCTTTGATGCATAAAATGGCAAGATAACACCATTAAGCCCATGTTTGTACTTGAGATGCCTTGCAAAGATGAGAGGAATAGCATAGACTGATCCACAATACTCGCATCTGTAGATTCCAGAATCTATCAAGAAAAAAACAATACATATTCATCAAGTATTTGAATGATTTATTGAGGTGACAGGTGCCCTATTACGTTTATCTATCATTAAAACTAAAATCCCCGCTATAACACGGGAGCCTATGTATCTTAGGCAACCCCTATTTCGTTTTCCTCTTAAATAAGTGGTTAGCACCTTGCAGCTTCCCATGAGAGATTTTCTTCTTTTTAACTTCAGCTGTACTTCTCATTTTCTTACGTCATAGTTTAAACTCTTCCCAGGATTTTGCCCAAACAGGAAAGGAAAAGTAGGAAATTTGGCTTGTTTAAAATTATTCCATGTCCAAAAGTCATGAAGACCAAAATGAAGGTCTGAACGACGCAAAATTATACAGAATTATCGATGTAAATAATTTTAACTGAAAACTGGCCCAACAAGTTGCGATGTGCTCGGCACATGGGGAGCTAGCTGTACTTTTTCTCTCTAGCTCTCTCTCCCCCTCTTAAGGTGGAAGATTACAGTGTGCCCCAATTTACGTTATCTCAGTTGTGTCCAAAAGTTTTTTCAAGTATAAATGCTAGGTTGTCATCATGCTATATTACTGTGCTGAAAGGACTAGGTGTGTATATTACAAAGGGCAAGAACAACACACACAAGGTATCCTTGGAACATGGGAGCGTTACATAAAGGACTTGTCAGACATTTTATCCTAAAAGTACTGTTTTATCTGACAGTTACTATGGTAACAGCGCCTCTTAGCAAATCATAATCAAGGAAAGTTGTCAGACGTGAGAACTTGTCACACAACAATGTTGATGAAATTGCTCCTCAGATCTAACACTCCACATTTCACAACATATCAAATAAAACATTTGCCAAAGCTGTAGTCATCCAAACCATCACACAAGACGGTCGAAACCCATTTTAGAGTAAATCAGTTTCAAAGTTTACTATAATTTCCACACGTTGTTTCCCAGCCTTACAATATAATCCTTGAAAGCAAAATACATGATCGGAAAGACCAAGACAATTGCTTGATGTTTGTAACTTCATATCTACATCAAACCAAGAATCAAAGAAAATATTGCAAGAGCTACAAATACTTGTGATTTTGGTTTAAGCCATTTATATTTTCTCTGTACAAGAACGCCAAGGAGATGCAATAACCCTGACGGTGAATTCAATGCACGTCATCAACCAAAACATTATATTGCTCTTCCATGTGCAAAGTAAATGACAGTTTGGCTTACCAAGTATTTGCATATTAAGTGAGCGCAGCTGTTGTTTGCTTTGCTACTGCACTCGTTTCCAATGGAATTTAAGCATTTTTATCGACAATTTGTATGGCATCGGTTTAAAAACCCTAGATATCTCAGAAAATAGAATGCTGCCTAGAAATTTAAGTATATAAATAGGACGTTTACTTTTAATTTCTGAAAAAAACACACACTCAATTTTTTTTTTACCATAATTGACTGATACGACAGTTCGCATGAACAGCGACGATGTGATCTCCCAATTTAGTTTTCCAGACCCCAATGTTCCTGTTGCATTCTAGTTTTCAACAGTCAAATTAGGAGACGGACTAATCATCAAGCCCCTTTAGTCGTAAGCAAATTCATTTTTTCAGGGTATGATTTAAGGCCCTACACGCTTACCCTTTTCATATATGGATTGGAATTGGGTTGGAGCATGGCTGCCTCCTGAAGCTTCTTCTGCCTTCTGATCACATGACAGAATGATGAGATCACCTGACTTGGTCCTCTGATCACCTGATGATATTGGATTAGTTTGTGTCTGGGTAATTTCATCACCGTTCTTCCATTCCAGATCAGTCATTTTCCCTTCTGCATTGGGATTAGCCTCACCTAGCAGATTGCCATCATCATCATACTCGGCCTCTACTTTCATAGTAAACTAAATGTAAATAAAAAAAATCAAGTTACTAAACATTCCAAAAATAAAACCAAACATTTTGACATGTCAGATCATGCAACAAAAACACATGCAAAGAAGAAAAAAATTATCATGAAATATGGGATTTTTATTTAAGCATGTGCCAGAACGTGGCCCAGAACATCGTTTCATAAAGCTGTTCGTAAGTTAAGAGCGACTTTAAGAACGACTGGTGAACCATCGCCAATTCAATATACCATTTACCACAAGAAAGGATCACCAGTCATTCTTAAAGTTGCTCTAAATTAACGAAGAGCTTTATGAAACACCCACCTGGATTAAAAAATGTATGATCTTGTAATCACTGGCAGCGAAGCATGTACTATTGTGTCCTAATGAGCTCAGAGACATGCAAATATTTTCTTTCATACTCGTACTTACTGTATTAATATTCTCTTTTTGTAACTCATTCTTCTCTGTATGACATGTATTTCCCTGTTGATTATGAATGTCAGAAGACCCTAGAGAAGAAAAGAGATGGATTACTATGTACCTGCAAATATATATAGATATAGAATGATTACCATGCATAAGTAATTACTGACGCATGGCTAGCCATGCATCCAGTAATTACTTATGCATAGCAAATTTACTGGAAGCATGGCTAGCAATGCATCGCTGGTTACTTATAAATGGGTGTAAAAAAATTATTCTCCAGAAAATTCAGTCATTCTATAAAACAAATGATACTGTACACAAGTTATTCTACATCAATCAATGCCACTGATAATGTAATATTTATATTCACTTGACTCAATTCTCTGTTACATAGGCCAACAATAATCTTCTGGAATCATCACGTTTAAACAATGAACCAAGTTCAATTCCAATCAATCAGCAAAAAAATTTTCTGACAATTATAAATATTTGTAATACATCATACAACACTTGACTCATTAGGCCTTTATACCTGAACGACATGACAATTAAAAATCACATCAAAATTTAGTGCGTAACTTTCACAAAGAAGGTGATATTACTTTCATTTTCAAAGGATATCAAATCACAATTCCAGTGTAACATTCTGTTGATTTTATATAGTTAGGTTACATGTAGAAACATGATAAATTCACAAACCTCTTGTCTCTGTCTCCTTATCATCACTTTCCTCAATTATTTCTTTATGAATTCCTTGCTGACGCTGCATGAACATTGGTGGGTTGACCTTTAACCCTGTGTATTAAAAACAATAATAGCTTTATCAATGAAACAACAAACTCCCATGAAATGCTAGCAAAACTCTACAAGCAGGGGGTTCTGTCTATTCTGTCATAGAGCTGTTCGTAATTTTAAGAGTTTAAACAACAAGTCCACCCCAATGAAACTTTGAAATGAATAAAAATAGAAGAATCCAATGAGCATATCAATGAAAATTTTATCAAAATTAGTAGATGTAAAATAAGAAATTGATATTTTAAATTTTTGCTTAAAGAGACATTCCAGTAGTTGCAGTAAACACTGATTTCATGAGAGTCTGTAAAACAAGGCTTAAATGTCTTTATATCATCGAGGATCTAGATCTGGTACTGTTACATTAACTGAACTTTGTGAAATCTTGAAATCTACACTGAAAAATGTTCACACCGAAGATCCCCAACACAGATAAGCGCACGTGGGACAATGTATAATTATTGCTTAGAGCGTCGTGCCCGACGCTCTACCCGAATCCTGTGCATATTTCTCAGCAATTACACAATTTCTTCGAGAATCCTTTGGCACATGCGTTTTTTTTATACA
Organism: Lytechinus variegatus; assembly: GCF_018143015.1. Lineage (NCBI taxonomy): Eukaryota > Metazoa > Echinodermata > Echinoidea > Temnopleuroida > Toxopneustidae > Lytechinus > Lytechinus variegatus. Next base: position 26,384,627 of record NC_054745.1, on the reverse strand, counting down.
GACACTTTAGTGGTCATTTCATTGGATTCTGTACGAACCCATTTTGATATCGTTACCAAAACTAGCATTTACCTTTAATTTCACAAAACAGTGGTTTAATGTCTTCTATGAAAATATTCACCTTAAAAAAGGTGTTTCATGCATGAGTTGTGACTTGGGGCAGACCCCCCCCCCCAGGTACGCTAGTGCTAGTGATCCTTTCTTGTGATAAATGCTATTCACCATTTTTCATTGGTGATTACTTAGCACGTAAGAAAGGATCACCATTTGTCCTAGCTTAAAGTCACTCTTAATTCACAAACAGCTTTATGAAACACCCACCTGGTTATAACGCTTCTGATCTAGCCAATCTCATTTTCAAAATAGGTCTAGGAATGATCCAAGTTCCAGGGACTATATTCAATTTGAAGTATTGATTTTGTAGGGATTGCATGCCTACTTAAAATTTTACTTGGCTTGTAGAAATATTTAAAACTCATGTTCAGATCACATCTAAGCATTTTAGTTTATAAAGTCAAATTTAAGCAAACCATTGTGACATCATATTTGAGCCAAGAAACATGCAATGATTGTATCAATCTGTGTGCAGTATATATGACTGCGTGTATCACAACTAATATATTGCACACAGGCCAGTCTTACATGTAAGTCTGGTAGGCGGCTGACTTAGATTTAAGAAAAATACTTAGCTAAAAATACTGTTGAATACCAAAAATGGTTAAGTATTTTACTTGAACCAAAATGCCCAGTAAAATACTTTAATATTCTGGCCTAAGAATCAAATTGAATATGGGCCCAGGTCTTGAATTAATCTAAGGAACCAAATTTTATTGACTAAATTTTTTATTTTCCAATGAATGGACAAAGGTTCTTCTGACAAATTACTGCACCTACCAACTTCTATCATCATCTCATAGTTTTCCTTGACATTCTGGATACAGATCCTTTCGTAATCGCTGATATCTGCCCATTCATTGGCTGTGAAGTAAACCTGGACATCTGAACATTCATCTGTCTTTGGCAGAGGCATGGTGATTTGACTATACAAGTTATCTCTGTACCTAGGATAAGATGGAGACAGAACCTGTGAGAAAGCTCTTAAAAAAAGAAACAAGTGGAACGCCTCTGGAAGTCTCGCCTGCATCACGCAATCCGATGCGCAGCAGTGCTGACTTTAGAACAGCTCTTGAATAATTATTCACAAAGGAAAACATTCATATGATAATGAAATACTCTGTCCATTGATCCAAAATGACCATCGACCATGATCACATGTGACCTACAATGTGTGCAAAACAATAATTCATACTTGATTAGTAATCAAAAATTACCCTTGTGTTCATGTTTCATGAACTACATGTAGATCCATAAACTTTCTAAGGTATGATGCCAATTCAGTTATACCCCAACATGGCCAAAGTTCAATGACCTTAAATGACCTTTGATCTCAATCATGTGACCTGAAATGTGCCCAGGATATTCAGGGATACATGGTTGCTCTTATGTCCAAGTTTCATGGACTAGATCAATAAATGTTTTATTTAAGTTATGACATTCCCACAAATACCCTCAACATTACCAAAGTTTGTTGACCCTAAATGACCTATGACCTGAAATTCGCACAGGATGTTCAAGGATTCTTAATTACTCTTTATGTCTGAATTTCATGAACTAGATCTATAAACTTTCAAAGTTAAGATGGGAATTCAACAAATACCCCAAACTTGGCCAATGTTCATGGACCCTTAACGACCTTTGAGGGGGGGGGGCAGTCAAATGCATTGTTTTTACACATTTTACACATTGTGTGACCAAATTATTTGCAAACACCCCCTAAACTTTTAACCCCCTTTCACTGGCTCATTTAAACGTTTTGGCCCCTAAACAAGTTGTCGCTTGTGCAGGTAGGGTTAAAAATACCACAAAGGAATACAATATTAACATTGTAAATAAGTGTCATCCAAAAATCATCAGGTGATACTTTAAATAGTCCCAGGGAAAATGCTTGGGGGGCATAAATTAAACACATTTGTCTAGTCTTGAGAAAACAAGTGGAATGCCTCTGGCAGTCTCACCTGCATCACCCGATTCAACATAGCAGCAGTGCTGACATTAAAACTACTATAACTCGCACAAGATGTTCAGTGGTACTTGGTTACCTTTATTTGACATGTTTTATAAACCAGACCAATACATTTACTGAGATATGATGGTAATTCAACAAATACCCCCAATGTGGCCAAAGTTCATTGACCTTACATGACCATTGACCTTAATCGTGTGACCTGAAATTCTAACAGGATGTTCAGTGATACTTGATTACTATCATTTTCAAGTTTCATGAATCAGATCCATAAACTTTCAAAGTTATGATGGTAATTCAACAGATACCCCCAATTTGGTCTAAGTTCATTGACCCTAATGACCTTTGACCTTAGTCATGTGACATAAAACTAGGGCAGGATGTTCAGTAGTACTTGACTAAGCTTGTGGCCAAGTTTCATGAACTAGCTCCATTCACTTTCTAAGTTATGCTGTCATTTCAAAAACTTTACATTCGGGCTTCGGTTAAGATTTGGTGTTGACGCCGCCGTCGGGAAAGCGGCGCCAATAAGCCAGTTCGTAGTTCCTTTCTGTGCATGATCAAAAGATTCTACGCATGATCAGAAGAAGGTCATTTGTACTAAAGTGACATGGTGCTTTAAAATCTAATGAGATAAGCACCAACTTTGATGTCTTGATTATTCATATATATTCTTTTGAATTGTCGTTTTCATTTACATCCACAAAAAACAATGCTTCCACGAATGACTGGTATTTCAGTTTGTCAAGTACAATGTGCAACATGCTAAGATATGCATTCAAAGTAGGAATGCAACAAATACCTTCATTAAGTGTTCATTGGTGTGCTATTCTAGTCACCTGGTCTATTCAATTTCTTCATCCTGCTATGTAAGGCAAGCTTACGTAATATCTTGCTTTGAAATCTGCTTATCATGATGAAAGAAATGAAAGGTCATTTGACCAAAATTGCCCATGAAGTAACTACGAACTGGTCTATAGTCTCCCACTGCTATACAGGCGAGACAAAAATCACTTTTGTCACCAAAATCACTAATTTCGATGCAGTCACAATATATTTTCATTAGTAACTTAGGAATAATTTTTGTATTCACCAGAGTGCTAAAAACTTGAATTTTGGGCATATTTTGGTGGGTTACACTTCATAATTCCCAAGGTTCGTAATATACCTCGATGTTCGTTAATCAGAAAACGTGAAAGGGTTAATCCGAACATTTGTGGCGATATTCCGAAGGTTCGATAATCCGAAAACGAAATAAGTTTCGATGTTCCGAAGGTTCGTCAGTCAGAAAATGAAATAAAGTTCGTTAATCATTACGTTTACGAACTAACGAACCCCATTTTGTTTTTGGATTAACGAAACTTCAGAATTACGAACCTCACTTTGTTTTCGGATTAATGAACCTTCGGAATTATGAACCTCATTTCATTTTCGGACTTACGAACCTTTGGAATTACACACCTTCGCCTTCGGAAATACGAACCTTCGGAACAACGAAGCTTCAGAATTACGAATGTATACAATTTTTGTGTACGCCCTCTATTGGTGGAAATTGTGGAATTATGGCAAGAAAACTTTCATTTTTTAAATAAATCTCTATTTCTAATTTAAAAAAAATGATTTAAAGAATTAAATTTACATAAGAGCCAAGGACGTTAGATCACTTAGATCACTTGTTCACTGCTCCCACCCTGCCTGTGGGGAATCTACAGGTAGGACTATGGTATGCCAATGTTGTACAGAGCACACACTTTAAAAAATCATTAAACCTAGGGAAGTTTCTGAATGTAGGCATGTTATGCCTCTGTATTCAGTTCTAGGTTTTTCCTCCTCAAGATGGCTGGCTCACTTCCGGGAACAGGGCTTTCGTAGTCATATTTTATTGGCTCATTTTTCCAGCATCTATCCAGGGCAGCTTCAAAACTGTGCACACTTGGGGCAGTGACAACATCATTACTTAGGCTGTTCCATGTCTTATGTATTCTAACATAAAAAGAATTCCTAGATATTTTTGGGTCTTTGTCCTTGGTATGAACAATTTTTTACTGTGACCCCTGGTATGTTCACTATATTTTTCTTCTAGATTAACCCTATCTAGGCCGGGGGGGGGGGCCTCGGAGGCCCCCTTAAACAAATCGTGCAATATTTTCGCCGCGCGAATTTTTTTGACCGCGCCACTCGCTGACTTTTTACTTTCAAGTCTTGCGCAACTTTTGAGACCAACTTTGCGTCCTCCGGGTACGTGGTTCCGAAATTACGCAACATTATGTAAGTGCATGTCAGACCGAAAATTGCTCAAAAACGTGATTTCATGTACAAAGTCAATGCAAATTGTGTTTTCAACCAAAATTCATAAATGTATGATTATTTTTAGTTTTGCTGCTCTAAATGTATTTATTTTATGCTTTTTATGATCACAGAAGAGTCCCCAACAAATTTCATTGAAAAAACAATGAAAAACAAAAGGTAAAAAAACAAAGAAATACATAATTGCAAAAACAATAAAATACATAAGAAAATGATTTGATATTGCAATTTTTTCATGTACACTTGCTAAGAACACCACAAAGAGTTTCTATACCACAAATTAGTACATTTGGAGCTTTATTTAGGGAGTTAGAGGAAAAAGTGTGATTTCGCATACTAATTACGCATAAATTAGCATAATCACTTAATAGTGACTCGCACAAAAAAAAATTCTATACAATCTTGGATATTATGTCCCAGGCAACCAGCATGCCAATTTTCGGCGCGATCGCGCTGTCGACGGCCGAGATCTTAGGGGGGGCCTGGGAGGCCCCCCCCCCCGGCCATATGAACTCCCAAAATACCCAGGCCTAGATAGGGTTAAGTTTTGTACATTGATCATAACTATTAAAGTGTTTATATGTTTCAATCATATCACCCCTAACTCTTCGATACGCCAGAGTTGGGATTTTTAACCGTTTAAGTCGTTGTGGATAGGAAAGCTTCCTTAATTCAGGGACTAATTTTGTTGCCCTTCTTTGTACGTTCTCTAATGCATGTATATGTTTCTTCAGTATAGGGTTCCACACAGCATGGGCATACTCAACTTGTGGTCGGACAAGCGACTTATATAACAGAGCAAAGTTATTTTTGTCAAGATAAACAAAAGTTCGTCTGATCAAGCCCATAAGCCTGTTGGCCTTGTTTATTTTTGATTGCATGTGTTCTTCAAAGCTGAGTTTATCATCAATTACAACACCCAAGTCCCTTTCGGAGGTGACATGTTCAAGCGCATCATTCATTAAAGTGTATGGTAAAGCTTCCTGCTGGTCTTGCGTGTTACCAATAGAGAGTACACTACATTTCTTGGGGTTGAATTTCAGCAGCCATTTTTCTGACCAGCATTTCAGATGGTCAAGATCTCTCTGGAGTGAATTGCAATCATTCTGATCTCTTATAAACTTGAATAGCTTGGTATCATCAGCAAAAAGATAAACATTACTTTCAGTAACGACGTCTGGAAGATCATTGATGTATAACAAAAATAACACAGGGCCAAGGACACTCCCTTGCGGAATTCTGCTTTCTACATGACCCCAACTTGAGAACTCGCCATTCACACACACCCTCTGTCTCCTTCCAACAAGGAATGCCTCGATCCAACTAACCACATGTTCATTTATACCAATACTACGGACCTTTTCAAGCAGTCGACGGTGAGGTACCTTGTCAAAGGCCTTCATAAAATCTAAATAAATTACATCAATTGTACCCCTTTCTTCAAGAGCTTTAGACCACTCATCAACGACATTAAGCAACTGCAGCATAGTAGAACGACCAGGCAAAAACCCATACTGCCTATCACTAAAAAATCCATTTGAATTCATATGATCAAGGATCTCATTGCGTAAAATGGATTCCAAAAGTTTACAAGCTATACATGTGAGGCTTATCGGCCTATAATTTGATGGAAGCGATCTATCACCTTTTTTAAAAACAGCACTCACATTGGCAGATTCCCAGTCACAGGGAACACCTTTCTGTAAAGAGGTCTTATAAATGATACTCAAAGGTAGAGCAATTGCTGGAGCTACCTCACGTAAAGTCCTAGGATGGAACCCATCTGGCCCTGGAGACTTAGAAACATCAAGTTTGGAAAGCAAAGAAAGAACACTATCTTCATTTACCACAATTTCACCAAAATCTTCAACTATATTGTGCTGAGCAGGGGTAGGAATATCACCAGGAGGCTCAGTGGTAGAAACTGTAGAAAAATAATTTAGTTAAATGTCTGCTTTATCGCGATCTCCCTCAACAAGTTCAGCTGTTTGTGGATTCCTAAGAGATGCCACTCCAGTTCTAATTTTTGTTTTGAAATGCGCATATGGCCAAAATTTCTTTGGATTCAATTTAACTGCCTTAGCGATATTTTTTTCAGTTTTTCTGGAGTCGTCTAGTAGCTGTTTTGACCCTATTACGAAGCCTGTTATAAGTCTTCTTCTTGCTTACTGTTTTATCTCTAAGATAACGCTCCCAACTCCTATGTTTTGTCTTTATTAGTAAAAGAGTATCTTTATCTATGGGGAAATCACCTTTCTTGCCCCACGATTGTGTTCTAGATATTGTTCTTGCTGGAATGTACTTGTCCTGAGCAGCTTTCAATTTACCTTTGAAAATGCACCATTGCCTTTCGACATCATTACCTGCAGATGCAAGGAGAGTACGCCAGTCTAATGAAGCCAAGGCTTCCCTCATATCAACAAAATTAGCTTTGTCGTAAAGAAATACTTTTTTCATGTTACTGGACTGGTCATAATAACAGTTCAGATTGAACAGCAATATAGCATGGTCACTAGAACCCAAGGGACTGCAGTGTTGAACTGTTGAAATAAGATCATCTCTATTTGTGAAAATTAAGTCAAGGATGTTCGGTTTGAACCCATGTCTGAATCGGGTAGGGTGTGATACATGTTGATACAAAAAGGCATCACGTACACATTCAACAAAGTGAAATTCTTCACTATTTTCATTTTTGGAAGTCGTCCATGAATCCCAGTTGATATCTGGGTAATTGAAATCCCCCATTAATAGAATATGACTATATTTCGTGACGAAATATAGTCATATTCTATTAATGGGGGATTTCAATTACCCAGATATCAACTGGGATTCATGGACGACTTCCAAAAATGAAAATAGTGAAGAATTTCACTTTGTTGTTTTCGTCCTCGAAATACTCGCTATTGTGCTTAACAATGCCATGTTATTTGCTTTACTTCCACTGTCACTTCTATAAAAACAACCAATTAAAAGCTTATCTTTACTCCTTAAATGCAATTCAACGACTTCATTAAAGTCTTGGTGCATTTATGCGTTGACGGCATTAGCACTCAAAGATTCATGAACATGATAATTCCCCTACCAGGGGCATTAAGCACTTTTAGAAATGTACGTCCACGTAGTGGACTGGTACGAGATGACGTCATTTTTTGGCCTGCCATATGCCTCAGGTCCTCACACACGTCCACTATCAGAATTGAGAACCTCGCCACATCCATTTTGCGGTTCTCCTAAATCATAGACGACGTGCACGTGAGTGACGTCATTTTAACCGTTCAAGCTCAGCATGAAGATCAACCTTTCCCTTTTAATACACAGTTTTCAGTGACTTTTTACAAAATTAATGTAAGTTGTACGATGCATAATGTTTACCATATTTGAAATTGCCTTCTGATTTACAAAATATTTATCAATATATTTCCTAACTCGCGTAAAAAGGAATCAAAGCGAGTGAAAGGGCAAGTGTGCACAAGTTGCACCTTCGCATCACCCGACCGGGTCGCCAGGCGATGGTACGCCAGATCTTCCGGGTCGGGCAGCGTGTCATGACCCGCTGGTTATCATGCTGTTTCACGTGGACGTACGTACACGTACCAGTCGAGTGAAATCTAAAATGTTCGCATCTGTAGTGAACAAGGGCAGACGACGACGTTGATTCGAACGATCAGAGGACTGCGACGCCGTTCACGTTCACTGCTTCTAAAAGTCTCCATTGGTAACATTAGTGAAGTGTATTACATATTCATTTAAAGTTAAAGTAAAATCTTAAAATATCACTTTTGTGACCAAAATTACTAATTTCCATACAGTTGCAATTTATTTTCATTAGTAACTTGTGAATAATTTTTGTATTCACCAGAGTGCTCAAAAACTTGAATTTGGGGCATAATTTTTTGTACACCCTCTATTGGTGGAAAGTAATATGGCAAGAAAATTTTCATTTTTTAATCTCTATTTTTAATTAAGAAAAAAATAATTTAAAGAATCAAATTTAAATAAGAGCCAAGTTATATGAATAATAGGTGTAATGGAAACTGTCAGTGTAAAAAAATCAAGCATTTGCCCCAAAGAAAAAGAGAAAATAAGCCAAACATTGCCACCCTTATTTTGCCACACATGGAGATATAACTGATGAGAACAACTGAATTAAAATAACTGGATACTGATGAGAACAACTGTATTTAGATAGGCCTCATTTTTAGATGTGTCGAGGTCCTGGCCCTGGGGCAACTTATAAGTTATATGATCATGTCTGATATTTTATAACCTTGTTCATTGAATGAGTTAGCATGGGCATGGCTAACCCAGTGAGCTAGCCTACGGCCCTTCGCGGGCCGGAGTTCCCTGGGTTGGGGCATGGCCTGAGCCTGGGATTGGCCGATCCGAATCACGCCGCATGCTGCATCGGTATCGTTTGCATCATGTTTGAACTCGTCCACATGCAATATGCCAAGGGCAAGGTAAATGCAATAATGGCTAGGGCTTAATGCACAGTCTGAGCAAATGCACTCACCAAATATGATTCCCATGTATAGTCTAGGCCTACATTGGAAAATCGCAAAAGTCTGCGTTGATACTTGGGTTTCTTGTCGGACTGACAAAAAAAGTGGAAATTGGAACGCCGTGTATCGGACCGGTCGACCGCCAGCATGCAATTTCAGATGATTTTTTTCTTTTCGATTTGTATTGTTAAAAGTACTGTATATAAGGAAAGTATGGAAAGCTATTTGCGCGCAGACTTTTGGCCAATCACGAGCGCAAGTGGTAACTGATCAGTATAGTAGAAGTATCGGCCCATTGGCATCAGGCATTGCCTGTTTATGTTGGATAAACCGGGGGGGGGGGGTACTCACGAAATAAGGCATATTGGGATGTGCCGCTGGAAATAAACGGGTCGCTTTTTGGAAGAAATCTTTAAACATAAGGTATGGTTTTATATGCCCCAATTTTTAGATACTGGCCTTAAACCTGCTATCCTAAAAAGGTTTTTTTCTTCTCAGTTAAGTTTGAGAGGAAATGTGAGAGAATAATGGCCGAATATCATAAGCACGAATATGAAATCATCATAAAACCATAGCCAATGTTTGGGAATTTCTTCCCAAAGGGCGACCCATTCCAGCAGCACATGACGAAAACCTCTCGTTTAAACTTTGAGTCATTGCCTTTGAAAGAGGGGAGAGTTCCAACTCGAAGAGGCTTATCAAAGAAAGTAAACACAAGTAGCCCCTTGTGGGCAACAGTTAACCGCATGCGCGCTCAGACATTTGTTGGCGCAATTTATAGTCATAAATCTCTCTCCCCCTCTCTCTTTGCTCCTGCCTGTATCACTTTGTCATGGTCATCTCTCCCTCTCTCCTCTCTCCCTCTTTCTTCTATACTCTTACGCTTGATATCATCATTCATTGATTCTTTTTTTCTTCTTTATCTACTTCTCCCTCTGCTTCTTCCCTTCTGCCTCAGCTCCTTCATTCTCCTAGCTGTTTCACTACCCGGGGGGGCCACTTCCATTCACGAGTGGATACCGTGCGCGACCACGGGGTCTCGAAAAGCACCCTAAACACGTAATTTCCATATTATGAAAATGCACCTCTTAACAAGTATTGGCGTGTGAAACCCTACCCTTAACAGGTATTGGAAACAAAACGATACTCTTGGCAAATATTACCTGAAATGAACCCAAGTACAGGGATGTTTTATTGTTACGGGTCCTTCGGTCGTCGGCTTTACCTTATTTGGTTAAGTACGACCCCACCTTCTTCTCCTCGCGCAAATCGGACTCTAAACACGTAGTGTTTGGGCAAAAAGGACATTCTTTATAAAACATTTAAATTTGTTTTATCATCCCCGCAAATTCGACCCTAAACACGTAATTTTCCTATAGCGAAATAGATACCCTTTTTTCATTATTTTTGTGTTTTTGACACCCTTATCACGTTACGTACGTAACGTGCCCTATCGTGAAAAGGACATCCTTTTTACGTGTTTTTTTGGTCGCTCATGGTATCCACTCGTCAATGTAAGTGGCCCCCCCGGGTTTCACTATCTACTCCAGTTTCCATCTGTGCAATTAATAATGAGTGCATACCTATTGCGATCTAATTTTTCATACTTTAAGAAATGTTATTTATTAGGAGTATTATCATTGCCACGCTTAACCTCATAATTCCATCATTGAAGTGATTCACACCCCTCTCATTTACATTAGAAACCAAAATCTGGTCTATGAATTAGACTAGTCAATGATAACGAGTTTGCTGTCTTTCAGATTGAAACACTGACTTCCGAGTTCCCGAAGACTGTCTACATGGGAAACTCGGAAGTCAATGTTTCAATTTAAACGAGGCAAAATGCGTCCGTTCGATACGAACACATGAAGAGCGTTGACAGCACGCTCAGCAGAGAGACACTGAATATAACATATCTTGGCTTATACCCGGTCCTTTTCAGAAATTCAAAGTTATATCTGGGGTAGCTATCAATTTAAGAAGTCTTATTTATAAAATGAAGATGAAATAACTAACAAGAAAACGAATCATGATGTCCAGAAATTCAAGCTAGTCAGATTAATCTGCACTTGCAGTAAAACTAAAAACCACAGCCAAGGTCAGTGATGGGCGATGACTATTGTGTAAACAACATATTTTGGCTACTCCCTTCGCAATGCAAGTTGATCATGTCTGTGTTTAGAGGATTCTTGAGTAATATTTCATCTATTTCCAATCAAATTTTCATGCTTTAAAGCTTATTCTGGGATACAAATTCTTGTTAACAACTTTTCCATTATAATATTAAAAAGAGACAACTTTTGTGACAGGAGAGTATCATTAAACCATGCAGCTCAGTAGGAATTCAGCCCCGGGAATTCAGTAGTTGTACAAGCCCTTTATGCCCTTTTCACACCAGAGGGCATTCTGTGGTTTGGGGGACAGATAAGGTTTCTTGGGGTGATGCAGAGAAGTCGATGTTTCAATTCCGAGTTTGCCAGGGCTAACTCGGAGAGATTTAAACAGGAGATTTTCGTATGACATCCCCGTTTTAAGTACCCCCCCCCCCCCCTTCGGAATGGATCCAGGATTTTGCATGGAGGCCCGGGATGCGGTGATATTTGTGTACAAGGAGAAACTTGATAAGCAAAAAATAAGGACCCTCATGCATGTCATATTCCCCCTGGTCTTGTGCCTCTCCACCGAGAAAGAGGGGGGGGGGGGGGGACGGGGACCGGATGTGCACCACCCTACCCGGAATCGCCACTATACGGTGCCGTGCACTTAAGCTGTCTTCATAAAATATGCACAAAACTTTAGAATGCAATAACTTTGATATTTGTTTTCAGTGCATTATCAGAATTTTTTTCATCTATTCAAAAAAATATTCCAACTCAGCCTTGAGCATCCATTCAAACCAATATTTCCGAAATGCCGCAAAATTTTGACTTTTTTCTTTAAAGTCTTGCACAACTTTTGAGAAGAGATTTACAATATATAGCATCATGGTGCTACGTGACTTAATTTAGTTGTTAAACGGTCTGTACTAATTTCCATTGAAAAAAAAACAATGAAAAACAAAAGATAAAAAAAACAAAGAAATATATAAGGAAAAATTTGCTTTCACAATTTACTTTGTGGAAACCTTTAAATTAGTTTGCAAAGATGATGTCAGGAAAAAAAAGGAGAAAATTTGAAGTGAAATAGGGTGTTAAAATTGCAATGGTTAGTAAATTTGTATAGTTTATTCATAATACATAAAAAATAATTATTTTAAGAATTTGTTAATACTGATTTGTAGTTTACGTGGTAAAGAAACAAGGCATGCCAATTTTCGGCGAGATATACCGAACGGTGGCCGCGATCAGAAGGTCCTCAATACGTTTTAAAAAGCCCAGTCTTTCTAGGGTTAAGTACTTATATGAACATCAGAAATTGCGACAACAAAAAATAACGAATTCAACAAAATGCATTAATATTTTACCAGTTCTCTCTTTAATATCCCATCGTTCTCATAGAATATTTGTTTAGTTTACTCCTGATATTCTTCAACATGAAATATGTGTTCACATTGAATTCTGTAGAATCTCTATCAGGACACATAGTCCTCATACTAAAGCATGCTTAATAAAAAACAATAATAAAAAAAGACCACACCATTCATCAACTACTGAGAATTTACGGACAAGTCCGCCCCCAACAAAGAGGTGATTTGAATAAAAAGAGAAACATCCAATAAGCATAACACTGAAAATTTCATCAAAATCAGTTGTAAATAAGAAAATTATATTTCAAAAGTTTTGCTTAATTAAAAAAACGGCTTTTTGCATATCCTAGTCAATGAGGAGACTGACGATGTCATCCACTCGCTATTTTTTTGTATTTTATAATATGAAATATTCTGATTTTCTCCTCATTGCCAAGTGAAACAACAATTCATTCTTCCCTGAACATGTTTCATACTATATGGTTCAGGATACATGGCAAACAGGACAGATCAATGCCAGTAAATAATAAGAAATAATTGTTCGTCCTGTGTGATAAAGTAAAAACAACCCATTATCTACATAACTTCAGCAAGGAAAGTCGCTCATCAAACAGGCTGGGATTCTTAAATGTATGCATAATATGATACAATCATGTCTGTAGAGTACAGGCTACATGTTTGGGGCCATCTACAGATCTAAAGGACTTCCGCTGCATTCATTTAAAAAAAGTGATTCTGTATTTGCATTGTATTGGCAGTTCCTTGACATCACGCAAGGATGTTTCCAATTGTTTCTGATCGCACTTTGTCAAACCAAAGTCTGTTTTGAAAACAGACTTTGGTTTGACAAAGTGCGATTAGAAACAATTGGAAACATGCTTGCGTGATGTCAAGGAACTGCCAATTCAAACTTTACAGGTATCCATATATACATATTCAAACTATATGTGTAACTTAAAAGGTATGCATAAAATTTGAATATTTAAAGCAAATGTTTTTTTGACATCCTAGAAGCTTGTCAGAGATTTGTCTGACATAGCAGCAAATAATATATGTCAACCTGTCAATCAGATCGTCATCCTGCCTGAAATGTTGAGTCTTCTCTCCCGCTACTGCTCTACAATTTCATTAGCCAACTCAAGCCAGCTTTCTCTTATTTATTCAATCTTCTCTCACTCCTCCAACTCAACCAGCCTTCCACTCAAGCCTCTCATTCTGCCTACTGCTCAAGCTTTCAACTCTTTCTGGTTTACAGTCCTCTTTAAAACTACACTCATTTCCAAAAGATACTGTACTTTCTAACCTTCTCTTTCTCGCCTCTCTATTTCTCTTCTACCTCTTTACACTTTTATCTCAGTCCTTTCCAGGTCTTTAAATATTGTGTACAACATAAACAACTTCAGGGATGTAGTTTATGCCACCATGCAAACCTTCAAACACCTTCTGCTAGAGTCCAGTTTGCATATATTATTTGGTGCTATGTCACCACGTCTTGGACGGCAAACTTGGACGGCAAACTTTTAACTTATCAAACAACATTGCTTTAACTATATTCAAATTTATCCATACTTCAATATTTTGAAATTTGCATTAATTTTGAATATATAATGAAAACTGGCTGGGGTTCAAAGAAAACCAGTTGGAAAGATGCTTGTGTGATGTAATGGAACTGTTTTAGCCCATTCAGTATCAATAGAATTTGTTTCTATTGGTAATGGAAAGTCTTGTACAAAATAAATTCATGTAGATGTCCCTCAGGGCTTAATTCTTGCTCCAGTTCTATTTTCACTATTTGCTTATCGAATCATATGTTGTTTGAAGGTTTGCATGGTGGCATGTACAATTGCTGATGTGGTTTACGGACAGTCAACCTGTCCGAAACGTCGAGTCTCTCTACTACTCATCATCTCTACTCGCCGACTCAAGCCAGCATCTCCTCATCAGCTCTACTACTCAAGCTGTCCTCACTCAACATTCCTTCTTGTTTACAGTCCTTTTCAGGACTATTTTCAAGAAAGAATACTCTATTCTCAAATCTCCACTTTCTCGCCTATCCACTTCTTCTCTTCTTCTATCCACTGTTTCTATAACACTCCACATGGTGTACCGTAAACCACATCAGCAATTATCGAATCATGTTACTAGTGCCTCAGTGTATATGTACGCAGATGACACTAATATTTCAGTATCTGGTAAGACTAAAGCACAGGTCAAAACCAATCTAACCCAGGCATTATACAATAGGGGAAGGCGGGGTAAGTTGAGCAGAGGGGCAAGTTGAGCCACCAGCCCAAGGCCAATAATGAATGAGTCAGACATTGTGGTGGTGTCATGTATTGATGACCCATAGCATACTCCTTAACCCCACCACATTGTTTTCCACTTTGAAACAAAAAGTAGTTTTTTAGAGGGAAAAGTATGAATTTCAGCCAAAAAAGTAAGAGTGTGAAATAGATAAGTGCTTTATTCACACACACATCTTTAAATATAGTAAAGACATGATAACAACATTGTTAGTCCAGGTATGGATCTTCATTCTTGTCATAGTCTTTTATATGATGGATGCATAATAAATGTGTGGATACAAAATTATCGCACTAATTTCGGACTGGGGTAAGTTGAGCCAAACAGCACGGGGCAAGTTGAGCCATGGTAATTCTTATGGTAATGTATCTTAAAAAACAAACCATAAAAAAATCGATTGAAATGCAGGCTGAAAGGAGCAAATTTACATGACTGCTTTTTTCCTTTTAAAGGATGTTAGTATTTATAGAGAATTAGCAAGTGAAAAAAGACTTTAAAATTGACATGGTTCTCTTCCCATACATTTTGTACGTAGTTTTTGTGGCTCAACTTACCCCAGATGGTGGCACAACTTACCCCATATATGGGGCAAGTTGAGCCATTTGACATCAGTTTTTTCAAATGTCACGATGACTTTCAGTGTGGGGGTAGAAAGTTATATGTAGGTGAAAAATATTTCCCAAGAATCAAATTTAAAGGCAAGGTACTCATTTCTACAATAATACTAGTCATATCAATTCTAACATGCAAAATGCAAAAAGTGTCGCAACTTACCAAGCCTTCCCCTACCTATTCATGGTTAAGAAATAACTAATCTGAAACTATAATAAAACAAAAGTAATGCTATTAGGGTCAAAACAAAAACTAAATACTACTCATAATCAACAAATATACAAGGATATACTCTACATTGTGTAAATGAAGTGAAGTGTCTGGGTATAACAATCAATAAATTGCCTTGCATGACGAAAAAACTTCCATTTGAGATCACTATACCCCGGTTTCCCTTCTCATCAATTCTCTTCTCCAAGTCCGACAAACCCTAACATGCCCCAAGCAAGCAATTTAAGTATCAAAACACGTTTCTTCACATCGGTCCGAAGATAACACAAGAGCCCGGCATATACAGTCACAGCAGGGGGCCACACAAGATGGGAGGCATGCGCAGCGGTGAGCTCGGTTTCTGTTAAACATGCCGTCATTTTATTCGCTTACTTTCCTTATTTCGAGGTCGATTTTCTTCGTTCGAAATTGAAAATGGACTAACATTAGATTACTGAATACAATGTGCCTCTGAAAACGTGATTAAATATCGAATACAATAATTTCGTTCCGAATGTCCTACTACAGGCAGAGAAGTCTTACGTAATAGCACAGCTGTTGTTTATCTTTTGGTCCTTCGCTCAACACTCATATACTGGCCTGTGGAGGTGAAATTGAGACAGCAGGGATTACCCCTGGATTACCTGGCCAAGCGCAGGCAATAAGGGCTTGTAAATGATATTTGGGAGATCCAAATGAAAAATGGGGTATAACACTGCAGTTTGCAATCTGAACTGCAGTATTTATCCAAAGGGGGGGTTTCACGTAATGACTTTAAGCAATATACCAATTCAATGTCAAACCTTATCAAATGTAAGCTTGGCATTATTAGCAGGAATAAACATTATTTTAATAAATCTAAACTTTCCAAACTTTACTGGGGATATGTTATACCCCCATCCTCTATAGTTCTGTTTTGTTTAGCAAATAAGAAGGAAATTATTTCACGCTTTATAGTTTACATAAAATGGCAGCGTACCCGATATAAAATCGCACATAGATGAAACGTTCTGAAATCGTATTTAAACAACTGAATTGGCCCTCTTTAAACAAAGTTCTCCATAGAGCCTCATGTGTTCTTATGTATAAGTGTATCAACTGATTATTGCCTGCCATTTTATACATTAGATTTTCTTTTGTCGATGAAGTTTCAAAGAGAACCACACATAGTTCTGACAAATTTGCTCTTCTAAGAGTTTTTACCAAAAAATATCTTTTTTTTCTAGGCTCTTTCAATCTGCTTGACCATATAAGATTTTCAAAATGTGTTCATTCTTTCAAATACCAACTTAAACTCGTATAGACAAATCACATCGTTCATTTAAATGAGTACGCTACACTTATTCGCAATTCCATTGTCTGTGCCGTTCCTAAAATACACTTAATCTCGATTCCTATTCTTTTCTTGTCTTTCCGTTATTCCCACTTCATTCCATAAAAGTAAAACATTTTTCTTGGGGGGGGGTTTATATCTCCATGTATATTAGTGATAAAATTACCAAATGATGTCTTCTGCTTGGCTTTTTATTCCTAAATTAAATTACATTGCCTTATTCATATTTGTAATGTTTTTTTTTAATAATCAGAGCCAAGGAAGACTAGTTTTTTAATGTTTGTATTTGCACATTTATATCATGTACCTTGCCATTTGTATCTCGTACATGTTCTCGTGATTTTACTTTTTCTTTTTTCCTGTATCTCATAATGTCCTGTTACAATGTTTTTTGTATATTGTATGTTTTTATGCTGATCAGACCACCCCGTTTACATAATCAAAAATAAACAATAGATAAATCACCTGTATGGACTTGCTTATGTATTGTGAGACTATATGCCCTTTCACATTGATCACAAACAGGGTTTTTCACATGGCTGGATTCGTTTATGTGCAGTGAGCTGTTGTATTTGATGATGCCCAACCGCATTGATTGCATACATAGGGATTTTCACCAGTATGGTTTCGCTTGTCTACTGTGAGACTAGATTTTTGGTCAAATGCCTTACCACATTGATCAAATATGACGGGCCTTTTACCCGAGTGTATGGATTTGTTTATGTAGAGAAAGATTTCGTATTTGACTGAAAGCCTTACCACATTTATCACATACATAGGGCTTTTCACCTGTGTGGATGCGTTTGTGTACTGTGAGATTGGACTTATCATTAAATGCCTTACCACACTGATCACACACATAGGGTTTCTCACCAGTATGGATTCGTTTATGGGATGTGAGGGTACTTTTTTGACTAAACGCCTTACCACATTGATCACACACATAGGGTTTCTCACCAGTATGGATTCGTTTATGTTTTGTGAGACGATATTCACCATTAAATGCCTTACCACACTGATCACAAACACAGGGCTTTTTAACTGTATGGATACATCTGTGTACTATAAAATTGTTTTTTTGATAAAACGCCCTACCACATTGATCACATAGAAAGGGCTTTTCACCTGTATGGATTCTTTTATGTATCTTAAGAGCATGTTCAAGATTAAATGCCCTACCACATCGATCACAAACATAGGGCTTCTCACCTGTATGGATCCGTTTGTGTCTTCTCAATGCACTTCCATTACTAAATTCCTTAACACACTGATCACACTCAAAGGGCTTCTCACCAGTATGGACTCGTTTATGGATTGTGAGGCCACCTTTTTGACTAAACATCCTACCACATTGATCACACACATAGGGCTTTTCACCTGTATGGATTCGTTTATGTGTTGTGAGACCGGATATTGCATGAAATGCCTTACCACATTCATCACATACATAGGGTTTCTCACCTGTATGGATTCGTTTATGTGTTGTGAGACCGGATATTACATGAAAGGCCTTACCACACTGATCACATATATAAGGCTTCTCACCTGTATGGATACGTTTGTGTACCGTGAGATTGGATTTTTCATAAAATGCCTTACCACATTGGTCACATACAAATGTTTTCTCACCTGTATGGATTCGTTTATGTGTTCTGAGAATGGATATTTCATGAAATGCCTTACCACATTGATCACACACATAGGGCTTTTCACCTGTATGGATGCGTTTATGTGTTTTAAGATGAGATTCACAATTAAATGCTTTACCACATTGATCACATACATAGGGCTTCTCACCTATATGGATACGTTTGTGTACTGTGAGATCGGATTTTTCATAAAATGCCTTACCACACTGGTCACATACAAAGGTTTTCTCACCTCCATGGAATCGTCTATGTCTTTTGAGAATGGACGTTTCATGAAATGCCTTACCACATTGATCACAAACATAGGGTTTCTCACCTGTATGGATCCGTTTGTGTCTTCTCAATGCACTTCCATCAATAAATGCCTTACCACACTGATCACACTCAAAGGGCTTCTCACCAGTATGGGCTCGTTTATGGATTGTGAGGCTACCTTTTTGACTAAACATCCTACCACAATGATCACACACATAGGGCTTTTCACCTGTATGGATTCGTTTATGTGTTGTGAGATTGGATATCTGATGAAATGCCTTACCACATTGATCACACACATAGGGCTTTTCACCTGTATGGATGCGTTCATGTGTTGTGAGATGATTTGCAGAAATAAATGCCTTACCACACTGATTACATGTATAAGGTTTCTTTTCAAGTATTATGTTTTCCTTATTTCCTGTTTTCAAACTCATCTTTTCACCATGTGTAAAATCATTAATTTCACACATGGATTTTTGTATTTCTCCTTCAACAAACTGTAGAATGCTTTCCTTTGATGCATAAAATGGCAAGATAACACCATTAAGCCCATGTTTGTACTTGAGATGCCTTGCAAAGATGAGAGGAATAGCATAGACTGATCCACAATACTCGCATCTGTAGATTCCAGAATCTATCAAGAAAAAACAATACATATTCATCAAGTATTTGAATGATTTATTGAGGTGACAGGTGCCCTATTACGTTTATCTATCATTAAAACTAAAATCCCCGCTATAACACGGAGCCTATGTATCTTAGGCAACCCCTATTTCGTTTTCCTCATTTAAATAAGTGGTTAGCACCTTGCAGCTTCCCATGAGAGATTTTCTTCTTTTAAACTTCAGCTGTACTTCTAATTTTCTTACGTCATAGTTTAAACTCTTCCCAGGATTTTGCCCAAAAAGGAAAGGAAAAGTAGGAAATTCGGCTTGTTTAAAATTATTCCATGTCCAAAAGTCATGAAGACCAAAATGAAGGTCTGAACGACGCAAAATTATACAGAATTATCAATGTAAATAATTTTAACTGAAAACTGGCCCAACAAGTTGCGATGTGCTCGGCACATGGGGAGCTAGCTGTACTTTTTCTCTCTAGCTCTCTCCCCCTCTTAAGGAGGAAGATTACAGTGTGCCCCAATTTACGTTATCTCAGTTGTGTCCAAAAGTTTTTTCAAGTATAAATGCTAGGTTGTCATCATGCTATATTACTGTGCTGAAAGGACTAGGTATGTATATTACAAAGGGCAAGAATAACACACACAAGGTATCCTTGGAACATGGGAGCATTACATGAAAGGATTTGTCAGACATTTTATCCTACAAGTACTGTTTTATCTGACAGTTACTATGGTAACAGCGCCTCTTTGCCAATCATAATCTAGGAAAGCTGTCAGACGTGAGAACTTGTCGGACGAAAATGTTGATGAAATTGCTCCTCAGATCTAACACTCCATATTTCACAACATATTAAATAAAACATTTGCCAAAGCTGTAGTCATCCAAACCATCACACAAGAAGGTGAAAACCCATTTTAGAGAAAATCGGCTTCAAAGTTTACTATAATTTCCACACTTTGTTTCCCAGCCTTACAATATAATCCTTGAAAGCAAAATACATGATCGGAAAGACCAAGACAATTGCTTGATGTTTGTAACTTCATATCTACATCAAACCAAGAATCAAAGAAAATATTGCAAGAGCTACAAATACTTGTGATTTTGGTTTAAGCCATTTATATTTTCTCTGTACAAGAACGCCAAGGAGATGCAATAACCCTGACGGTGAATTCAATGCACGTCATCAACCAAAACATTATATTGCTCTTCCATGTGCAAAGTAAATGACAGTTTGGCTTACCAAGTATTTGCATATTAAGTGAGCGCAGCTGTTGTTTGCTTTGCTACTGCACTCGTTTCCAATGGAATTAAGCATTTTTATCGACAATTTGTATGGCATCGGTTTAAAAACCCTAGATATCTCAGAAAATAGAATGCTGCCTAGAAATTTAAGTATATAAATAGGACGTTTACTTTTAATTTCTGAAAAAAACACACACTCAATTTTTTTTTACCATAATTGACTGATACGACAGTTCGCATGAACAGCGACGATGTGATCTCCCAATTTAGTTTTCCAGACCCCAATGTTCCTGTTGCATTCTAGTTTTCAAGAGTCAAATTAGGAGACGGACTAATCATCAAGCCCCTTTAGTCATAAGCAAATTCATTTTTTCAGGGTATGATTTAAGGCCATACACGCTTACCCTTTTCATATATGGATTGGAATTGGGTTGGAGCATGGCTGCCTCCTGAAGCTTCTTCTGCCTTCTGATCACATGACAGAATGATGAGATCACCTGACTTGGTCCTCTGATCACCTGATGGTATTGGATTAGTTTGTGTCTGGGTAATTTCATCATCGTTCTTCCATTCCAGATCAGTCATTTTCCCTTCTGCATTGTGATTAGCCTCACATAGCAGATTGCCATCATCATCATACTCGGCCTCTACTTTCATAGTAAACTAAATGTAAATAAAAAAAAATCAAGTTACTAAACACTCCAAAAATAATACCAAACATTTTGACATGTCAGATCATGCAACAAAAATACATGCAAAGAAGAAAAATAAGAAAAAAATTATCATAGAAATATGGGATTTTTATTTAAGCATGTGCCAGAACGTGGCCCAGAACATCGTTTCATAAAGCTGTTTGTAAGTTAAGAGCGACTTTAAGAACGACCGGTGAACCATCGCCAATTCAATATACCATTTACCACAAGAAAGGATCACTGGTCATTCTTAAAGTTGCTCTAAATTTACAAATAGCTTTATGAAACACCCACCTGGATTAAAAAGTGTATGATCTTGTAATCACTGGTAGCGAAGCATGACCTCATGTGTCCTAGTGAGCTCAGAGACATGCAAATATTTTCTTGCATACTCGTACTTACTGTATTAATATTCTCTTTATGTAACTCATTCTTCTCTGTATGACTTGTATATCCCTGTTGATTATGAACGTCAGAAGACCCTAGAGAAGAAAAGAGATGGATTACTATGTACCTGCAAATATATATAGATATAGAATGATTACCATGCATAAGTAATTACTGACGCATGGCTAGCCATGCATCCAGTAATTACTTATGCATAGCAAATTTACCGGAAGCATGGCTAGCAATGCATTGCTGGTTACTTATAAATGGGTGTAAAAAAAATTATTCTCCAGAAAATTCAGTCATTCTATTGAAACATATGATACACAGGTTATTGTATATCAATGCCATTGCTGATGTAATATATTAAAAACCACATCAAAATTTAGTGCGTAACTTTCACAAAGAAGGTGATATTCTTTTCATTTTTTCAAAGGACACAAAAAACAGTTTACCTTTGCATAAATTGCCCCCAAAACATATATGTGGATACAGCAAATCACAATTTCAGTGTAACATTCTGTTGATTTTATATTGTTAGGTTTCATGTAGAAACATGGTACATTCACAAACCTCTTGTCTCTGTCCCCTTATCCTCACTTTCCTCATTTATCTCTTTATGAATTCCTTGCTGACGCTGCATGAACATTGGTGGGTTGACCTGTACCCCTGTGTATTAAATAAAAACAAAAATTGCTTTTTCAACGTTGGTATGAAACACCAATATTGACAAAAAACAAATTAACTGACATTAATCCAACAAAAGTCCCATTAAATGCTAGCAAAACTCTACAAGCAGGGGTTCTGTCATAGAGCTGTTCGTAAATTAAGTTTAGGGACAATTCCACCCCATGAAAATTAGAAATGAATAAAAATAGAAAAATCCAATGAGCATAACAATCAAAATATCATCAAAACTGGGAATAACATATGAAATTGATATTTTAGATTTTCACTTAATTTCACAAAACAGATATATATGCACATACTGGTACAGTGGTAGGCATGCAAATGAGGGGACTGTCATCCACTCAATATTTCTTTGGTATTTTATTACAGTATGAAATATTCTAATTTTCTCCTTATTGCCAAGTGAAACAAAGATTAATTCCTCCCTGAACATGTGGAATTAGCATTGCTTGATAAGGTTCAGTAACGCTAGCCCTTATTGTCAAATCAGTAAAAAATTACATATTCTATAATTCAAACAATCAAAAAAAGAAATAGGGACATTACAGACTGTCTCATTTGCATGTCACTGAGTTAGGTGCAAATAACTGTTTTCTGAAAAGTAAGCAAAACTTTAAAATGCTATAACTTTCTTATTTTACATCCGATTTTGATGAAATCTTCAGCATTATGCTAGTTTGATTTTTCTCTATTTATTCAGTAAATATTTTTCTGGGGTGGACTTGACCTTTAAGAACAACTAGTGATTATTTCTTGTGGTAAATGCTATTCACCATTGTTCATTTGTGATTATTTAGCATGTAAGAAAGGATCACCAGTAGTCCTTAAAGTCACTCTCAACTTACAAACAGCTTTATGAAACACCCACCTGGTTATAATGCTGCTGTTTTACCCAATCTCACTTTCAAAATAGGTCTAGGAATCATGATGTTCCAGGCCTCTATTTAATTGGAAATATGAATTTTGTAGGTATTGTACTTAAAATTTTACTTGGTTTGTAGAAACATTTAAAAATCATGTTCAGATCACATCTAAGTATTTTAGTTTATAAAGTCAAATTTAAGCAAACCATTGTGACATCGTGATATTTGAGCCAAGAAACATGCAATGATCTTATCAATCTTTGTGCAGTATGTATGACTGCGTGTATCATAACTAATATATTGCACACAGGCCAGTCTTAAGTCTGATAAGCGGCTGACTTAGATTTAAGAAAAATACTTAGCCAAAAATACAGTTGGATATCAAAGATAGTTAAGTATTTTACTTGAACCAAAATGCTGAGTAAAATACTTTAATATTCTGGCCTAAGAATCAAATTGATTACCGACCCAGGTCTTGAATTAATCTAAGGAACCAAATTTCAATGGTTAAAGGTAAATGCTAGTTTTGGTAACGATATCAAAATGAGTTTGTACAGAATCCAATGAAATGACCACTAAAGTGTCTGTTTGTATAAATAAAATGCATGTGCCAAAGGATTCTGGAAGAAATTGTGTAATTGCTGAGAAATCAGCAAATAAGCACGGGATTCGGGTAGGGCGTCGGGCCCGACGCCCTAAGCAATAATTATACATTGTCCCACGTGCGCTTATCTGTGTTGGGGATTTTCGGTGTGAACATTTCTCAGCGTAGATTTCAAGATTTCACAAAGTCCAGTTAATGTAACTGTACCAGATCTAGATCCTCGATGATATACTGGCAATTAAGCCTTGTTTTACAGACTTTCTCATGAAATCAGTGTTAACTGCAACTACTGGAATTTCTCTTTAATTCTTGTTTTTTCCAATAAAAGGTGAAAAGTTCTTCTGAGAAATTACTGCACCTACCAACTTCTATCATCATCTCATAGTTTTCCTTGACATTCTGGATACAGATCCTTTCGTAATCGCTGATATCTGCCCATTCATTGGCTGTGAAGTAAACCTGGACATCTGAATATTCATCTGTTTCTGGCAGAGGCATGGTGATTTGACTTTACACGTTTGCAAACTGAATGCACCAAGATAACTCCATACCTAGGATATGATGTAGACAGAAACTGTGAGAAAGGTTAAAAAAAAAGTGGAAGGCCTCTGGCAGTCTTGCCGGCATTATGCAATTCGACACACAGCAGTGCTGACTTTGAAAACTGCTCATGAAAAATTATTCACAAAAGAAAACATTCATATAATAAAATACTCTATCCATTGACCCAAAATGACCTTCGACCATGATCATGTGACCTAAGATGTGTGCAAAACAATAATTCATACTTGATTAATAATCGATGATTGCCCTTCTGTCGATGTTTCATCGGGGGGGGGGGGGGCAGTCAAATGTATTGCTGTACACATGTGACCAAATTATTTCCAAACACCCCCTAAATGAGTTTTTCTCTGTGTGCAGTTATAACCTCCTTTCACTGGCTTCATTTACACGTTTTGGCCCCTAAACAAGTTGTCGCCAGAATATGACCCTTAAGTTTTGTCTATTTGCTGACAATAAGCTTAAAGTTGAATAGACAATACTATATTCATGGGTATTGCATCCCCAACCCCCCCCCCCATCTCTTGTGCAGTTAGGGTTAAAATACCACAAACGAATACATTGTTAACACTTGAAATAATCGTCATCCAAAATTCATCAGGTAATATTCTAAAAAGTCCAGAGGAAAAGGTTTGGAGATAAAACATACCCTAAACACATTTGACCTCCTGATTGACCAGTCTTTCAAAACAATCCTTTCTTTGAAAATCAGTGTTTTTGATACCCTTTACTATATAAATTGTTTTATTTCCAATAGTCTATACTTGTTAAGGATAGGGTTTCGGGTTTCACAAGCCAATGCATTCTCACAATATGGAAAATACGTGTTTAGGGTGCTTTTTGAGAGGACAAGTTAAAGAAAGCTAAAAAAAAAGGAAAAAAAATGGGTCGGGAGGGGGGGGGGGAGGGGCCGGTAAGGTTGGACAAATTAAAGAACGCTTAAAAGAATTCAAAATAAAAAAAAATTGGTCGGGGCCCAGGGGCCGGGATGGGGGAGGGGGGCGGTAATGCTTAAAGGTACATTGTAGCTACCAAAAATTGGGTTGGGATGGGGAGGGGCTGCGGAGCCGGTGACGTTGGACAAGTACCAATAAAGGGTAGCCCCCCCCAAAAAAAAAAAATAGGGTTGGGGCGAGTAATAATGGCAATTATGGGTGAGGGGGAGGGTTGTAAACATACGCAGGGGCCTGGGGCAAATTATGGAAGGGGTAAACATAGATATAGACATAGTAAAGCAGGCAAAAAAAAAAGATTGGGCCTTGGACCATAATCAGGGTTTAAAAGGGCAAGAAAGGTCCATCTCCATCTGTTACATAATCAACAAAAACCAAACAACCCTACTCAACAGACTATTCAGTCTCTGCATTGACCTTGAATTTTCCAGATTGAGGATAGTGCAAGCCCTTATCTTTCCCGCTGGCGGTATTTCGCGGTTTGCTAATTGGTAACAAGTTTGGTATCATTACAAAGCTTAGAATTCAAAGAATCTCATGATGCTGGGAGCAGAGCTACCAAGTCTCACGCATTATGCATGAGACTCAAGCATTTTGGATTCTTGTTCATCCCCTCAAATCTCTGTCTCACGCAACTATCACAGCCTATCCCCATATACATTGTACACAATGTTTGTGATCTCACTCAGATTCACAGAAAATCTCACGCATAGCTGGTCTTTGAACTTGGCATCTCGGTGGGAGTTTTTTGGTTTTTCATGTGTAGGGGTACGATAAAGGGGTCAAAACATTCATGTCATCATCAAATCACCATATCAACAAAATCTCAACAAATCATGATATCAAAATGCAAAAAAAAGTCGGATTTCTTAGACATAATTTCTGAGCAAAAGTACCAAACTAACGATTCAAACACTGGTGTAAGTCAAAATCTTGTGTGTCACATGATTATGACATGAGCAGTACTTTCCACTTTTGGCTTCTGTGATTCAAAATGGCAGCGCGCATCCTCCGATCAGGCAGGTTTCTTTCAAGACACATTTCAAGTGCAAAATATCTGGCGATTCTTACCTCAAATCAGAATGTAAAGTAAAAATTTCCTATTTCAATTTCATAATCTGCGGATTTTCGTTGGTTAGAGTGTTACTGAATTAATATTTAAAGACTGGAAAAGAGTTTTCTGAGACCATGTTTTACACAGGGGCAGAGCATACCGATGCGAACGCGCGGCTGGTTTGGCATCGCTAGGAATCTGCTTATCACATTTTTATCTGCCGCCAAGGTAATCCTTTTTAAGCAAATGTAAACAAAGAAAATTGGTCTCCCAGTCCCAAACTGAAATTGGATACCCAAATTCTTTATAAAAGTCTCTGATATTGGAGATACATCCATCTCTCTCATGGGAGACAGTCTCCAAAGTCCAATACCAATTGGCCGTGCGCCTCTACTGAAGATTAGAACTAACTCCGTGGTTTGTGGATAAGAGATATGACTAACTTGTCCATGAGTTGAGAAACAGGCCCCTGGGCCTGGCTTCATTGAGAGTAATCCTACATCAGTACACTTGTTCACTGCTACCATGGCTACCACCCTGTCTGTGGGGAATCTAGAGGTAGGACTATGGTATGCCAATGTTGTACAGAGCACACACTTTAAAAAGTCATTAAAATATCACTTTTGTGACCAAAATTACTAATTTCCATACAGTTGCAATTTATTTTTCATTAGTAACTTGGGATTAATTTTTGTATTCATTAGAGCAATCAAAAACTTGAATTTTGGACATATTTTTTTGGACGCCCTCTATTAGTGGAAAGTAATAATATGGCAAGAAAATTTTCATTTTTTTATCTTTATTTTTAATTAAGAAAAAATAATTTAAAGAATCAAATTCAAATAAGAGTCAAGTTGTATGAATAATAGGTGTAATGGAAACTTTCAGTGTAAAAAAATCAAGCATTGCCCAAAAGAAAAAGAGAAAATAAGCCAAACATTGCCACCCTTATTTTGTCACACATGGAGATATAGGCCTAAGACTTAAGTGAGAACAAACCTTGGCCTTGTTCATTGTCAAAAATGAGTGTGTACAGTTACAGTGCCGGCCGCGGGAAACGTCACGCCCGAGCACGCAAACAGCCTAGGGGGCTTTCGCGTCTAACCGAGGGTATTCAAGGAGAGCAGTCTAGGGCGTTTAGACGGGCCCGCGGTTTCCCGCGTGCTATATAATATTGCCGTGCCCGCACTTACCCTCGGAAATTCTAGGGTACGTACATTACACTATGTTTACATGTACATGTACGTCGATTATCTTGTGATAGAGCATTATGTTTTTAAACTAGCGTGATCGGGATCTATTGTAGGTTGAATTTTTGATTTAAGATGTTATTTGTTTTCTTTTCTTTTATTCTTTAATTTCTGTTTCCCTTTTAATTCTTTTCCCTTATTATTTCTTTCCCTTCTTTCCTTCCCTGTTTCCTTTCCGTTTTTCTTCTGTCTTTGTTTCTTTCAAATAACGAAGGAATTATTTTTCTTTCGTTCTTCCCTTCTTTCTTTCTCTTTTTTCTTACTTTTCTCTTTTCTCTCAATATATTTTTTCTTTCACACATTCATTCATCTTCCCTTCCTTTATTTTAATTATTTCTTTCTTTATTCATTTCAAGTAATGACAGAAACCGTTATCTGTCCTTTATTCTTTCTTTCAACGTTTTAATCATACTTTTTCCTTTGAATTTTCCTTAATTTTTTCTTTCTTTCCTCTCAATTCATTTCTTGCTTCCTTCTTTCTTCCACTAGCCCTCCCTTCCCTTTCTTGATATATTTTGTTAACAAGTCTAACATTGTGTGGCCTTTTTTTTGGTTGATTTTTTTGGCCTGGCTCGGTCGATCCTATGTAGTGCTTTGCCGATTGTCCCGTATTTAATTTTGTGAAATCTGGTCACCCCGGCTGGAACGTCGAAGCTTTTATCGCAATGAATCTAAACTTTTCGAAATATAGATACATGCATATACTCTCGGACGAAGGCCTTCCCCGAGTCTTGACATTTTTTCAGTGCTCATTTACCATTTCCTTTCGCTGGAATAGTCACAATGATCGTTGATTACGATACAACGTTACGACGTGTTTATGACATCGGTCATGCGCGAGGTCGACTCATGATATTTCACCGCCTCCTTTTTGTGCCACGATCTTTCTTTGATTTCTTTAAAGGGGGTTGTCGATTACGATCGGACGTTGGTGTGTTCTTTCGACATCACATCATGCACGGAAGGCAAGAGCCCCACTTATTGTCATTTTATCTCATTTCGGTATTGATATTTTATAAACCTTTATCATAATAAGCGGGGTATATAGGGGGCCGGGGGGGGGAGCAAAAAAAACCCTCTCATATCGGGGAAAATTGTTCTTTCTCACATCATAAAAAGTAGACGCGCAAAAAGCGAACCCCAGCAAAACTGGTTGTGCTCATCGATTTTTTTTTATTTGGTTCTTTTGTTATTGTGCAGTCTGGGAGAGTCTTGCTCCCCGTCCACGCCGACCCTCTCCTTTGATCACATCCGCTTCCCAATTTATGACAGGATGTTCTTAGAAATGGGGGGGGGGTATTAATTATCTGATGCGTCAACAACAATGAATAAGGATATTCTTTTCAATTCGGTTCAAATCGGGTCTTTAAAACCCCCACCCTGTAAAAAGTATAAATTTACCCCAATGTTGCAGATTTAACAAGTTTGTCTTTTTGCTAAAACATCTGATTACATTATCTGCTCTCGATTGCGGTGTTAGTTACATCGGTAGATATTCGGATTGGGAAGATAATAATAATTAACATAATCAAAGTAAAGATTACTTGTCCAACGCATTTATTACGCGCAATTTTATAAAAAGTTATAGATGGGTTTAAAACGAATATTAATATCCTTGATACACTTATATGATGATCGTCGAAGTAAAGATTAACCTATCATTTTTACGAACTGCGGTTTTATATTGATAGATTAGTTGGATCATTTCGGGTCTAGACATTGTTTCAATTATTTCATTTCAGTAAAACAATATTTTCCTTCGAATATATTTTGTTATATGAATTGGAAATGATAAAACAAAATCACAAAACCAAACCACAGCTTGGTACAATACATAATTCAGTGTTATATGGAAGATAAAAATAATAATACATGAGATTTGTAAATCGCACTTTCCATCTTGATTAGATGCTCAATGTGCTCCAGAGCAGAACAACAAAACTATTTGCATATATGTAACTATTAAAAACTTTCCTAACGCATTTAGCTTAAATGCTTAAACCCAAGCAAAAGTATGTTTTTGAAAGCTACTATGACGTGTTGTATGGAATGGGTACTTAACGAGTTAATTATCACTTGCCAACAAAGCAAGAATGGAGCTATACAAACCCTTCTTTTCTTTTATTAAGAATTTTAGCGGGTGCTCACGCAAACGCTAACTATCAAACCTAACTTCTTTTCGGGGAACAAAGGAGTTAGTCGAGCCAAGTTGAAGAATAAAAGCCCGTCCGGGTTCACCTCTATACAATATAGTCGAAAATCCCTTTAATCATCACGCTCGATATCCCCCGCTATATTTTCTCTTTCTCTCCCTTTCCCCTCCTTTTTACCCCCCCCCCCCCATTTATTCACTCTTTTCCTTCTTGCTCCCCTTCATATTTTTCTCTTTTTCCCTCCTTCTGCTGTCCCTCTATATATTTTTTTTCCCTTTCCTTCTTTTTTCCCTTTCCTTTATCCCTTTTCCCCCCTTCCTTTTCTGTGCCCCCTTTCACTCCTTGATTTGTTTCTCCCCTTTATTTTCTATTGCTTTCCCTTCCCCTTCTTTTGTAATACCCCCTCCGTTATATTGCGAAACAACAGTTTCTTGTATTCTATAGAAATGTATAAGTAGCTTAATCTAACATAGCATTATATGTTGGGAAGAGAGAAAGAGTAGTTTTAGAGAGGGATTGAGAAAGAACTAAACGATAAATGAAAATAAATTTGATGATGAGAGGTGCATATGAAAATGATGTCCACAGATAAACATCGGGAAAAGATGAGAGCTAGTGGTTGAGATAGATAAAGGTAAATCAGGAAGGGGATAAAAAATGATGAAAATTAGAGAGGGGTTCCAGTATTTTGATAAGAATAGTCGTATCCTTTTCTTTCCTTTTCCTTGTTTCTTTTCTTAGTCCCTTTCCCTCTCTCTTTCTCGCCTTCAGTAACTTTTATCCCCGCTATTTCATCTTTCTCAATTTTCCCTTCCTTTTTAATTTCTCACCCCTTATTCCTTCTCTTTATCCTTCTTTCTTTTATTTGCCTTCCACCTTCCCTCTTTTCTTTCTATCTCACCTTCGCTTTTTTTCATCACCCCTGTTTTCTTTCTCTCTAGGTTCTTTTTCTTGTTTTAATTTCCCCCTTCCTTATCCCTTCTCCATTTTACCTTTTCCCTCTTTCTCTTCTTCACCCCCCCCCCCCCCCTCTATTCTCTTTCTCCCCTTTCCCCTTCTCTCAGTCCGGGCTCCCAGTTTTCTATTTCTTTTATCAGCCTCTTATTACCTTTTGCTTCCGATTTGAGATAGTTTTTGAAAAGTTTTAGTGTTAGGCCTACAGTGCCGGCCGCGGGAAACGTCACAGTGCCCCGGGGATAGACGCGGGCGGTTCCCTAGGGCACTCATTTTCAAGGGGAGCGGACGCGGGCGGCCTCCCGCGTCCGCTCCCCTCAAATGCCCGCTACGGGCTACCGCGTCCGCCCTAGGGGGCACTGTGTAGGTTTGATTGAACTCGACGGTCGACCACATGTCAATGCAATGAATGAAATTAACTCACCAAAAATAATCCCCATGAATAGTCTAGGCCTCCATTGGAAAATTGCAAAAGCCTGCGTTGATACTAATACCGGGTTTCTTGTAGGGCTGAGAAAAAAAACTGGAAATTGGGACGCCGTATCGGACCGGGCCGGTCGACCGCCAACATGCAGTTTCAGATTTGCTTTTTCCTATTTGGTTTGTATTGTTAAGCGTACTGTATGAGGAAAGTATGGAAAGCTATTGTGCGCGCAAACTTTTGGCCAATCATGAGCCCATTGAATTGCCTGTTGGATAAACCGGAGGGGGGGGGGTTACTACAAAATAGGCATACTGGGACGTGCAGCTGGAATGGGTCACTGTTTTTGAAGAAATCCTTAAACATGGAGTATGGCTTTATGTTGGAAAATCCCTAGCCATGCCCCAAATTTTAGATTTTAGATACTGGCCTTAAACATGGGTTTATACTTCTCCAATTTTGGGTGATAACTTCTTTTTTTTGCCAATATTAGGCACCTAGCTTTCTAACCAAAATGGCCCGTAAATATGGGTATGGGTTTGGAACCTTTAGCCGCACACCCCGTACAAATCAAATCAAAGTACCCCCCCCCCCCGTTGGATAAAAACTTGTTAAAATAACAATTTAACCCTATCTAGGCCGGGACCCGGGCCTCGGAGGCCCCCCCCCCCTCAACAAATCGCGCGATATTTTCGCCGCGCGAAATTTTTTGACCGAGCGAGCCGCTTGATGACTTTTTACTTTCAAGTCTTGCGCAACTTTTGAGACCAATTTTGCATCACCCGGGTAAGTGGTTCCGAAATTACGCAACAATCGATATACCCTAGGGAAGTTTATGAATGTAGGCATGTTATGCCTCTGTATTCAGTTCTAGGTTTTTCCTCCTCAAGATGGCTGGCTCACTTCCGGGAACAGGGCTTTCGTAGTCATATTTTATTGGCTCATTTTTCCAGCATCAATCCAGGGCAGCTTCAAAACTGTGCACACTTGGGGCAGTGACAACATCATTATTTAGGCTATTCCAGTATTTCTAACATACAAAGAATTCCTATATTTTTGGGTCTTTGTCCTTGGTATGAACAATTTTTTACTGTGACCTCTGGTATGTTCAATATATCTTTCTTTTAGATTAAGTTTCGTACATTGATCATAACTATTAAAGTGTTTATATGTTTCAATCATATCACCCCTAACTCTTCGATACGCCAGAGTTGGGATTTTCAACTGTTCAAGTCGTTGTGGATAAATGCATGACTATGATTTTAGTTTTGCTGATCTAAATGTATTTATTTTATGCTTTTCATGATCACAAGTCCCCAACAAATTTCATTGAAAAAACAAAAGATAAAAAATAAATACATAAGAAATTGCAAAAAACAATATAATACATAAGAAAATGATTTGACATCGCAATTTTTTTCATGTACACTTGCTAAAAACACCACAAAGAGTTTCTATATACCAAGAATTATTACATTTGGAGTTTTATTTAGGGAGTTAGAGGAAAAAGTATGATTTAATTATAATTACGCATAAATTAGCATATTCACTTAATGGCAATTCGCATGAAATAAATTACTATACCGTCTTGTAGATTATGTCCCAGGCAACCCGCGTGCTAGATTTTGGCGCGGTCGACGGCCGAAATCTTAGGGGGGTCTGGGAGGCCCCCCCCCCCGGCCATATGAACTCCCAAACTACCCCGGCCTAGATAGGGTTGAGGGACGCACCATTAGAAGTTTAGGTTACCCAATGTTCTAGAATTTCTTACAAAAGAGTGACCCATTCCAGGAGCATATCCCCGTATGTCTTATTTCGTACCCCTCCCCCCTCCCCCTCGGGGTGGAGGCCGGGTAAAAATGGCAGAGGTAAAAATGGCAGAAGTAAAAATGGCAGAGGTAAAAATGTCAGAGGTAAAAATGGCAGAGGTAATAATATGGCAGAGGTAAAAATGGCAGGCAAAAATGGCAGAGATAAAAATGGCAGAGGTAATAATGGCAGAGGTACAAATGGCAGAGGTAAAAATGGCAGAAGTAAAAATTGCAGAGGTAAAAATGTCAGAGGTAAAAATGGCAGAGGTAATAATGGCAGAGGTAAAAATGGCAGAGGTAAAAATGGCAGGCAAAAATGGTAGAGGTAATAATGGCAGAGGTACAAATGGCAGAGGTAAAAATGGCAGAAATAAAAATGGCAAAGTTAAAAATTGCAGAGGTAAAAATGGTAGAGGTATGGCAGAGGTAAATAAATGGCATAGGTAATAATGGCAGAGGCATAAAAGACAGAGTTAAAGATCATGACATGCTACATCAACAGGGAATTAAGACAGAGCCTTTCGGTTAATATCAGTCGTTATTGAACTTAAATTGACTCCTCTCGACAAAATGAGTATTATGATCTAATGATTAGGTATTAAGGATTTTTTGTCATCATATTAGGTCTATACTTTATCGTTGTTATGATTAAACTCAAACATTTTCATGACAAAATGATTTCAATTGGTGATTGATGAAAGAATTTATCTTGGCCAGTTCGTATATTAGAACATCACTTCATGCCATACATACCCAACCAATTTTAATGTAAACACCAATGTGCGCTACCATTAACACACTGAAATAGACAAGTTTGGGATTTCTTCGAACCACGTGCGTAACTTGTTGGATAACAGAAAAATAATAAAATGCTCCGTAATAATTTTTTTTTTACATTTCAACATCATCATTGATATGATACGCATGTAGTTTAATGTAAATGATATAATAATAGCAATATAGTGTTCAGTTGTTTAGATTAATACCTCATTACACCTAGTCCTAGTGGATGTCAGGTTCCTAAACTAGTTTCTATGGTAACGATTACCGCATGAATTTTGAAATGTGTAGCGAATCAGGGATTTAAATTCATAGGTGTTTCTGATTTTGATTTGATTTGATTTATTTCTGCATTCACATCAATATCAGAATTACAAAATACATATATACAATATTTACAAAGGTAATACATGATTATAACAAAATAATAGTCGCATAGTATAAATATTGTAAATATATATTAACAAAATATTAACAATAGGTACCATTCTATCGACCTATTTTTAAGTGTAAATTCACCCTGGCAAATGGTTTACTGTAAAATTAGCAGAATAATAATTGGTGGTTTACAGAAAGTCCATCAAAGATTAAGAAAGTTATTAGAAGTTTTAGTTTTTGATCTGTGACGACATATACTAGCAACTGCCCAGTATTCTATTTACCAAAATATATACTTTTCTAATCAGCGGTTCGTGATTGCCCCCCCCCCCAAAAAAAAAAATACTTTCGGAAGCGGATGTGAAATGATTATTATGTTGATATACTATAAGGTGCAATAAAAACTATTTAATTTTTTTTTTAAAGAAAATGACATTTTCATATAGGCCTATATTTTTTATTACACCATGTAGTATTCGTGGATCAGCACCACAATACAGTCTTTCATTTACCAATCACTACAGATCAGGCAGATCTTTGGGCTCATCCACCTCGGGCTTTCTCATCATTCCAAAAGTTTCAATTTAGTGCAGAAAATTTACAGTATTATTTACAAATGTTACGCTTTCCATTAGTCAAACATTATAATTGCAATTTTCTTCTCAGAACATAAGTGTATGCATGGAGGGGATTTTGGATTTTTTGGCATGGGAGTAACTCCCATGCCAAAAAATCTAAAATCCCCTCCATGCATATAGCCTATAGCTACCTCTGTCATTTTCACCTCTGCCATTATTACGGCTGTCATTATCTCTGCCATTTTTACCTTTGCCTTTTTTACCTCTGCTATTTTTACCTCTGCCATTTTTACCTTTGCCATTTTTACCTCTGCCATTTTTACCCTTGCTATTTTTACCTTTACCATTTTTCTTCTGCCATTTTTACACCGAGCCGGGGTGGATCCAGGATTTTGTATAGAGGGGGTGGGGATATTTATGTGCAAAGAGAAACTTGATAAGCAAAAAATAAGGACCATCATGCATGTCATATTCCTCCAGTTCTGTGCCTCTCCAGGAAAGAGGGGGGTTGGAGGGGGGAGAGCACGGGCCGGATGTGCACCGTCCTTCCCTTAGGAACACAAGTTGCTTATGAAATGAGGGGATTAAATGGGTACTCTGGCCTATAAAACTAATTTTAAATAAATCCTAGAGCGATGAGCAAAAATTCCATTAAAATCTGATAAACAATCGAAGTTATTAAATTCTAAAGATGTGCAATATTTTGTAAAAATGTTTTGAGCATGCCATATTAAAAAAAATAGTGCACATGTACCACCAATGTATATAGAATTCCATCTAATCTATTTGAATTTTGGATAACTAGAGCACCGTTGCCGTGACCCGTAGACGGCATCGAACCCCGGACTTTAAACGTGCCTACGGTGCCTTAATTATAGACCGGCCACTCGGCCACAGCACCTCAACTCCTACCGTCCCTCTCCTCATAAAATAATTCGCCTGATGATGCCTCTTCTCCCCACCCACTCCTAATTGCTCATTTTATTACACAAAATTATAATTATTTCATATCTTTAATATATTTGTGCTTAAAATAATGTTCGGCCAGCTTACATTTCTAATCAAACCCAACTGAGTGAGAAGAAAAGTAATAGCAGGTCACTCCCTTACCCTTCTTGGAGAGCAGGGCACCACCCCCCTTCCGAGTATGTATATGAGAATCTTGAATGTTAATTTTCATTGATCAATGATGGTCCATTTTTCAAAAAGAATGACTTGTTATGATAATAAATGTACTTTTATCGGCCAATCAAAACGATTGATCTCCATTGCTTTAGGGGCGCACCATTTATATATCCGGGGCTCCGTGGAAGTAAGGAAAAAATATTTGCTCAAAGATGAAAGGAAAAAATGCATTAACCCAAACTTTCACCCCCCCCCCCCTCTCTCTATTTTAAATTTGTTATTATAACAGGTTATATCCAACCGGGGGGGGGTATTTGGTTTGGACAGGGGTGTGCGGTTGAAGGTTACTACCCATATTTATGGGTCATTTGAGCTAAAAAGGTGCCCACTATTACGGAACTATTAAAATTTGACAAGCAAAAAAAGGGGATATCATCCAAAATATAAGGAGAAAATCGATCCATGTTTAAGGCCAGTATCTAAAAAATTGGGGCCATGGATCAGTATCTATAGATTTGGGGGCATATGTCTAGGGATTTTCCAGCATAAGACCATACTTTGCTGTTTTGAAGATTTCTTTCAAGAAAGCGACCCATTATTTTCAGCGGCACATCCCAGTATGCCTTATTTCGTGAGACCCCCCCCCCCCCGGCCCTTATCCAGTGGGCAATAGGATAATAGTCCATTCCATTCCTTGTTTTTATTTAGCAATAAGTCATAATTGACTATTTTTGCCACTCACTGTATAAAGAGTTGGGTAACAATTTTATTGACTAATATCATTTTCATTTTTTATTTTTTCCCTTTTTTTCAATCATTTCTTGTATATTCGTTTTTTTTTATTCTATGAAAAAACGAACAAAACAAAACATTTAATACTATAAGGTCGTTGATCTAAGAAAATCATTCTAACAAGGGGGGAGGGGCTAACTTTTTAACAAGTTTTCTGTACTCTGAATTCTCAGTGTACCAAACATCATTTGTGTTATATTTGTTTTTTTTTCTTTACAATTCAATAATCTCAGTGGCCTATGATAATTTTCTGGGGTTTTATTGACCCGTAAAGTACGTAAAGACAGAGGAAGAAAGGATTTATGAGATCAAGAAGTGATAAGATAGGGAAAAATGAACTGATTTGGAATGACTGAAAGAGAGACAGGCAAAGAAAGAAGAGCCCCCTCCCACACCCGTACCAGAGTTACGGGGTTACGACTGTCCCGTCGGTGGATTCAGGTCCATCAACATCTTGAGGTTTGATCTTTCCAGGGGACAAACGCCTTTAACCTACCTAACAAAGACGTGGAAAATAAAAAGGGGCCCTTGTGGGAGGAAGCACTTCCTCCTACAAGGGCCCCTCAGTCAGTCGATGGACACTTGTCTGTATAGAGGTATAGCTTCAAACATGAAATCCAGCAAATACAAAAAGGGAAGTGTCACATTTGGGTGGTAGTACTGATCAGTTACCACTTGCGCTCGCGATTGGCCAAAAGTTTGCGCGCACAATTTAGCTTTCCATACTTTCATTATACAGTACGCTTAACAATACAAATCGAAAAGGAAAAATCTGAAAATGCAAAACCAGCCGTCGACCGTTCTGACACCGTACACGGCCAATGCGTTCCAATTTCCACTTTTTTCTCAGTCCGACAAGAAATCCATCAGCATCAACGCAGATTTTTGCAATCTTCCAATGTGGAATATTCGTCGGAATAATTTTTGGTGAGTTAATGGCCTTATCCTAAAATAAATCACCTCTCTTCTCGTGATCGTGTTGTGAGTGTGTGACTGTTCATTGACATTGTCATTGAATGAGTACTGAGTGGGTGTGAGTGTGTTTTTTAGTGCTCTGGTGAATACAAAAATTCCCCCCAAGTTACTAATGAAATGAAAAATAAATTGAAACTGTATGGAAATTAGTATTTTTGGTCACAAAAGTGATATTTAAAATGAGTTTTTAAATTGTGTGCTTCAGCATTGGCAATTCCCCACAGGCAGGATGTTAGTACGTTATACCTTGTTCATTGAATCATGAATGAGTGGATGGTACCACTCATCCTACGAACGAGGTGAAAATTTCATCAAAATCGGATGTAAAATAAAAAAGTTATGGCATTTTAAAGTTTTGCTTATTTTCAACAAAATAGTTACTTATACAGTAGAGAGGCGCACGGCCAATATGGGAGACTCTCCAATAGGGGAGACAATCTCCCACATTGGAGACTTGCTTTGCAAAGGACAAACGAAACAACACCAACAAAAACATGATTTTTTTCCACCCTAAATTTTGTCTCACAGGTCAGAAGCCCATTTGATTTGTGTGTGATTGACAACAAAAATCCTTATCAAAACAAAAGTAGACGGTGAATTTTTAAAGTAGACGGTGAAAAGGGGTAATTTTTCATGAGGAATCTGCTTATCACATTTTTATTTGCCGCCAAGGTAATCCTTTTGCAGCAAATGTAAACAAAGGAAATTGGTCTCCCAAACTGGAGACTGTCTCTGAAATTGGATACCCAAATTCTTTACAAAAGTCTCTGATATTGGAGATAATCTCTCTCATGGGAGACAGTCTCCAATATTGGCCGTGCGCCTCTACTGTTATATAAACGAGCCAGTTACATCCAAATGAGAGAGTTGATGACATCACTCACTATTTCTTTTGTTTTTTATTATATGAAATATGAAATATTTGTATTTTCTTGTCATTGTCATGTGAAATGAAGTTTCATTCCTCCCTGAACACGTGAAATTCCATTATTTTTAACATTTTGTGCTTCAGGCAAGGAGGTCTTAATCATCGAATTCGTAAAAATTGAAATATTGTATAAATTAAACAATAAAAAACAAAAGAAATAGTGACTGATTTCATCGAACCTCTCATTTGGATGTAACTGGCTCGTTCATATAACTATTTTGTTGAAAATAAGTGAAACTTTGAAATGTCATAACTTTCTTATTTTACATCCGATTTTGATGAAATTTTCAGCATTGTGCTTGTCTGATTTATTAAATCAACATTTTTCTGAGGTGGACTTGACCTTTAAGTTTAACTCAACCTAGGCTCATATAATTTGGTTTGTATGATACTAGCATGGATCTCGGGAAGCTTATTGATTGGGAGGTCAAAAGGTCAAGGTCACTGTGACCTATTTTCGTTGTACTCTTCTGCCGTCCTTATGAACGCAATTACTTAAGTTGAACTTAACCTAGGCTCATATAATTTGGTGTGTATGATACGAGCATGGATCCCAGCAAGCCTATCGATTTAGAGGTCAAAAAGTCAACGGTCAAGATCAGAGTGACATGTTTTCATCTTATCCTTCTGAACTCCTAGTTAATGTAATAACTTTAGTTGAACCTAATTAGGCTCATGTAGTTTGGTGTGTGTAATTCTAGCATAGATCCTAGCAATTCTCTTGATTTTGAGGTCAGGAGGTCAAAGGTGAAGTCGCCATCTTCCACTTTTCTTGCTTGACCAATAGCTCCATTTTTTGGCAGTACAGACAAGCGTATTATGTGCTCGTCTTAGCGACACTCTTGTCGTAAGGATTAAAGAAAAAAATATGAGAAAACTAGTTATCCTTATAATTTCTTACTCTTCACCCGTATTTCACTCCGTTTCCATCATCCGGTTATCCTAAAAATTGGTGATATTGGGCCAGTATATTTTTCCTCACACATATTATTCACCGCTGATTTCAAAACATCGCGTACGATCGGCGCATATATATTCCAGTAATTCCCCGCACATATCATTCACGGCTCAAAAAATAAAATAGAATAGATCTTCTTTATTTTCTGTATATTGACCTGTTTGGATGCTAGAAGACCCCTCGGCCGATTTCAAAATATTGCATGCGCGGGTCGCAGGTCAAACAACATGAATATTTATATTGTATTGGATGGCGCGGGATGGAATGCCAGAATTATTCAATTCTGAGCCATCTTTTTCATATTATTTTTGCAATGAATATCCCTTTTTTCCCAAACTTTACCACTCCGAGTATCCAAACAAAGTCACCGACTTGATGTTCGGGTAGGTGGAGCAGAAGTGGAGTAGAGCCTGCAGGAACATCACTTGAGGTAATGGGAGAGGAAAGAAGTCGCCACCGCTGACGAAATGAACGGCAGTGAACTGAGTGGTGACTTAAACCAGGATAATGCGTGCCGAGTTAATTTCATTCAGTGCATTGTGTGGTCAAGTTCAAACGATGCAGCGTGATTCGGATCGACCGATCATGGCAATCCCTAACCCAGGGACAGGGATGGAGCTCTGGCAAAGTGGGCAGGAGCCCAGGGGCAGGGCCAGGACTCGTCCGTACAAGTCAAACATACTCTCCAAAATGGGGTAGAATGTGGTCGCAAATAGCACTCCAAATAAAAGGGTGAAAAAATATGCACTTACCTTGATGAGAAATGAATGAAAGAAAGTCTGTCGGGACACAAATCCTGACATCAAGGCACGTACGTACAAACTGGACCCTCAAAAAAAAGAAATCTTAAGTTCTGTCTAGTTCGTTCTCCTTCTGTCAAAATTGAAAACAAAATGGCTGATGGATACTGAGACCGAAGGCAACATAGAGGTCTAACTTTTCCTTTTTTGAGGGTCCAGTGCAGTTTGTGCCTCAATGTCAGGATTCTGTGTTCCGATAAAAGTGCCCAAATATTGGACAGTCACACTTAAGCATAATTGGACCAAAACAAAAATACAACCATTGAATCAAATGAAAACCATGTTTATTTCAGTAGTACAAATTTTGAATATTATTGTCATAAAAAATATAATGGAAAAAATTATGGTAAAAGGAAATTATTTACTTATTACCAGAAACTTGTTTTTTGCCAAAAATTGGACGCAGTTTCTAAATATTGGACACATAAAGTGTTGTGCGCCGCGAACAATTTCGGCGATTTAAATCGCGCTCTAGATCCCAAAATAATTGCTTAATTGTTGATAAAATAATTTATTTTACCTGCTGAAATGCGGATTTTAATTATTTCTATCAATAATTTTGATATAGAAATCAGAAAATGATAATTTACTTACCAAACGGACCTCTTTTGGCTCCAAATATTGGACAGCTTTGCTCAGTTGGAAACGAGCGCTGAGACAAGTGGTCTAGATCTTTAAGATAGCCAAGGTATATTATGAATATAGAGTCTAAATGCCAGTGACAGTGTCAAAAAAATCAAGCATTTTTCCCCCAAAGAACAAGAGAAAATGAGTCAAACATCAATTGGTCATTGGCAACCTTATTTCCCCACAGGTAGAAGTATCAGAGAGCAAGATGCCATAATCTAGACAGGAATAATCGTCGTTTCTGGGGATTTATTCAACAATTACAGACATTTTTTTACTATCACCCCCGTTAACTGAGGACTGTCCAGCCGGGGGAGGGGGCTGTCAAATATATTGCTGTACACATGCGTGACCAAAAAAGGGTTTGAAGGGATGTTTTTTTTTCCAGTTTTAAACCATAACTGTTTTGCAGGGGGGGATGCAGTACCCATAAGTTTAGTTTTGTGTAGTTAAGCTTATTGTTAGCTAGTAGACAAAACTTAAGGTAAGGGTCATATTCTGGCGACAACTTGTTTTGAGGGCCAAAATGTGTAAATGAAGCCTGTAAAAAAATTGTTTAAGATCTGTAAAGCGCTTAGGAACGTCGTTCCGATGGATTAAGCCCTATATAAAAGCGGATTATTATTATTAAGAGGTTATTCCGCATACAGAGAAAAACTTGTATAGGGGGTGATTGGAAATAATTTGGTCATGCATGTGTACAGCAATACATTTGACTTTGGTAATATTGAGGGTATTTGTGGGATTGTCATCATAACTAATTTGAAACTTGGACAAAAGAGCAACCATGTATCCCTCAATATCCTGTGCACATTTCAGGTCACATGACCACGATCAAAGGTCATTTAATCAATGAACTTTGGCAATGTTGGGGTATTTGTTGAATTGGCATCATAACTTAGAAAGTTTATGGATCTATGTGTAGTTCATGAAACATAGACACAAGGGTTGTATGAATGATTGTTTCACACACATCTTAGGTCACATGATCATGGTCAAAGGTCATTTTGGG
Organism: Lytechinus variegatus; assembly: GCF_018143015.1. Lineage (NCBI taxonomy): Eukaryota > Metazoa > Echinodermata > Echinoidea > Temnopleuroida > Toxopneustidae > Lytechinus > Lytechinus variegatus. The sequence continues at coordinate 26,342,692 of NC_054745.1, read as the reverse complement.
TCAATGGACTGAATATTCAATTATTATATGAATGTTTTCTTTTGTGAGTAATTTTTCATGAACGGTTTTTGAAGTCAGCACTGCTGTGTATCGACTTGTGCAATGTAGGCGAGACTGCCAGAGGCCTTCCACTTGTTATTTTTTTAATAGCTTTCTTACAGGTTCTGTCTCCATCTTATCCTAGGTACAGAGATATCTCGGTGCATTCAGTTTGCAAACGTGTAAAGTGAAATCACCATGCCTCTGCCAAAGAAAGATGAATATTCAGATGTCCAGGTTTACTTCACAGCCAATGAATGGGCAGATATCAGCGATTACGAACGGATTTGTATCCAGAATGTCAAGGAAAACTATGAGATGATGGTAAAAGTTGGTAGGTGCAGTAATTTGTCAAAAGAACTTTTTTCCATTCATTGGAAAAAAAATGAGTCATTGAAATTTGGTTATTAGATTAATTCAAGACCTGGGTCGGTAATCAATTCGATTCTTAGGCCAGAATATTAAGTATTTTACTCAGCATTTTTGCTCGAGTAAAATACTTAACCATCTTTGGTATTCAACTGTAATTTTGCCTACCAGACTTAACCCTAAATCTCCCGGGGTATTTTGATTCTTGTCATTCCCGGAGGGGGGGGGCATTATGGCCCCCCCCCTTAAGATCTCGGCCGCGGATTGCACGATCACAACAAAAATTTGCATGATGGTAGAGAATAATGTAATCTACGCAGTTGCATTGGTAAATTTCACTGAATTCATATATTTTTATTTTATATGAATTAATTATGAAACTACCGTAAGTAACGGTGTATTAACCGCACCCGTGTATTAACCGCACCCCCAACTTTGGACTAAAAAAAAAAAAAAAAAATCTCACATTTACATGCATATTTGAGGTACGAAGAAACAAAAACTAAGTTTAAGATTTCAAAGTTAAGTATCCAAAGAGATTACCGGTATGCGGAAATCTGCTGTTCTTGATCAATTCATCTACAAATGTTAGAAAGAAAGAACGGTCCCGCCAATATTGGCCACTTACACACTCACTCACAGTCACAGTGTACACACACACAGAACTGCCATTTCATTGCAAACTACATACAGTAGCAGTCATGCCAATACATCTTATCAAATTATGATCTGTGTCTTTCCCAGCGTAGGAGGAAGAAACATTCACATTTCTTGCATCACAACCTCACAATCACTTTCAGAAATTTGATGTTTTAGCATGAATTTTGGATACGGGATTACAGGAAAGTTCAAGAAACAAAGAAATTGACATTTTTTTCCAGTTGTTTTTTACGGCTTCGTGCCGTCTCTCTCGTGCGTGGTTTACATGGTATCTTATGAAGAGCAAACAGGAAGGAAAAAAACGAGCTGGCGCGAAACGGAACTTTTAATAGCGCCAGCTTAAGTCGCACTAACCATATTACAACGCAATCTCTAAGCTCACTCAACTCCCGCTCAGCGGTGAAAAAAAATTTACCGAGTATGCTTGGCGTCCCTTTTAACTTAGCCAGGGAACTTCACTACTTTGAATTGAGAATAAAGTCAAAATTAGTGTCATGAAGGTGGGTGCGTTTGTTTTTGACAATATCTAATTAAGATCGTAATAATTGCTTCCCATTACCCGCGGCTCATACCCCTGTAAACGACATTGCCTGGGCGGCTACGCCCGGCCACTCGATGTGTTGTGAACTGGCAGACATCGTACATGTACGGGAGGGGTTACGGCGGGCCGGCTCAAACCCGTCACCGTGTATAAACCGCACCCCCGACTTTTGCTTCTATCCCGCCGAGAAAAAGGTGCGGTTAATACACCGTTACTTACGGTAATTTATTCATGAAATCATACTTTTTGCTCTGATTCACTTAATAAAGCTCCTAGAATGCTATTTTTTAGTGAAAATATTCTTTATAGCATTCTAACAATTAAAAATGAAAAAAAATCTGATTTCAAGACCGATTTCTTATGTATTTTATTGTTTTTCTAATTTCTTATGTATTTCTTTGTTTTTTATTGTTTTTTCGATGGAAATCACTCCAGACTTCATTCTGACCATAAACAAGGCAAAATTAATTAAGTTTAATCAGTAAAAGTAGAAATAATGATACATTTATGAATTTTGGCTAAATACACAATTTGCATTGGATTTGTACATGAAATCACATTTCTGAGCAATTTTGGGTCTGACATGCACTTACATAATGTTGTGTAATGTCGGAACCACGTGCCCGGGCGTCACAAATTTGGTCTCAAAATTTGCGCGAGTCTTGAAAGTAAAAAGTCAGAGAGCGGCAAGGTCAAAAAAATTTGCGCGGCAGGTATATCACGAAAAAATCTCCCCCTCGGGAGAATTAGAGTTAAGTCTGGCTTGTGTGCAATATTAGTTATGATAAACGCAGTCATACATACTGCACACACATGGATACAGTCATTGCACGTTTCTTGGCTCAAATTTCATGATGTCACAATGGTTTGCTTAAATCTGACTTGATAAACTAAAATACTTAGATGTGATCTGAATATGAGTTTTAAATATTTCTTCGAGCCAAATGAAAGTGTTAAAGGGTAATGAAACCTTTGGAACAAGTTGGCTTGGGTGGAAATAGAAAAATCTAAGAAGAAGAACAAAGAAAGTTTGAGAAAAATCGGGCGAATAATGAGAAAGTTATGAGCATTTGAATATTGCAATCACTAATGCTATGGGGATCCTCCTATTGGCAATGCGACAAAGATGTGTGTCACATGTGAACAACTTTCCCTTTGATGGACTATAAAATACCCCCAAAATGTCTCTTTTTGTTCTTTCTTATGGTGATACAAACTCTTTATTCATTATGGAGCGTTGTGGCCCAGTGGATTAGTCTTCGGACTTTGAAACGGTTCGAATCCCAACCATGGCGTAATTTTCTTTCAGCAAGAAACTGATCCACAATGTGCTGCATTCAACCTAGGTGAGGTAAATGGGTACCGGTAGGAAGTAATTCCTTAAAAAGCTGTGTGCGCTATGAACGCCTAGCTTAGCCGGGTAATATAGGAGCGCCTTGAGCACCTAAGCTATGTGCATATATACCAATAAATAATTTCAAATAAAACAAGGTGGATATGTGCGCAATATAAATACCCTATATTATTATTATTATTAATGTATTCTTTTAAAATCTGTATTACATGCCCTCCTATAGAAAGAATCCATGATCTTCTGATAGATGTGATAATAGAGGCAGTTTAAATGAAATATATACTAAAGTAATGGGAAAGTTGTTCACAAGTGACATCACACATCTCTGTTGCATTGCCAATTAGAGGACCTCCATTGCATTAGTGATTGCAATATTCAAATGCTCATAAGCTTTCTTGTTCCAAAGGTTTCATTTTCCTTTTAGTACAATACCTACAAAACTGAACCTACTTTATAAACTAAAATACTTAGATGTGATCTGAACATGATTTTTAAATACTTCTACAAGCCAAGTAAAATTTTTAAGTAGGCATAAAATATCTACAAAATCAATACTTCCAATAGACCAGTTCGTAGTTACTTCATGGACAATTTTGGTCAAATGTCCTTTCATTTCTTTCATCATGATAGGCAGATTTCAAAGCAAGATATTACGTAAGCTTGCCTTACATAGCAGGATGAAGAAATTGAATAGACCAGGTGACTAGAATAGCACACAAATGAACACTTAATGAAGGCATTTGTTGCATTCCTACTTTAAATGCATATCTTAGCATGTTGCACAATGTACTTTGCAAACTGTGAAATACCAGTCGTTCGTGGAAGCATTGTTGTTTTTTGTGGATGTAAATGAAAACGACAATTCAAAAGAATACATGAATAATCAAGACATCAAAGTTGGTGCTTATCTCATTAGCTTTTAAAGCACCATTTCACTTTAGTACAAATGACCTTCTTCTGATCATGCGTAGAATCTTTTGATCATGCGCAGAAAGGAACTACGAACTGGCTTATTGAATAGATGCCCTGGAACCTCATCATTCCTAGATCTATTTTGAAAGTGAGATAGGCTAGATCAACAGCATTATAACCAGGTGGGTGTTTCATAAAGCTGTTGGTAAGTTAAAGGTCAAGTCCACCTCAGAAAAATGTTGATTTAAATCAATAGAGAAAAATCAGACAAGCACAATGCTGAAAATTTCATCAAAATCGGATGTAAAATAAGAAAGTTATGACATTTCAAAGTTTCGCTTATTTTCAACAAAATAGTTATATGAACGAGCCAGTTACATCCAAATGAGAGAGTTGATGACATCACTCACTCACTATTTCTTTTGTATTTTATTCTATGAAATATGAAATATTTTTATTTTCTCGTCATTGTCATGTGAAACGAAGTTTCATTCCTCTCTGAACATGTGGAATTCCATTATTTTAACATTTTGTGCTTCAGGCAATGAGGTCGTAATCATCAAATTAGTAAAAATTGAAAAATTGTATAATTCAAACAATAAAAAGCAAAAGAAATAGTGAGTGAGTGACGTCATTGACTCTCTCATTTGGATGTTACTGGCTCGTTCATATAACTATTTTGTTGAAAATAAGCGAAACTTTGAAATGTCATAACTTTCTTACATGTATTTTACATCCTATTTGATGAAATTTTCAGCATTGTGCTTGTCTGATTTTTCTCTATTGATTTAAATCAACATTTTTCTGAGGTGGACTTGACCTTTAAGAATGACTTGAAGGATGACTAGTGATCCTTTCTTACGTACTGAATGATCACCAATGAACAATGGTGAATACAAGAAAGGATCACCAGTCAAGGTCAAGTCCACCCCAGAAAAATATTGACTGAATACAGAGAGAAAAATCAATCTACTGATAGCATAAATACTGAAGATTTCATCAAAATTGAATGTAAAATAGGAAAGTTATAACGTTTAAAACTTTCACTTACAGTCATATGCATGTAACTCAGTGACATGCAAATGAGACAGTTGATAAGTCCCTTACTATTTCTTTTTTTTAATGTTCAAATTATACAATATTTCATTTTATACAGATTTGAAAATAAGGGCCAACTTGACTGAAACATATATTATCAAACAATGATCCACATGTTGAGTGAGGAATTAATGTTTGTTTCACTCGGCAATAAGGAGAAATGAAATATTTCATACTGTAATAAAAGAAAAAGTGAGTGGATGACATCATCAGTCTCCTCATTTGCATACCAACCAGGATGTGCATTTGACTGTTTTGTGAAATTAAGAGAAAGTTTAAAGTATCATAAATTTCTTATTTTGCATCCAATTTTGATGAAATTTTCATTGGTATGCTCATTGGATTCTATTTTTATTCATTTCAACGTTTCATTGGGGTGGACTTGTCCTTTAAACTCAGTCTTAACTTACGAACAGCTCTATGACAGATTAGACAGAACCCCCTGCTTGTAGAGTTTTGCTAGCAGAGTTTTGCTAGCATTTCATGGGAATTTTGTTTGAATAATGTCAGTTAATTTGTTTTTTGTCAATATTGGTGTTTCATACCAACATTGAAAAGGCAATTTTTGTTTTTAATACACAGGGGTACAGGTCAACCCACCAATGTTCATGCAGCGTCAGCAAGGAATTCATAAAGAGATAATTGAGGAAAGTGATACGGGGACAGAGTCAAGAGGTTTGTGAATGTACCATGTTTCTGCATGTATGTAACCTAGCAATATTATATCAACAGAAGGTTACACTGGAAATTGTGATTTGCTCTATCGACAGATAATGATTTGGGGGCAATTTATGCAAAGGTAAATTGTTTTTTGTGTCCTTTCAAAAAATGAAAAGAATATCACCTTCTTTGTGAAAGTTACGCACTAAATTTTGAGGTGATTTTCAAATGTCTTGTCTTTCAGGTATTAAGGCCAAATGAGTCATGTGTTGTATGATGTATCACAAATATTCACAATTGTCTAGAGTCAGAAATTTTTTTTGCTGATTGATTGGAATTGAGGATGATGATTCCGGAAGATTATTGTATGTAACAAAAATTGAAGTTGAGTGACTATGTAAATTACATCAGCAATGGCTGTGGCTTTTGATTAATATACAATAACCTGTGTATCATTTGTTTTATAGAATTCTTTTCTGGAGAAAAATCAATATTTACGGCCATTCGTAAGTAATTGGCAACGCATGGCTAGCTATGCATCCAGTAAATTTGCTATGCATAAGTAATTACCGGATGCATGGCTAGCCATGCGTCAGTGATTACTTGTACATGGTAATAATTCTATATCTATATGTATTTGCAGGTACATAGTAATCCATCTCTTTTCTTCTCTAGGGTCTTCTGACGTTCATAATCAACAGGGAAATACATGTCATACAGAGAAGAATGAGTTACATAAAGAGAATTTGAATACAGTAAGTACGAGTATGCAAGAAAATATTTGCATGTCTCTGAGCTTATTAGGACACATTAATACATGCTTGACTGCCAATGATTACAACATAATAGATTTTTAAATCCAGGTGGTTGTTTCATAAAGCTGTCCGTAAGTTAAGAGCGACTTTAAGAATGACTGGTGATCCTTTGTTGTGGTAAATGTTATTGGCGATGATTTAGCATGTAGGAAGGGTTCACCGTCTTTCTTGAAGTCGCTCTTAACGTACGAACAGTTTTATGAAACGATGTCCTGAGCTAAGTTCTGGCATATGCTTATATAATCCTATATTTCTATGATAATATTTTTCTTAGCATGTTTTTTGTTGCATGATCTGACATGTCAAAATGTTTGGTTTTATTTTTGGAATGTTTAGTAAGTCGATTTTTTTTATTCTTTGTTTTTTTTTACATTTAGTTCACTATAAAAGTAGAGGCCGAGTATGATGATGATGGCAATCTGCTAGGTGTGGCTAATCACAATGCAGAAGGGAAAATTACTGATCTGGAATGGAAGAACTATGATCAAATTACCCTGACACAAACCAATCCAATATCATCAGGTGATCAGAGGACCAAGTCAGGTGATCTCGTCTCTCCGTCATGTGAGCAGAAGGCAGAAATATGTGAGGCTAATCACAATGCAGAAGGGAAAATTACTGATCTTGAATGGAAGAACTATGATCAAATTACCCAGACACAAACCAATCCAATATCATCAGGTGATCAGAGGACCAAGTCAGGTGATCTTGTCTCTCCGTCATGTGAGCAGAAGACAGAAATATGTGAGGCTAATCACAATGCAGAATGGGAAATTTCTGATCTGGAATGTAAGAACTATGATGAATTTACTCAGAGACAAACCAATCCAATATTATCAGGTGATCATAGGACCATGTCAGGTGATCAGATCATTCTGTCATGTGATCAGAAGGCAGAAGAAGCTTCAGGAGGCAGCCAGACTCCAACCCAGTTCACATCCATATATGAAAAGGGTAAGCGTGTGTGGCCCTAAAATCTTAAACCATACCCTGAAAAATTAAATTTGCTTATGACTAAAGGGGCGCTTGATGTTATAGTCCATCTCCTAATTTGGCTCTTGAAAACTAGAATGCAACAGGAATATGTTGGGATTTTCATGGCGATGCTGTACAAATTGTTGATAAAATGTGCAAATTCCATTGGAAACGAGTACAGTAGCAAAGCAAACAACAGATGTGCTCACTTAATATGCAAATACATGGTAAGCCAAACCATCATTGACTTTGCAGATGGAAGAGCAATATGTTTTGACTGAAAACGCGCATTGAATTCACGGTCAGGGTTGTTGTTTTTCCTATGTCTTTCTTGTACAAAGAAAATATAAACGGCTCAAACCAAAATTATAAGTATGTAGCTCTTTTGCGATATTTTCCCTGATTCTTGGTTTTATGTAAAAATGAAGTTACAAATGTCAAGCAATTGTTTTGGTCTTTCCAATCATATATTTTTCTTTCAAGGATTATGTTGTAAGGCTGGGGAACAAAGTGTGGAAATTATAGTAAACTTTGAGACTGATTTACTCTAAAATGGGTTTCGACTGTCATGTGTGATACTATGGTTCGGACAACTACAGCTTTGGCAAATGTTTTATTTTAATATGTTGTGAAATGTGGAATGTTAGATCTGAGGAGCAATTCCATGAACGTTTTCGTCCGACAAGTTCTCACGTCTGACAGCTTTCCTTGATTATGATTGGCAAAGAGGCGCTGTTACCATAGTAACTGTCAGATAAAACAGTACTTGTAGGATAAAATGTCTGACAAATCCTTTCATGTAATGCTCCCATGTTCCAAGGATACCTTGTGTGTGTTATTCTTGCCCTTTGTAATATACATACCTAGTCCTTTCAGCACAATAATATAGCATGATGAAAACCTAGCATTTATACATGATAAAACTTTGGACACAACTGAGATAACGTAAATTGGGGCACACTGTAATCTTCCTCCTTAAAGGGGAAGTTCACCCTGAAGAAAACTTTGTTGTAAAAATAGCAGAAAAATTAGTAAAAAATATTGGTGAAGTTTTCAGGAAAATCCGTTAAAAAGTAAGAAAGTTATTAGAGTTCAAAGTTTTGGATTTGTGACGTCATAGACGAGCAGCTGCCCCATTTGGTATGTAATATAAAATGCATGAATTTCAAATTTTGTATGGTTCCTGATGACTTAATTTTGTTTTCTATTCATGATCGGGTGTGAAATGATTTGTCTATTGATATACAAAAGGTAGAGTGAAAAACATTTTCAATTTTCTGAGAAAATGACATTTATTTGATTTTTTACCATTCGCTATGTATGAATGCTGCTCGCATATGACGTCACAAATCAAATAATTGAAATTCTAATAACTTTTTAATTATTTGATGAATATTTCTCAAACCTTCGGCAATATTTTTTATTATTTTTTCTGCTATTTTTACAATAAACTTTTTGTCAGGGTGAACTTCCCCTTTAAGAGGGGGAGAGAGCTAGAGAGAAAAAGCACAGCTAGCTCCCCATGTGTTTAGCACTTTGCAACTTGCAGGGCTAGTTTTCAGTTAAAATTTTTTGCATCGCAATTTCTGCGTAATTTTGCGTTGTTCAGACTTTCATTTTGGTATTCATGACTTTTGGACAAGGAATTATTTTTAAACAAGTATAATTTCCTATCTTTTCCTGTCCTTTTTGGGCAAAACCCCAGGAAGAGTTTAAACTCGGATGTAAGAAAATGAGGAGTACGGCTGAAGGAAATAATCTCTCATGGGAAGCTGCAAGGTGCTGACCACTTATTAAATGGGGAAAACGAAATAGGGGTTGCCTGAGATACATAGGTTCCAGTGTTTTAGCGGTGAGTTTTAGTTCAATGATAGATTAACGTAATAGGGCACCTGTCTCCTCAATGAATCATTAAAATTATTGATGCATATGTATTGTTTTTTCTTAATAGATTCTGGAATCTACAGATGTGAGTATTGTGGATCAGTCTATGCTATTCCTCTCATCTTATCAAGGCATCTCAAGTACAAACATGGGCTTAATGGTGTTGTCTTGCCCTCGTATGCATCAAAGGAACGTATTCTACAGTTTGTTGAAGGAGAAATAAAAAAATCCATGTGTGAAATTAATGATTTTATGCATGGTGAAAAGAGAACTTTGAAAACAGGAAATAAGGAAACTATGATACTTGAAAAGAAACCTTATGTATGTTACCAGTGTGGTAAGGCATTTATTACTGCATATCATCTCACAAGACATAAACGAATCCATACAGGTGAGAAAACCTTTGTATGTGACCAATGTGGTAAGGCATTTTATGAAAAATTCAATCTCACAGTACACAAACGTATCCATTCTGGTGAGAAGCCCTTTGTATGTGATCAGTGTGGTAAGGTATTTCACCATGAATATACTCTCACAATCCATAAACGAGTCCATACTGGTGAGAAGCCCTTTGAGTGTGATCAGTGTGGTAAGGCATTTAGTAATGGAAGTTCATTGAGAAGACACAAGCAGATCCATACACGTAAGAAGCCCTATGTTTGTGATCAATGTGGTAAGGCATTTCATGATTTATCAAATTTTACAAGACATAAACGAATCCATACAGGTGAGAAGCCCTTTGTATGTGACCTACCTGGTCAAGCATTATATGAAAAATCTAATCTCACAGTACACAAACGTATCCATTCTGGTGAGAAGCCCTTTGTATGTGATCAGTGTGGTAAGGCTTTTAGTCAAATACGAGATCTTACTAGACATAACCGAATCCATACTGGTGAGAAGCCCTTTGAGTGTGATCAGTGTGGCAAGGCATTCAGTGTTAGAAATACATTGATAATACACAAACGAATCCATACAGGTGAAAAGCCCTATGTGTGTGATCAATGTGGTAAGGCGTTAAGGCATAAAGGTAGCCTCACAATCCATAAACGAGTCCATACTGGTGAGAAGCCCTTTGAGTGTGATCAGTGTGGTAAAGCATTTAAGCTTAAATCTTATCTTGAAACACATGAACGCATCCACACAGGTGAGAAGCCCTATGTATGTGATCAATGTGGTAAGGCTTTTAGTCAAATACAAGATCTCACCAGACATAAACGAATCCATACAGGTGATAAGCCCTATGAGTGTGATCAGTGTGGTAAGGCATTTAGTGAAAAATATTATCTTACAACACATAAACGCATCCATACAGGTGAGAAGCCCTATGTATGTGATCAATGTGGTGTCGCATTTAAGCAATCTCATGATCTCACAAATCATAAACGCATCCATACAGGTGAGAAACCCTTTCTATGTATCCAATGTGGTAAGGTGTTTAGTCGAAAAGGTAGCCTCACAAGACATAAACGAGTCCATACTGGTGAGAAGCCCTATGAGTGTTATCAATGTGGTAAGGTGTTTAGTGAGAAAGGTAGCCTCACAAACCATAAACGAGTCCATACTGGTGAGAAGCCCTTTGAGTGTGATCAATGTGGTAAGGCGTTTAATCATAAATATACTCTTACAATACATAAAAGAGTCCATACTGGTGAGAAGCCCTTTGTATGTGATCATTGTGGTAAGGCATTTAATGGAAAAAAAAATCTCATAGTACACAAACGTATCCATACAGGTGAGAAGCCCTATCTCTGTGATCATTGTGGTAAGGCTTTTAAGCATAAATCTTATCTTAAAACACATGAACGCATCCACACAGGTGAGAAGCCCTATGTATGTGATCAATGTGGTAAGGCTGTTAGTCAAATACGAGATCTTACTAGACATAAACGAATCCATACAGGTGAGAAGCCCTTTGAGTGTGATCAGTGTGGTAAGGCATTTAGTGAAAAATATCATCTTACAACACATAAACGCATCCATACAGGGGAGAAGCCCTATGTTTGTGATCAGTGTGGTAGGATGTTTAATCACAAAGGTAGCCTCACAACCCATAAACTAGTCCATGCTCATGAGAAGCCCTTTGAGTGTGATCAGTGTGGTAAGGCATTTAATGAAAAATCCATTCTTACAATACATAAACGCATCCATGCAGGTGAGAAGCCCTATGTTTGTGATGAATGTGGTAATGCATTTAATCAATCTAATGATCTCACAAATCATAAACGCATCCATACAGGTGAGAAACCCTTTCGATGTGTTCAATGTGGTAAGGTGTTTAGTCGAAAAAGTAGCCTTAGAAGACATAAACGAGTCCACACTGGTGAAACGCCCTATGTATGTGATATATGTGGGCGGGCATTCAATCAAATACAACAGCTCACTGCACATAAACAAACTCATACAGGTAACAAGCCCTTCATATGTGATTAATATGGTAAGGCATATTATGAATAGTCGAATCTCACAGTACACAAACGTATCCATACAGGTGAGAAGCGCTATCTATGTGATCATTGTGGTAAGGAATTTAATGAAAAATCCAATCTCACAGTACATAAACAAATCCATACAGGTGAGAAGCCCGGTGTTTGTGATTAATGTGGTAATGCATTTAATCAAGAATCTTGTCTCAAAACACATAAACGCATCTATACAGGTGAAAAGCCCTATGTATGTGATCAATGTGGTTAGGCATAATCCAATACAACAGCTCACTGCGCATAAACAAATCCATCCACGTGAAAAACTGTTTGTTTGCGATCAATGTGAAAGGGCATTTAGTCCATCATATAGTTTTACAATACACAAGTAAGTCCATACAGGTGATTAGCCCTTTGTGGTTTATTAAAAACAAAAAAATTAAAACCCACACTTCATACTTCTCTGCCAAATTTCCATTTCAGGGGATTTCTTTTTCCCCTAAGACTTTTGATCTAGGCCTATGTTGATTCAACGGTTACACTTCGTAATTCCGAAACATGTAAATTGCCTATACCTCGATGTTCGTTAATCCGAAAACGAAAAAGGGTTCTTTAATCTGAACATTTGTGGCATAATTCCGAAGGTTCGTTAATCAGAAAAGGAAATGAGGGTCGTTATTCCAAAGGTTTGTTAATCTGAAAACGAAATGAGGTTCGTAATTCTGAAGGTTCGTTAATCTGAAAACGAAATGAACAACGAACCTCATTTCGTTTTCAGATTTTCGAACCTTCGGAACAACGAACCTTATTTCGCTTTCGGATTAACGAACCTTTGGAATATCCGAACCTTCGAAATTACGAAGCTTCGGAATTAAGAATGTATACGGATTCAACTGTCCCTTTTTCGTCTTTGAAGTACTACATTGACTGATACTTCTTCTGGCATCAATCATGAGATGAATATGAATTATATATATAAGTATAATACAGTGCGTCCCACAAAAGAAGAAACACAGATTTATCGATGATTTATTATAACTTAATCACAAATACAATAGACACGAATGACCTACCAATGTAAAGCTTAGAATTTCATCTTTCATCTGAAATTACTTAGATTATTTCTCATGCACGCATGAGTCAGCAAAAACAATTTGAAGCCGGGATACCAAAAAGTCATTTGGCGGGCTGTATCTGGATTTCAAGAAGAAAACCACATTTTAAAAAAGTTCAATATCTGCTCTCTAATTTCATACCTCAATTACAGATAAAGGGTCAATAAATAACAAAGTTCTGGTTATTTGAAATAAGGCTTGAATTTCAATAATTTCATAAAATGAAGAGGTTTTACAGGCCTGCGTTCGAACTCACTTTTGTTAACGATCAGCCATGCATTAAGTCTTTTGTTAACCATACGATAGCTTCTGTGGGAAATCGGTGGAAACACGTTTAATGAAATTATGGAAATACAAGCCTTGTTTCGAGGGAACAACTTTTTTACTTCTTGACAATTTTTTGTAATTAAGGTATCAAATAAAAGAGCAGATATTGAACTTTTTAGGCATTTGATTTTCTTTTTGAAATTCAGATACCCCCCCCCCCCGCAGAGTGATTTTTTGGTATCCTTTCTTCAAATTGTTTTTGCTCACTCATGAGTGAATGAGGAATAATCTAAGTAATATCAGATGAAAGAAGAGATTCTAGGCTTTACAATGGAAGGTCAATTGTCTACTGTATTTGTGATTACATTATGATAAATCATCTCAGTTTCTTTTTTTCTGGGATGCATTGTACAGACATTATTGTATCCTATATATGCATACATGTAGTAAAATAGAAACCCCCCTGTTATTTGATTGCCTTTTTCTCGCATAAGTTATGTGGAGAATGGATAGTTTTTACTTCCTCATACAAGGAAAGTTGAAATTATTTACTGACATACGATTGATACGTCCTATTCACCATGTATTCTTCTCAATTCTCAATAGTTGATGAATGGTGCTTTGTTTTTAAGTATACTTTATTTTTAGGACCATGTGACCTGAGAAAAATGCTACAGATCAGAATTCAATGTGAATGCATTATTAACTTCAAAAGAATATCAGGAGTAAACTAAATAAATATATTATGAGAACGTTGCCATATTAAAGAGAGAACTGGTAAAATATTAATGCATTTTGTTGACTTCTTTATTTTTTATTATTATTTCTGATGATCATATAAGTCCTTAGCGTACGCTCCAGGCTAAGTAAAAACAATATGATTTTAATGGCTAGAGTAAATTCTGATGAATAAAACTGAATATTTCATCAAAATTGAACTAGGAGTAACAAAGATATGGTTACACTTCGTAATTCCGAAGGACAAGGTTCGTAATTCCGAAACACGTAAATTGCCTATACCTCGATCTTCGTTAATCCGAAAACGTAAAAGGGTTCGTTAATTCGGACATTTGTGGCGTTATTGCGAAGGTTCGATAATCTGAAAACAAACTAGGTTCGATGTTCCGAAGGTTTGTTAATCCGAAAACGAAATAAGGTTCGTTGTTCCGAAAGTTCGTTTATCCGAAAACAAAATAAGTTTCGTTAATCATTTCGTTTGCGGACTAAGGAACCTTCGGAATTACGAACCTCACTTCGTTTTCGGACTAACAGACCTTCGGATTTACGAACCTCATTTCGTTTTTTGAACTAACGAACCTTCGGAATCACAAACCTCATTTCGTTTTTGGACTAACGAACCTTCGGAATTACGAACCTTCGGAAATATGAACCTTCGGAATAACGAACCTTCGGAATATTTGAACCCTCGGAATAACGAAGCTTCGGAATTACGAATGTATGCGCAAAGATGCAATACTCTAATGTTTGGCATTATTTTGTTGAAACAGTGTTATGCCGGTCTTCATAAATATGCTATGAGCCAGCTTGTCTAACAATGTCTTATTTCTACTTATTATTTTGTATTTTATAATATGAAATTATATTAGTTGTCAAAGTTAAAGGTCAAGTCCACCTCAGAAAAATGTTGATTTGAATCAATAGAGAAAAATCAGACAAGCACAATGCTGAAAATTTCATCAAAATCGGATGTAAAATAAGAAAGTTATGACATTTCAAAGTTTCGCTTATTTTCAACAAAATAGTTATCTGAATGAGCCAGTTACATCCAAATAAGAGAGTCGATGATGTCACTCACTCACTATTTCTTTTGTTTTTTATTGTTTGAATTATACAATATTTCAATTTTTGCGAATTTTACGATTAGGGTCTCCTTGCCTGAAGCACAAAATGTTAAAATAATGGAATTCCACGTGTTCAGGGAGGAATGAAACATCATTTCACATGACAATGACGAGAAAATAAAAATATTTCATATAACAAAATACAAAAGTAATAGTGAGTGAGTGATGTCATCAACTCTCTCATTTGGATGCAACTGGCTCGTTCATATAACTATTTTGTTGAAAATAAGCGAAACTTTAAAATGCCATAACTTTCTTATTTTACATCTGATTTTGATGAAATTTTCAGTGTTATGTTTGTTGAATTTTTCTCTTTTTATTCAAATCAAGTCTTTGTTGGGGGTGGACTTTTCCTTTAAAGAAGAATTAGATTGACGTTAGATTATTATGTGTAAGATACTCATTCCTCCAAAGTATTTTTTAACAATACGGACATATCAAACCCATTATGTATGGAAATAAGTAGTAATCATGATTTCATAAAATGTCAATCATAATAAACGCAAAAGTAATAATAATAATCCGCTTTTATATAGTGCTTAATACATCGGATTGACGTGTCTTAGTGCTCTCCAGATATTTTATTATCCGGTCATCGGATTCAATCAGTCATTCCTGCACACAATGTGGATGTCAGCATGAATGTCATATCAACTTTTTCCCTTATCTTATTGATATTACATCAGTCCATCTTATGAATATTCATGGATGGGTGCATGCACATATCTTTTTTACACAAATATGCAACAGACTCTAGAATTCAATAACTTTGATATTTTTTATGGAATATTTCAGCATTCTGCTACATATAGGTGAATTTAAATTTTGTAGATATCATTTTCAGCCTGAATTACCACTTAATTTGTGTAACGCCGTTTGAAAATCATAACTGCTTGGGCTTGTTAAAGGTCCAGCCCACCTCAGAAAAATGTTGATTTGAATCAATAGAGAAAAATCAGACAAGCACAATGCTGAAAATTTCATCAAAATCGGATGTAAAATAAGAAAGTTATGACATTTCAAAGTTTCGCTTATCTTTAACAAAATAGTTATATGAACAAGCCAGTTACATCCAAATGAGAGAGTCGATGATGTCACTCACTATTTCTTTTGTTTTTTATTGTTTGAATTATACAATAATTCAATTTATACAAATTTGACAATTAGGACCTCCTTGCCTGAAGCACAAATGTTAACATAATGGAATTCCACGTGTTCAGGGAGGAATGAAACTTCATTTTACAATGACGAGAAAAAAACAATATTTCATATAATAAAATACAAAAGAAATAGTGAGTGATCTCAGTGTTGTGCTTGTTGAATTTTTCTCTTTGTATTCAAATCAAGTTTCTGTTGGGGTGGATTTGTCCTTTAAAAAATGACTTTGATAGAAGAAAACTCCTCTATCCCACGAAGACCACTTGCATATTGCAGGATTGGTAATGTCATAAAGTCATAGGCCTGTATTCTGAAGGCAGGTTTAACTTAAACCACAATTCATTTTGTTTTTTGTTTGAAATATGCAATATTTCAATTTTACAGAATTTACAATAAGAACCAACTTGACTGAACCATAAAATGTTAAAACAATGGTAATTTCACATTTAGGGAAGATATAAAACTTTGTTGATAAAATTTTCATATTTCATATAAGGAAATATAAAGAAATAGTGAGCGGATGATATCATCAGTTCCCTCATTTGCATACCGACCAGGATGTGCATATAACTGTTTTGTGAAATTAAGCGAAACTTGAAAATGCCATAACTTTCTTACTTTACATCCGATTTTGATGAATTTTTCATTCTTGCAACTGTGCTTGTTGGATTTTTCTCTTTTTATTGAAGTTAAATTTTTGTTGGTGTGGACTTGTACTCCGGCTTGTACCCTACATGTACGTTCACATTGACATTACCAGTGCACTAATATGCTTTTCACATTGCATTTCCTTAACCCCATACTATCCTTAACCTCGGACTATCCTTAACCCCATACTATCTTTTTTTCGATTCACACTGTCTTTCTTAACCCCATACTATCTGCTCAACCGTGGTTAATGCCTTAACCCCGGACTATCCCTCAGCTCATGAATACTGATGATTTTACCATACAGAGTGTGATTAACGTGCAATTCGACTTCTGTGATTGGTTAATGCTTTAATAGCCCCACTTTCCTTAGCCCTGTTTCGTTTTCACACTGCATCTCTTAGCACCGCAATTGTGCTAGCACGACAATAAGCCGGCTAACCCTGCTTTTTTGCAGGGCCAGATAGTACCATACTATTTACCGTGCTAGCCCACTTTGCTAAAACGTAGTGTGAAAACGAAGTGGGCTAAGCTTAACCCCGGGAAATTGGTGGGGCTAAGACCCCCCCCCCTTACCCCACCAATTTAGGAAAAAAAAGTACAGTGTGAAAAGCATAATAGTTTCCTTGTAAAGGGCTGTGATACCATGAAGAGGTATACATATACCACAAATTTATTAAGCTTGAACCACTATCGTTGAAGCCTATCTATTTCCAGCATGTTATTTTCAGCCACAAATATTTCATGATCCATATTGAGGTTTCAAATGTATAATTTAGATCAATGTACATACGTTTCTTTATTACATTTCAATTGATGTAACTGTATTTATGATGGTTTTGGTTACTGTTTTGTTTTAAATGAGGAAAACTGAAACTATATAGACTCCTGATACTCATAGTAACTTATCAAAAACCTTTTCTGTGTGGCCTCTGCTTGAGTTTTCAGGCAAAAGATAACAAACACAAAATATAGAATGATTTTTTTTAATGTAGGAGAGCCCGGACTTAAAATAGAATGATTTTTTTTTTAATGTAGGAGAGCCCAGACTTAATATAGAATGATTTTTTTTTTAATGTAGGAGAGCCCGGACTTGTCTAGTCAGACGCCTAGACCACGCAGCTACAGACTCTCCAATCCTATTCTCATAAATATACAATAATTTGGCTGATGAAGTCCCCCTTCCACTTTCCCATTTCTTATGTTATTACAAAAAAATCACAGTTTCATATTTTTTGTTTTCATATGAAGATAGAGTTTAGTTGCAAAAGGTGTTAGGTCCACTTTGCAATATTCTTGTGAGAAACTATATTGTCATGATGTACTACCCTATCATGTGAACATATAATTGGGTAGTACAAGAAATCTACCTGTCTTTTTTTCTCTATATATATTTTTTTAATTATCATCATGGACCAAACCCCTTTTGCAACTAAACTAAAATAGACCTAACCCTTTTGAAAAAAGGTGATTTTTCTTTGCCATTTTAGTTCACTTTTTAATAGGAATTTCAACTTTTTTTGTATCTTATACAGCTACTAAAAGTCTATACATTGAGACATAAAAACCAAATTTGATAAAAATGGACCTACCCCTTTTGCAAGTGAGCTCTTCATATGAAGATACGTTGCAAAAAGGTTAAGGTCCAATTTGGACATTCTGAGAAAAACCATGTTTTTTATTCTCACTTGATCAAATTTCATTCTCAGTTGAATTTCAAAATTTTGGTATCATCAGAGCGACTAAAAATCCATAGGTTTTGAGACAGATTACAATAAAATTTATGATAAATGTACCTAACCCATTTTGCCAAATGAGCTCTCCAGAAGACTTAGGGTTAGGTCCACTCTAAGAAAATCATTTATTCTTCCATATTGCAATATTCTTATGCGAAATTAAATTTTTATGATACCCTACGTACCATGAGGACATACGGTTGGTATAAAAGAAATCTACCCGGCTGTTCTTCATATTTTTTTAAATATTATTTTCCTAGCTTAAAAAACCTGTACCTAACACCTTTTGCAACAAAACTGAAATGGAGCTAACCCCTTTAGAAAAAAAAAATCTTTGCCATTTTAGTTCAATTTCTTAATGAGAATTTAAACTTTTCTTTGGCGTCATCTTATAGAGCTACTAAAAATCTATACATAGAGACAAAAATCAAATTCGATTAAAAATGTGCCTATTAAAAAACAAGTGCAGGCAGGGTGACCAGACGTCCCGTATTTCCCGGGATTGTCCCGTATTTTGCTCCTTTGTCCCGGCGTCCCGACAAACCCTTCCCGGGACGCCTATTTGTCCCGTATTTAAGAATATTGAACAAAATGTAGTTAATACATTTAAAAGTGATGAATCTAAAGCAGAGATAACAATGAAACCAATTTGGAGATGTAATCGGTGGAACAAATTATTGAGTTTTCATAACTAGATCTTGTTGTTTCAGCTTTCGTTTTGAGTCTTGTTGTGTATGATGCCGCTATGTTTCATCTAATTTTTAAGTTTGACAGTTGTTTCACTTTGAAATTTTATTATCTTAATCATTTTAGTTTTTCAAAATTCTAAAAATATATTAAAAAACATCTAATATCATTGTGATATTTGTTAGATGACTGGATTTTTTGTTTGCTTGAAGTTTGAACTTTTTTCCTCTTTCTTTCTTTTGTATCATTCTTTGTTCATCTTTATATCCTACCTGCTTGCCCTTTTTTGTTCCATCTATCTTTATTTCAGATCTTTATTCCCTGAATCTTTCTCTCTCTCTGTATACTTTCCTAAGTTATTAAATATTCATTTTTAGTTCCTGAATTCATTCTTTCTTTCCTTAAACTTTTCTTTGCCTCCTTCCCCCTTTCTCTCTTTTTTGTTCTTTTTCTCCTTCCATTATTTCTCTTTCTTTCATTCTCTCTTCCCTTCATTCTCTCCTCCCTTCATTCTTTCCTCCTTTCTTTCATTATTTATTATATATTTCCTTCTAATTCTTTTCCCTTATCATTTCTTTCCCTTCCTTCCTGTTTTCTTCTTTCTTTGTTTCTTTCTTCCAAAGAATGAAAGGAACATTTTTCTTTCCTTCATTCGTTCTTTCCACCCCTTTTTTTCTTATTTTCTTTTTTCCTTTCTCTCCTTTTTGTCTTTCACACATTTATTCATCTTCCCTTCCTTTTCTTTTATAGGAGCGCCTTGAGCACCTAACAAGGTGGATACGTGCGCAATATAAATACCCTATATTATTATTATCGTTTTTCTTTCTTTCTATATTCATTTTAAAGAATGAAGGAAACTTTTTCTCTCTCTCTTTTATTCTTTCTTTCATCCTTCTTTTATTCTAACTTTCTTCATTTTTTCTCTTCATTTTCCCCTTCATATCGTTTTTCTTTCTTTCTTTTCAATTCATCTCTTTTCTTTTGTCTTGTCTTTCTCTCCTTCATTCTTTCGTTTACCCTCCCTTTCAATTCTTATATTTTGCACAAGTCTAACACTGTATTTTTGTTGATCCTTTTGTCGATTGTCCCGTATTTCATTTTGTGAAATCTGGTCACCCTGAGTGCAAGTGAACTCTTCATATATATGGGCTTGAAAATTAGGTTCGGCCTTACTTCCTCACAAAAAATCAGTAGTCATTTCTAGTCAAACCTAACTAGGATTAAGAAGAAAAAAATGAAGCGACCCTTCTATAAGGATAGCAGGTGATCAATCCCCCTCCCCCCCGAAAAAAAAAAAATGTTTGCATTGATTATGATCCCTTTTTCATTGAGACTAGTTATGATAATAAATGCATACTTCTTTAACAAGTTAACTATCAGCCAATCAAAATTAATGATCTCCGTTGCTTCAGATTGTTATTGCAAATTTGTTGTTCTAACAGGCTTATTATGTAACATTGGGATACTGATCAGTGACCGCTCGTGATTTGCCGTAAGTTTGCGCCACTGATCTCTCCCCTATTACATGTATTAGGGGAGAGATCAGTGGTTTGCGCGCACAAATAGCTTTCCATACTTCCCTTATACTGTACGCTTAACAATACAAACCAAAAAGGGAAAAATCTAAAATTGCATGCTGGTGGTTACTCCACCGACTGTTGTATTCCGATAGGCGTGCCAATTTCCATTTTTTCTCAATCCGACAAGAAACTTATTAGTATAAACGCAGATCTTTGCAATTTTTCCAATGTATTCATCGGAGATCGTTTTTGGTAAGTAATCAGACAGTGCATAGCCAGGGCTATGGTCACGTCGCGTCGATGGTCGAGTTCAAACGGAGCGGTGCCGGTGGCGTGCGGCACGTACGTATACGGCGTGCATCGGCCATCCCATGGCCATGGCCACTGAAGAGTCAAGGGCATGACTTGATGCACTCACACGTATTGCGAGGTTAGTACTAACCTCGCACCAGCACCACTCATCCTACGAACGAAGTTTTTAATTTCATGTTAATTTTAACCTCATTGTTTGAAAGAAAGAAGAAAAAACAGGAACTTGAGGGAATGGTCATGATGGTAGGAGGAAGGGAAGGAAAGAAAGGGATAATGGAAAAAATTAGAAGGAAAATATTTTTTAAAAAAATGAAAAAAAAGGAGAGGGAACAAAGAATGGAGGGAGGAGAGAATGAAAGAACAAGTAATGGGAGGAGGAGAAGAAGAATGAAAAGGAGAGGAAGGGAAAAGGAAGCAAAGAAAAGATTAAGGAAAGAAAGAAAAATGAACACAGAGGCAGAGAGAAAGGATCAGGAAATAAAGACAGATGGAACAAGAAAGGGGCAAGCAGGAAAGCCCGGGGAGGGGCACTCGACCAAAAAAGTGGTAGGGGTGTGCGGCGGGCGAGACAAAAACGGGGGCCTTGGAGTTGGAGAGGGCTTATTGTAAAAAGGTAGGCAGTAGAGGCGCTGGTCAGAAAATTGGGATCGTCCCAGTTTACAGGGACTGTCTCAGTTTATAAGGATTTCTTCACACAAGAAATCTAGGAATGTTCATTCACCTGTCAAGTGCTGACACCAATCAAGTGTGCTAGTCAATGTAAACATATCAGGTTTCATAACAAGATTATTGGAAGACGGTAAGTCATGAAAAATAGACGGTGAACTGGGGGAATTGAGGTCACTGAATCTATTTTTAGCACTCTCAATTTCCGTAATTGCTGTCTTTGTCCCGTAGGGGAAGTGAAAAAAAAACGTCCCCATAAACAAGGACAGTCTCAATTTATCAAGACATGATTTGTCTTGGTTTATGAGGATATCCTTGTTTTCTGGGACAATCCCAATTTTTGGACCAGCGCCTCTACTGGTAGGGTCCTGGGAACGGGCTTCGGAAATACAATTTTGTGAAAACAGGCCCTTGGAATGGATCGCCAGTGTGTGAGTACGTGCGTATGGAATGGGTATGCGTGCATAATGCAGCTAGCGCGGCCTCCGCCGGGTGAGCTCGAACAGAGACGATGGTCGGACAGTGCTTGGCGGCCGCTTTTCACCAAAATTGCAGCAGATCAATGCGACCGGAATGGCGTAACGAAAAATATGCGAAGCTTTGGACCGGATTTTTTTCTTCTTTTTTTCTCGATAAGAACAAAATGCTATGCCTTGGAGCGGCTTTCTTTGATTTTTTTCTCAATAAGACAAAAATGCTATCCCTTGGAACAGAAATTTGGGTGTAAAAATGGGGGTCCCCTCAGCGGCACATACCCACTATGCATTATATACTGAGTGCCCCCCCCCCCCCCCCCCCCCGGGCAGGAAAGAAGAAGAAAGAAGGATAGAAAAGAAAGAAGGATAGAAAAGAAGAAGAAAAAAAGTTCAAACGTCAAGCAAACAAAAAATCCTGTCATCTAACAAAAATCAATATTCGGTGTTTTTTTATATATTTTTTCAAATTTTGAAATAAAATGTTTTAGAAACGAATGATATATCAAAGTGAAACATTGTCAAACTTCGCAAGACCAGGAACAAGTCTCAAAACGAAAGCCAAAACAACTAGATCTAGTTGAAAACTCAACAACTTGTTCCTCTGATACATCTCCAGATCAGCAATCCAGGCATTATTCATAACATAATTATAAAAATTTCCCGCCGAGTTTGTGATTATTTTGGTGTAAAAACTGTCATGTGATTTGTTGCACCATTGAGAATCTGCTACGGTCCTACATGCCTAGCTAGTTGCCTGTCACACGGAGGCAGGAGGCCAGTTTATTGCAATGTACTGACTGTATTGGGTTAGCAAGAAAATCATCGCATGCAGAACTCGCAAAAGTTTACAGTAAATTTATTGTTGTCTCTGCTTCGTCATCTGTTGGTTATTTGATGAAAATTTGTCACTTATGATAATGTATATTTTGTTCAATATTCTGAAATACGGGACAAATAAGCGACCCGGGAAGGGTTTGTTGGGACAAAGGAGCAACATAAGGGACGATCCCCTGCAAAAAACGTTCCACCAAAGTCTTTACAGTAAAAAGATTGGACACTTTGCTGCCTACGCGTAAGGCTTTGCCTCGATTTACGTGGAAAATAGTTTTTGTCTCACCTGCATAGCAGAGTGAGACTATAGGCGCCGCTTTTCCGACGGCGGCGGCGGCGGCGTCAACATCAAATCTTAACCTGAGGTTAAGTTTTTGAAATGACATAACTTAGAAAGTATATGGACCTAGTTCATGAAACTTGGCCATAAGGTTAATCAAGTATTACTGAACATCCTATTAGAGTTTCATGTCACATGACCAAGGTCAAAGGTCATTTAGGGTCAATGAACTTAGACCATGTTGGAGGAATCAATATCAAAATCTTAACCTGAGGTTAAGTTTTTGAAATGACGTCATAACTTAGAAAGTATATGGACCTAGTTCGTGAAACTTGGACATAAGGTTAATCAAGTATCACTGAACATCCTGCATGAGTTTTATGTCACATGACCAAGGTCAAAGGTCATTTAGGGTCAATGAACTTTGGCCGAATTGGGGTATCTGTTGAATTCCCATCATAACTTTGAAAGTTTATGGATCTGATTCATGAAACTTGGACATAATAGTAATCAAGCATCACTGAACATTTTGTGCAAGTTTCAGGTCTCATGATGAAGGTCAAAGGTCATTTAGGGTCAATGAACTTTGGCCGAATTGGGGGTATCTGTTGAATTACCATCATAACTTTGAAAGTTTATGGATCTGATTCATGAAACTTGGACATTAGAGTAATCAAGTATCACTGAACATCCTGTGCGCATTTCAGGTCACATGACCAAGGTCAAAGGTCAATGAACATTGGCCGAATTGGGTGTATCTGTTGAATTACCATCATAACTTTGAAAGTTTATGGATCTGATTCATGAAACTTGGACATAAGAGTAATCAAGTATCACTGAACATCCTGTGCGAGTTTCAGGTCACATGATCATGGTCAAAGGTCAATGAACTTTGAGCCATGCTGGTTTTTTTGTCTCACCTGCGAAGCAAAGTGAGACTATAGGCGCCGCTTTTCCGACGGCTACGGCGGCGGCGGCGTCAACATCAAATCTTAACCTGAGGTTAAGTTTTTGAAATGACATCATAACTTAGAAAGTATATGGACCTAGTTAATAAAACTTGGCCATAAGGTTAATCAAGTATTACTGAACATCCTATTAGAGTTTCATGTCACATGATTAAGGTCAAAGGTCATTTAGGGTCAATGAACTTAGACCATGTTGGAGGAATCAACATCGAAATCTTAACCTGAGGTTAAGTTTTTGAAATGTCATCATAACTTAGAAAATATATGGACCTAGTTCATGAAACTTGGACATAAGGTTAATCAAGTATCACTGAACATCCTGCACGAGTTTCACGTCACATGACCAAGGTCAAAGGTCATTTAGGGTCAATGAACTTTGGCCGAATTGGGGATATCTGTTGAATTCCCATCATAACTTTGAAAGTTTATGGATCTGATTCATGAAACTTGGACATAATAGTAATCAAGCATCACTGAACATTTTGTGCAAGTTTCAGGTCACATGATCAAGGTCAAAGGTCATTTAGGGTCAATGAACTTTGGCCGAATTGGGGATATCTGTTGAATTCCCATCATAACTTTGGAAGTTTATGGATCTGATTCATGAAACTTGGACATAATAGTAATCAAGCATCACTGAACATTTTGTGCAAGTTTCAGGTCTCATGATTAAGGTCAAAGGTCATTTAGGGTCAATGAACTTTGGCCGAATCAGGGGTATCTGTTGAATTACCATCATAACTTTGAAAGTTTATTGGTCTAGTTCATTAAACTTGGACATTAGAGTAATCAAGTATCACTGAACATCCTGTGCGTGTTTCAGGTCACATGTCCAAGGTCAAAGGTCAATGAACTTTAGCCGAATTGGGTGTATCTGTTGAATTACCATCATAACTTTGAAAGTTTATGGATCTGATTCATGAAACTTGTACATAAGAGTAATCAAGTATCACTGAACATCCTGTTCCAGTTTCAGGTCACATAATCAAGGTCAAAGGTCATGTAAGGTCAATGAACTTTGGCCATGTTGGGGTTTTTTGTTGAATAACCATCATATCTCTGTAAGTTTATTGGTCTAGTTCATAAAAAGAGGACATAAGAGTAACCATGTATCACTGAACATCTTGTGCGAGTTAGAGTAGTATGCAAAGTCAGCACTGCTGCTATATTGAACCGCGTGATGCAGGTGAGACGGCCAGAGGCATTCCACTTGTTTGTTAAATAACCATCATATCTCTGTAAGTTTATTGGTCTAGTTCATAAAAAGTGGACATAATAGTAACCATGTATCACTGAACATCTTGTGCGAGTTAGAGTAGTTTTCAAAGTCAGCACTGCTGCTATATTTAACTGCGTGATGCAGGTGAGACGGCCAGAGGCATTCCACTTGTTTTATTTATTTAACAATTTCTGACATTTTTCTAGACTATAAAATCCCCATTCACTAGTAGAGGCACAAAGCCAACATTGGAGACCCTCTCCAATATTGAGGGACATTCTCCCATATTGGAGACTTGCTTCGTAAAAGAACAAAACAACACCAACAATAGCATAATTTTTTCCACCCATGACCCCAAATTTTGTCTCACTGAGGTCAGAGGCCCATTTGTCTTGTGTGGGTGAGAACAGATATCCTTATCAAAATGAAAGTCGAAAGTGAATTTTTAAAAATAGACAGTGAAAAGGGGTAAGTTTTCATGAGGAATCTGCTTATCACATATTTATTTGCCGGCAATTTAGTACTTTTGGCAGCGAATGTAAACAAAGGAAATAGGTCTCCGAAACTAGAGACGGTCTCTGAAATTGTTTTTTGGGGTGGACCGTTAATACAGTCATGAGAAGGGGATGGGGGGGTGAGCAAGAATCCTAAATAAAGCATGAACCTAAGGTTACACTTTGTAATTCTGAAGGTTCGTAATTCCAAAGGTTCTTAATTCCGAAAGTTCGTAATTCCAAAACACGTAAATTTCCTATACCTCGATGTTTGTTAATCCGAAAATGTAAAAGGGTTCGTTGATCCGAACATATGTCGCGTTATTCCGAAGGTTCGTTATTCCGAAGTTTCGATAATCCGAAAACAAAATAAGGTTCGATGTTTGTTCCGAAGGTTAGTTAATCCAAAAACAAAATAAGGTTCGTTGTTCCGAAGGTTCGTTAGTCCGAAAACGATATTAGGTTCGTTAGTCATTTCATTGTTGGATTAACGAACCTTCGGAACATAGAACCTTATTTTGTTTTCAGATTATCGAAACTTCGGAATTACAAACCTCTTTTTGTTTTCAAACTAACGAACCATCGGAATTATGAACCTTCGGATATACAAACCTTCGGAATAACGAACCTTCGGAATATCCAAACCTTTGGAATTACGAATGTATGCGGAACCTAATTGGTACTGGTCTTATTCTTCTCCATCCTAGGATAATCTTGATACCTTCACTTCGGCTTCCAAGTAAAGTGATGTCACCATGCCTCTGCCAAAGACAGATGAATATTCAGATGTCCAGGTTTACTTCACAGCCAATGAATGGGCAGATATCAGTGATTACGAGAGGATTTGTATCCAGAATGTCAAGGAAAACTATGAGACGATGATAGAAGTTGGTAAGTCCAGTAATTTGTCAATGGAGCTTTTGTTCATTCATTATTTCAGGGAAAAAAATGTTGATTGAAAATTTGGGGGTAATGAGAGAAGGTATATTGGTACAATTAGTTGTCAATAAAGCAATTCTATAAAATAACCTTTTTGTACATCCGGCCCCAATTTTTCTCAAGTTTTACATCCCTTCATAAACTGACCAATTCATCATTTGAGAGCATTACAGACTGTCAAAAGAGCAAGGACTCATAAACATAAAATTTCCTGAAGGTACCCAAAGCATGGGGTCGGGTGTAGACATTTTATAAAATTGCCCAATAGAATTTTATCAGTTGAGTCACTAAAATTTGGTTCTATTTTGTCTTTTCCATGCTTACAAGTCAACAACCTACATGTAAAAGTGAGAGCTATAATGTCAGCAAACTAAAGTCTTATCCCTTTTGTTAGAGGAATCTGGAGGTGTTCTTTTATGCAGCATAGGTAGCCCAGGCCTTTAATTCTTTGAAGCTAGGCCACTTGTCACGTGTGTGAATCCCACTTCAGTCGAACGTCCTCTGGCAAGGCATCTATCGTACCGTGCCACTCTCCATCCAGGGCCCGTCGCATAAAAGTTACCATAATGGAAACTTAGCCATGCAATGGTATCTTTCACGGAATTCTTGGTTTTGATTGGCTGTTACCATTGGATGCACTAGCATACCTATGGGGGGGGCAGAGGGGGCAGTCCGCCCCCCTGACAAGCCACCACCCATTCAAAGTGCCCTCCTGACGAGCTTGAAAGACCTTTTTTGCCCCCCCCCCCCCCCGAAGAACTTGAACACCTCTATTACCCCCCTTGACGAACTTGAAGACTTTTTTTTTTTTGCTTGTCAATTTTTTTTCTGGTACGAAGCAATTTTTTTTCTGGTACAAAATCCTTTTTTTATGATTGAAAACCCTTTTTTGTTTGTCAATTATTGATGTGCTACGAAATCCTCTATTTGTGTTTGATAATTTTTATTCATTTTTCTCTTGTCAATTTTTTTTGGCGGACGGTTTTGCCCCCCCCCCCTGTGGAACATCCTAGGTACGCCACTGATTGGATGGTAAACTTACCATGTAACTTTTATGCAATGGGGCCCAGGTCTTGTATGGGTAGGCCTGCCTGTTAGGATGTGAAAGTCTATTTTTTGGAACACTCCCAGGGAGTGGAGAAAGTGCATTTTGTACATTGTGTGTGGGCATTTACCAACCATTGATGATATACATAAACTTATTTTAGAATATAAGGATCAAGAAAAGAAAATAGGCTTAATAGCTATTAAAATGGGGAAATTAGGGCGGCACTTGCAAAAATGGGAAACAGTAAAATTGTGACAAGGTTAAGTTGTAAGTCTTTATTTACTTTCAATATATGTAATGCTTCTCCCGTAAGCTTGTTATATTCAAAATTTTTCATCGAATTGTTTTGTACTTTTTTTAAACATGATTTATTTATAATGAGTGTGAGCAGATCTTCTGGGCAGTGGTGTGTTAGGTGTGTGTGTGTGTGTGTTTGGGTGTGTTTGTGGTGGGGGGAGGGGGAAGTTTGGTCTTTAAGCATTTTTTTAAATAACTGATTTTATTGTTGATTTTTTTAAAAGATATATATGACTCATGATTTTGTTAAGGGCAAGTCCAAGAAAAGGTCACCCTGGAAGGCAAAATTTAATCTTTAATTTAAGAAGTTATCTTTGGTGGGGTAAGAAAGCCCAAATGTGGAATTTTAAAATTTCATAAAGAAAAATTTGATAATATGCATATTTATGCTAATTTGGGGCACCTAATTTGCATAATCAGTAAAATGGGCGTTACGTATGGGACAATTATAAAAATTCATAGAAAATGAAAACAAAACTTCTGAGATTCAGTCATAGGTGGGACATGGACCCCCTTACATCTTATTACTTTTGGCAGAAAAAAGTGGTGTCATCTAATTAATTATGCAAATTAGGTCTTGTCCAAGGATGGAATGTCCCATACGTAACATTTTGAGGATGTTTTTTAAGTTATTTCTCATAATACAATACTTGTATTGTTGCATCTCTGGGAAGTTCTAATTTATTAAGTATGAAAATGTTATACCACAAAAAGTTTCAAAAATGGAGTTTACTTTTTAATTAAAAGTTAATTAAAAAATTGTTACGTATGGGACAACATGTTACGTATGGGACATTTACACACAATGTCAATGGGGAGATTTGTGTACAAAGTGAATGGAGAAAAACAAATTTGAAGAGTGCTCTAAAAACTGATTATTTACCTTTTCTTTAGTTTTTAAACACTGATTTGTTATGAATACTGATTAATGAATACACATGAAGCCCCCAAAAATGTGAAAATGGAAAAATATGAAAAAATAAAAACAATAGAAATACATAAGAAATTCATAAACCATTAAAAACAAGGAATAAAAAGGTTGAAATGGCTAATTTCCCCTTCAGTGATATCAAATATGTCTCAGTAGAACATTTAAAAAGAAAGAAACTCTTTTGTTATTTCCATATTTTAAATTATTTCAATTTTTTGAATTATGGGGAAAATTGTGTACGTTCTCTATGGGGACAAAATGTCCCATACGTAACTGTCCCATACGTAACATGTCATTAATTTGTTTAATTAGAGTCTGTAATTAGAGGGATTTGACTTATGACATGAAACTTGCCATAAATATACTATAGTATTGAGACTTCTATCACACTAAGTTTCAAGTTGTCAAGTGAAATACTTTCAGAGAATTCTCAACTTGAAACTAATGTTTTAAAAATTGTCTTTTCTCTGCGTCCCATACGTAACGGCGCATCTTTTCGCTCTAAAAGGTCAAGATCAAGGTCATATGTCACAATTTTTTGCATGATTATTCTTCTCCTAGATGTCTACCATCATGAGGGTACATGTATTCAATCTAATCAAAGTCATTTAACACTATTTTTCAGGTCATTAAAGCCTCTGAAATGTCCCATACGTAACGCGCGCGAATTCTTGGACTTGCCCTTAAGTTAGTGGAAAAAAAGTGAAAATATGAAGTGTAAAGTATTATATATGATTTGAAATGTTAAATTGAAATGTTATGTTCATGAAATCAGAATAAAAACATTATTCAAAACAAAAAAAATGCCGGGATCTGATGACCAGGGTCATATGAAGCGCAATATTACAAATGTAACTATTATTGGGCATTTTATTTTAATTATATGCTTGAATACTCCCAGGGAGTGGGGAATGTGCATGCATTATTTATGTGCAGGAATGAATGCTTGATTTTATTGACAGGGGTAACAAAATAGATACTGTACATTTAAGTTCAATGTATATCTTAAAGGGGAAGTTCACCTTGAAGAATGGTTTGTTGTAAAAACAGCAGAAAAAATAAGGTTTGAGGAAAATCCGTTAAAGATTAAGAAAGTTATTAGAATGCATAGTTTTGGATTTGTGATGTCATAAACGAGCAGCTGCCCCATGTGTTATGTAATATAAAATGCATGAATTTCAAATTTTGTATGGTTCCTGATGACTTAATTTTGTTTCTATTCATGATCGGGTGTGAAATGATTTGTATATTGATATACGAAAACTACAGTAAAAACCATTTTCAATTTTCTTGAGAAAATGAGATTTCATTAATTTCTCACCATTCCCTACATGTATGTAGGAATGCTGCTCGCATATGATGTCACAAATCAAATAATTAAAATTCTAATAACTTTTTAATTCTTTGATGAATTTTTCTAAAACTTTTGGCATTATTTTTTATTATTTTTTTCTGCTATTTTAACAACAAACTTTTTGTCAGGGTGAACTTCCCCTTTAAGTGCATTATAGATAATCAGATTATCATCTTTTCACTGGAAATTTGTTTGAACAATATTTCAATTTGTTTTTGTCAATAATATTGGTGTTTCATACCAACATTGAAAAAAAATTGTTTTATATACACAGGGGTACAGGTCAACCCACCAATGTTCATGCAACGTCAGCAGAGATTACAGACAGAGATAATTGAGGAAGGTGAGGATAAGGGGGCAGAGACAAGAGGTTTGTGAATTTAACTTAGCAATATAATAGCAACAGAAGTTTGCACTAAGAAAATTGTGATTAGCTCTATTGTTTTTTGGGCAATTTATGCAAAGGTAAATTGTTTTTTGTGTAGGCCTACTTCAAAAATAAAAATAATATCACCTTTGTGAAAGTCAAGCACTAAATTTTGAAGTGATTTTCAACGGTCTGATCTTTCGGGTATGAAGGCCTTACAAATGCTAATGAGTCAAGTGTTGTTTGATGTATCTCAATTGTCCAGAGTCAGAATCAAATTTCTGCTGATTGATTGGAATTGAACTTGGTTCATTGTTTGAACATGATGATTCCAGAAGATTATGTTACCAGAAAAATTAAAGTCAAGTGAGTATGTAATTTTAAATGAGCAATGACAGTGGCATTAACTGATATGCAGATGTGAGTGCATTGGTTGGTTTTGTGGGCATAAGGTATTACTATGGAAGTGTTGAACCCACGAGTCTCAGCCGGGTGGGTTTAGACTAGTTTCCATTGTTACCGCGTGCTCAGTAGCCTGACCGATGCACGAACAAACCTGTGTATCATTTGTTTTATATAATGGTGGAATTTTCTGGAGAAAAATCACTTTTGTACAACCATGCATAAGTCATTACCAACACCTGTCTTGCCATGTATCCGGTAATAAAGCATGCAAGTAATGACTGGATACATGACCAGCCATATGTCATTATACAAATAGCGAATAGGCATGAGTGCGATGGTGCGAGATTTCGCATGAGGTGAAAGAAAGATGCTCTATTGAATAGAGCGTTTCTTTCTTTCACCGAATGCGAAATCTCGCACCATTGCACGAATAAGAATATTCGCTATTTGTGTTGTACAACGCCTCGGAATCTAGCGAAAATATGAAAAAACACAAGAGTTTTTCCCTCCAGTAATCTATGAAAAGGGAGCAAAAATATTGAAAGCAAAAAGCAAAATCCCACAAGCCGGGCCCACAAGCGCACATGATCTTGGACAGCATTGCGCATTTAGCCAGCGGGCTGTACGCGCATTGTTACCTTATTCAATGAAATCGCATTGTGACGTCACCTCCTAAAGCCGTGCAATGGTACATTTTGGATGGTACGTCTTGTGTGCAACGGTACGAATGTGTGACATTCAGCCTCCCATTTGATCGCGTACAACAAGCTAAGTAGGCGTTGTACAATGATTCCTAATGCATGGTACCCATTTTATAACAATATGTATACAGTGCATCCCAGAAAAAAAACGAATCAGAGATTAAGCGATGATTTATCATAACTTAATCACAACAATAGACAAATTACCTACTAATGTAAAGCTTAGAATCTCCTCTTTCCTCTGATATTACTTAGATTATTCCTCATTCATGCATGAGTGAGCAAAAACTATTTGAAGAAAGGATACCAAAAACTCATTTGGCGGGGTGGATCTGAATTTGAAAAAGAAAGCCTGTGAACGCTAGCCTGTAAAACCTCTTCATTTTATGAAATTATTGAATTTCAAATAACCAGAACTTTTTTATTTCTTGACCATTTTCTGTAATTAAGGTATCAAATTAAAGAGCAGATATTATTTCTGAAAATGTAGTTCTCTTATTGAAACCCAGATACAGCTCGCCAAATGACTTTTGGTATCCCCTCTTCAAATTGTTTTTGCTCACTCATGCGTGAATGAGAAATAATCTCAGTAATATCAGATGAAAGAGGAGATTCTAAGCTTTACAATGGTAGGTCATTTGTCATTGTCTTTGTGATTAAGTTATGATAAATCTCGGTTTCGTTTTTTTTTGTGGAACGCCCTGTATATGACTGTGAAGTTATTAATCCATCTCTTCTTCTCTAGGATCTTCCGATGTTCATGATCCCAATCCATGTCTTATAGAGAAGAATGAGTTACACAAAGAGAATTTGAATACAGTAAGTACGAGCATTCAAGAAAATATTGGCAAGACTCTTAATTCATTGGGACAGATCAGTATATATAGGTGGGGGGATGGGGGGGGACAGATCCCCCCTAAATTTGAAGGCTCCGTCACCTTCTATGGGGGGGGGACGGGACGATCCCCTCTAAAGTTATGAGTTGAAAACTTTTTTTTTTTGCTTGTCAATTTTGTTTCCTGCGTCCCCCCTAAATTCATATGGACCCCCTAAACCCCTCTAAAATGTGTTTGGTCCCCCCCCCCCTAAAATTTAGGTTGATGACCTTACTTTTTTTTTTTTTTTTTTTTGCTTGTCAAATTTTTTACATGTGTCCATCACAAAATTTCAGGTGGACCCCTCCTAAAGTTGGCTTCCGCCGCCAATGTCAGTACATGCTGAGTTGACAACCATTACAAGATACATGTAATACAGTTTTTAATCCATGGCTATTACGCTTAAATAATAATCCCACATTTCTATGGTAATTTCTTCTACGGTATTTTAAAAGCATGTGTTTATTTGCATCATTTGACATTTCAAAGTGTTCAGTCTTATGATTTACTTCAGTAACTATATTTTTTGGAGCCTTCTTTTTTTTCAAGTGTAAACTTTTTTGTTGCCCCCTTTTGTCTTGTAATGATATTATACGAATGTACAATTTGATAATATTTTAATAAGAATAAATTGAATTTGAATTGTTGAATTTAAATTATTATAAGTGCAGACCATCCGAAAGGTACACCATTTCTTTATGCAAGCTTGCAGTCTACCCTGTGCTTGTACACAGCCCATGGTATAAGCAATGCCATACTACTTCCTCGTTCTGTTTCACCCTCCATCATGGATGGATGTTCAGCTTGATGCTCTTAAATCTAGCAATTTTTTTTGTTCATGGTTTTAGCGCTTTTTACACATTGAGCAACTCACAGTCTTACCCAGTGTGTTTTTATTATGATCGTAATATCTTCCGCACGAGTCTCCTCACAAAAATTTTGATAATATTTTGTTTATCTTTTTCCCGGGTGTTGCTTTGCCCCTCATCAGTCATAGCAGATGGGACGCTTCATGCTTTCTTGACCGGAGGTCTCGTGTTACTATTTTTTTGCGTTCAGTGCTCTATGTGCGACGCGAGCTTTTGAATTCTTGCTTTGTTTTGAATCTTTTCCTGCCTTGTCTTGAATTAATTGTACTTGATGGAGTTGTCTTGGCGTTGCTTAGTCTGTCTTCACATCTGAAGATGGACAGTCAACCTAACTGAAACGTTGAGTCTCTCATGCTTCTGCTAATCATCTGTAATCGCCGAATCAAGCCAGCATCTCCTCATTCATCTAAAGCTGTTTCAACTCATCAATCTCTTCTGGTTTACAGTCCTTTTCAGGACTACATTCAAGAAAGATTACTGTACTCTCAAATTTCCACTTTCTTGCCTATCCATTTATTTTTCTTCTATCCACTGTTCCTATAATACTCCATATGGTGTACCATAAACCACATCAGCTATTTACATGCCACCATGCCCAGTCCTTTTAGGTTAATCTGTGCTATCAATTTCTTGTCTTTACAAAATTTTCTTACGGACGGTCTGCTGCCTTCCTTGAAATTTTTGTTCTTGTAGATGGTCTTCTTTTTTGTTTTCTTGTCTTCGGGCTTTGTTTCTCAGAAGCCTTCTATTGTTTTTAATGAATTAACGATAATTAATCTGTCTTTTTTTTGGTATTTTCACGAGGGCTTCTTCTGTCATTTGACCTGTTCATTCTAAGTGGTATTTTTGCTTAATTAATTAGCAATTCATATTAATTAAAAAATAAATACTTATTTTTCCTTACAGAGAAGAAGGGAGGAGCCGTGGATTTGTGAGTCCACGTGCCCCAGACGGTCACGTACCTGAGAGAATAAGGTGGAATCATGAGGTTGCGGCCACGCACCCACCAAGTGATAGCCAAAGATCCCTCATCGGGAACTCTTTTGGCGAGAAGTCTGTACTAGATTAGAAAACTTCTCCTGCAGGGCTGCTCGACCCACCGGCTATCGGGTCAACAAGACTGGGATAAGAGAGCAGGACTCTTTTCTTGGCATTGACTGGGCTTGATGCTTTGTCAGCCTCCCTAAG
The DNA here is from genome assembly GCF_018143015.1 of Lytechinus variegatus. Classification (NCBI taxonomy): domain Eukaryota; kingdom Metazoa; phylum Echinodermata; class Echinoidea; order Temnopleuroida; family Toxopneustidae; genus Lytechinus; species Lytechinus variegatus. Next base: position 26,307,749 of record NC_054745.1, on the reverse strand, counting down.
GGACAGGGCTACCAGCCCTTAGTTGTAGGAGACACAGGAGCTTGAGCTTGACGCATAAATCTTACCCGTCAGATTTGGGAGACATTTTTTCTCTGCTGCCGCAAAGAAAACTCGCTCTCTCCCCAGTCTTCTGTACCTTCTGCTCCCCCGAAGGAGCTTGCATAAGAAAAGAAGTAGAAAACTAAGATTGTAAACTTTGTTATTTCAAGCCGGCCTTTTTTTCTGATTCTTGTGCCAATGGACAGGTGTCGTTACTTTATATGTTGCCCCAGAACACCATCGAGTGGTGTGGGTTTGTTCCCCCATGTTCCACATCAGCTTCTGTCGCTGGTGTCCCCGAGCTCCGTTCAGATTAAGCACATGCTCGCCATCCCATACTCTGGAGAGTCTCATAGAGATTCGTCATTGCCGGCCCACTCGTCTGCACGAGAAACCCCCACTAATACGCAGGTGCTACCGACACACTGGTTTTTGTCCCCATTCTGTCAGCAGACTCCCATATCTGCCCATGAGTCATCCACGGGCTGTGCAGGTTATGTCCTCGGACAAACCATTTACAGACTCGCCTGGCTTTACGCTTCTCGCCTGCCGCACAGGATGACACTGAGCTCCTCGAGCGGATCCTTCCTCACATCTACCCCCTGATTGGCCTCGTAGATGGAGTGCAAGTATCCCTCTTTTTTGCCTCTGCCACCGCGCTCATGATGGATTTTAAGGCTGCCTCCGATAGGCCAGCATACCAGGCCCGTGCCTCCACCATTCTCGCGGGGATGCCACTGGGCTGTGACAAATTCTTTTCTATTTATTAGATTGGAAGGTGGTTTTTGCCACAATTCCTACTCTCCCCAACTCTATCGTGTAAGGGCTAGACTAGACACCACTTTTCCCAGAGTTCTCTGCTGTACAGAGGTCAGATCTCCGAAAGGGGCATCATACCCGCTGATCGGTTGAGCTCACTCCATTTCTGGAGCCCTGCCGGGCTTACAGGCGCAAGCATCAGAGTGGAATGTCACGACGAACGTTAGCATACCTCTTGTAACTAATCTTGGGTCAGTAAATACAGCCTACCACTGCAGCTGGCACGGCGTAGTTTGCCTGAAGGGAACAGCTTCTTTTTAAGTTGATTATTTCCAAGGACATTCAAGGCTTTTTCTTTTGAGTCAGCTGGAAAGATGAGCACCTCTTCGGGGGAGGAGCGGCCTCACTTTTCAAAGAAGGGATTGATGGCCGTTACCAGGTGCCAAGCCCATTTATAGAACTCAAGGTCTTCTGCCCATCAGCTTCTTGCACAAGGAAGCGTGCCCCTGGTGTCGTGGGCTCAGTATGAAGAAGAATGGTGTTGCTTATGGGTTGCTCATGAGCGCAAAGGAAGACTGCATGTTGGTGCAAAGAATTGGTGTACCTTTCGGATGGTTTGCGCTTTAATAGCGGAACTTAAGCATAACAAGTAGGTGTCTTCGGTTATCTAGTGAATAAGAAAATCATACTATTTTCATGTTTGGAATGTTTAGTAACTAGTTTCTTTTTTTATTCCCTTTTTCATGTTTAGTTCACTATAAAAGTAGAGGCTGAGTATGACGATGATGGCAATCTGCTAGGTGAGGCTAATCCCAATGCAGAAGGGAAAATTACTGATCCGGAATGGAAGAACTATGATCAAATTACCCTGACACAAACCGATCCAATATTATCAGGTGATCAGAGGACCAAGTCAGGGGATCTTGTCTCTCCGTCATGTGATCAGAAGGCAGAAATATGTGAGGCTAATCACAATGCAGAAGATAAAATCAATGATCTTGAATGGAAGAATTATGATCGAATTACAAAGACACAAACCAATCCAATATCATCAGGTGATCAGAGGACCAAGTCAGTTGATCTTGCCTCTCCATCATGTGATGATGATGATGATCAGAAGGCAGAAATATGTGAGGCTAATCACAATGCAGAAGTGAAAATTACTGATCTTGAATGGAAGAGCTATGATGAATTTATCAAGGCACAATCCAATCCAATATCATCAGGTGATCAGAGGACCAAGTCAGGTGATCTTGTCTCTCCGTCATGTGATCAGAAGGCAGAAATATGTGAGGCTGATCACAATGGGGAAGGAAAAATCAATGATCTGGGATGGAAGAACTATGATGAAGTTACCCAGACACAATCCAATCCAATACCATCATGTGATCAGAGGACCAAGTCAGGTGATCTCATCATTCTGTCATGTGATCAGAAAGCAGAAGAAGCTTCAGGAGACGGCAAGACTCCAACCCAATTCCAGTCTATAATTGAAAAGGGTAAGTTTGTGTGACCCCAAAATCTTAAACCATACCCTGAAAAAAATTAATTTGCTTATGACTAAAGGGGCTTGATGATTTAGTCCATCTCCTAGTTTGGCTCTTAAAAACTTGAATGCAACAGGAAAATTGGGGTCTGGAAATTTTCCGAAAACTAAAGTGGGAGAAGTCACTTGGACAACAGCTTTAGAAACTCTTAATACAATATGTTGTGAAATAAATGGTAATATGGGTCATTATGGTCTTGTGTTACGACTCTCGTAAAGGGGCTTGATGATTTAGTCCATCTCCTAATTTGGCTCTTAAAAACTAGAGTGCAACAGGAAAATTGGGGTCTGGAAAACTAAAGTGGGAGAGGTCACTTGGACAACAGCTTTGGAAACTCTTTAGTACAATATTTTGTGAAATAAATGGTAATATGGGTCATTATGGTCTTGTTACAACTCTCGTCTTTCAATCAAAGGGACGTTTGTTTGAATCCCAGCCATGGTGTGTTTTCCATCAGCAAGAAATATACTCTCAATGTGCTGCACTCAACCGAGGTGAGGTGAATGGGTATCCAACAGGATTGATTCCTTGAATGCACCAAGCGCTATCAGCTGAAGCTAAAGCTGGGATAATATAAAGTGCGCTATTGAATAGGAAACTAGATTGCTATTATTATTAATTTCATTATTAACAGAGAGGACTGGAATGATTACACACACTTGTTTTCTTTGGAGCAGACCAAATGCCCTCGGCTACACCTCGGGCATCTTTTAACTGTTCTAAAGGGTACCTTGCTTCCTAACATGCCCCCTCTCACAAGGAGAACTACATGTAGAAGAACTCATGATAATCAGGTTACACTTCGTAATTCCAAAAAATGTAAATTGCCTATACCTCGATGTTCGTTAATCCGAAAACAAAAAAGGTTTCGTTAATCTGAATATTTGTGGCATAATTCCGAAGGTTCGTTAATCCGAAAATGAAATGAGGTTCGTAACTCCGAAGGTTTGTTAATCCGAAAACGAAAAGAGGTTCGTAATTCCGAAGACCTGTTTGTTAATCCGAAAACGAAAGGAGGTTCGTTAGTCCGAAAACAAAATGAACAACGAACCTCATTTCGTTTTCGGATAAACGAACCTTTGGAACAGCGAAGCTTATTTCGTTTTTGGATTAACGAATCTTCGGTTAAAGGGGAATCCAACCATGGTTATAAAAAGTTGTGTGAAGTTTGGCTGGTAGTCCATTTGTCTGTTTGTAGGTTTGTTAGTCTGTTCCGAAATGTTGAAGTTTTTGTTCCACATGCTCCTATTTCTTTATTTGTGAATCAGTTTTGGTAATACTTGGACATAAGATCCTTGGGTAGTACACATTTGACCCCATGAGAATGATGGGGTCTAAGGTCATCTAGGGGTCAAAAGGTCAAACGATATGTGGTCATGTTCATTCTTATGTGAAGTTTTTTGTTCAACTTTCTCACATTTCTTTATGTCTCTGTCAATCTTGATCACATTTGGTTCCATGGATCCTTTGGAAATACCGCATGAGTGTGTTGTTGATGATTGGTCAAGGGTCACCTAGGGGTCAAAAGTTCAAGTTTATTTTTAAATTGCTCTCATTTCTATATTTCTGCATCAATTAAGTTCACACGTGTTATGTATGATCCTTGGTTAATACCACATTTGTTTTATTGAGGATGATGATGTCAAAGGTCATCTAGGGATCAAAGGTTAAGTTTTTGTTCAAACTGCTCTAATTTCTTTATTTCTGCATCAATTCTCTTTGGGTAATACATGTACCACATTATATTTGTGTTTTTGACACCCTTATCACGTTATGTACGTAACGTGCCCTATCGTGAAAAGGACATCCTTTTTACGTGCTTTTTTGGTCGCGCATGATATCCACTCATCAATGTAAGTGGCCCCCCCCCCCGGAGGTAAACTACCAGTGTGTTGGCTCAGTTGGTAGAGCGTCCGTCTCACAACCGGGAGGTCGGGGGTTCAAGCCCCGGCCACGTCAGACCAAAAGACATTAAAAGATGGGAGTTGCTGCTACTCTGTTTGGCGTTCAACGATTAAAGGGATAGAGCCTCGTCGATCTGGCGCTGCACAGTGGCTGCCGGGCCCGCGATCAATTGGGCAAAGCAAATTTTCGGAGTACTTCATTTCATGTCTATTTCGAACAATAAATTATGGATTTTCATTTTTTTTCAACTCCTTAACTGCCCATGCCAAAGCTAAGCATTCACCCTCAACCATTGAATACCTTTGCTTGCGATCTAGCAGTTTACGACTTGCATAGTTTATTGGAAACAAGTCTCCATCTTGTGACAAATAGACCAGTTCTTAGTTACTTCATGGATAAGTTTGCTCAAATGACCTTTCGTTTCTTTCATTGCGATAGATTTAGCATGCCTTACATGTCAGGATGGAGAAATGGAATAGACCAGGTGACCAGTAGCACATCAATGAACACTCTAGAAAAGGAATTTGTTGCATTTCTACTTTGAATGCATATTACAGAGCTGCCAAGTAGTACTGATTTTCAGTATTTAGTACTGAAAAGAGAGAAGAATGCTGTTTGTTTCATGTAAAACACTGATTGTTTTTTAATTTCAGCTTTTTGTCTTGTCCTGAAAATACTGATTTCCTCACCAAAATACTGATTTTCAGCTTTAAAAATACTGAAATGTTCTCTTTCAGGTTGGCAGGTCTGATATTATAGCATGTTGTACAATGTACTTTGCAAACTGTGAATACCAGTCATTCGTGGATGCATTAATTTGTGTATGTCAATGAAAAACACTATTCAAAAGGATATTTGAAAAGTCATGACTTCGAAGTTGGTGCTTTTTTCATTAAGTTTTAAACCACCAATGACTTTCCTCTGGTCATGGGCAGAATCTTCTGATCATATTCAGAGTGGAACTACGAACTGGCCTATTGTCCTAATCCCTAAAGAAGTCTGAAGGACAAATGCATTGTGGTTGCCACATAGTTTGGACATTGGCATGCACTATGTTGGCCAGTGCGGGAAAAATGCATGCCAGCTTGCATATATACCTGTGCGTGAAATGAGTGTCAAAATTTGGGGACGTATTACAAATTCATGAACCATTTTGTAAACTATGCACTACATTAGCCGTGCCAGTGTGTGCCGCTGCTTGGCGTTGAAAATAGAAATTTTGTGGTGCAAAAAATTGTGGGCACACCCCGGGGTAATAGTGTACATTTCATGACAAGCTCACGGCGGGGCACTCATACTTTGCGCATAGGCTAAAAATAGTTTGCAAATGATATGCGCAAAAATTTTTGTGCAGACCACAAGATCGGTGTAGGAATATTTAAATTTTGGCAAGATACATCACAGAATAAGGTGTTGGGAATATTTGCTTAAAGCATGTGGGTACAGTGCATGAACGTTGCATAAACTATGCGCAAGCATTACTGAAACGTGTTGGGACAATGCGTGCACTAATACAGAGAGGTCATGCTATAAGATTTCCTGCACTGGCATGCTTCAATGCGGGCACTGTTAGAGAATTATTCAAATAGTTGATAAAGGGTATGTATTGTCTTTTCTTGATAGATTCTGGACTCTACAGATGCGAGTATTGTGGATCAGTCTATGCTATTCCTCTCATCTTATCAAGGCATCTCAAGTACAAACATGGGCTTAATGGTGTTGTCTTGCCATCGTATGCATCAAAGGAACGCATTGGACAGTTTGTTGAAGGAGAAATACAAAAATCCATGTGCAAAACTAATGATTTTACACCTGGCGAAAAGAGAATTTTGAAAATACGAAACAAGGAAAATATACTTGAAAGGAGACGTTACGTTTGTGATCAGTGTGGTAAGGCCTTTTGTCAATCTTATAGTCTCACAACACATAAACGAATCCATACAGGTGAAAAGCCCTATGTATGTGATGAATGTGAAAAGGCATTTAGTAAAAAATCTCATCTCACAAGACACAGCCGTATCCATACAGGTGAGAAGCCCTATGTATGTAATCTATGTGGTAAGGCATTTAGTCAACAAAATGTCCTCAAAAGGCATAAACGAGTCCATACTGGTGAGAAGCCCTATGAGTGTGATCAGTGTGGTAAGGCATTAAGTGATAGAAGTGCATTGAAAAGACACAAACGAATCCATACAGGTGAGAAGCCCTATGTATGTGATCAATGTGGTAAAGCATTTAGTCACGAAATTCATCTCAGAAATCATGAACGAATTCATACAGGTGAGAAACCCTATGTATGTGATTCATGTGGCAAGACGTTTAATGAAAAATCCCGTCTCAAAGAACACAAACGTATCCATACAGGTGAGAAACCCTATGTGTGTGATTTATGTGGTAAGGCATTTAGGCAGAGAAATGGCCTCAAAAGCCATAAACGAGTCCATACTGGTGAGAAGCCCTATGAGTGTGATCAGTGTGGTAAGGCATTAAGTGATAGAAGTGCGTTGAGAAGACACAAACAAATCCATACAGGTAAGAAGCCCTATGTATGTGATCAATGTGGTAAAGCATTTAGTCACGAAATTCGTCTCAGAAATCATGAACGAATTCATACAGGTGAGAAGCCCTATGTATGTGATGTATGTGGCAAGGCATATAATATAAAATCCCATCTCACAAGACACAAACGTATCCATACAGGTGAGAAGCCCTATGTATGTGATCAATGTGGTAAAGCATTTAGTCACGAAATTCATCTCAGAAATCATACACGAATTCATACAGGTGAGAAACCCTATGTATGTGATTCATGTGGCAAGACGTTTAATGAAAAATCCCGTCTCAAAGAACACAAACGTATCCATACAGGTGAGAAACCCTATGTGTGTGATTTATGTGGTAAGGCATTTAGGCAGAGAAATGGCCTCAAAAGCCATAAACGAGTCCATACTGGTGAGAAGCCCTATGAGTGTGATCAGTGTGGTAAGGCATTAAGTGATAGAAGTGCGTTGAGAAGACACAAACAAATCCATACAGGTAACAAACCCTGTGTTTGTGATCAATGTGGTGAGGCATTTAGCTGTGTATCTACACTCATAACACACAAACGAATTCATACACGTGAGAAGCCCTATGTTTGTGATGTATGCGGAAAGGCATTTAATGGAAAATCCCATTTCACAAGACACCAACGGATCCATACAGATGAGAAGCCCTATGTATGTGCTGAATGTGGTAAGGCATTTAGTCTAGAGATCCGTCTCAGAAATCATAAACGAATTCATACAGGTGAGAAGCCCTATGTATGTAATCAGTGTGGTAAGGCATTAAATGATATAAGCGCATTGATAAAACACAAACGGATCCATACAGGTCAGAAGCCCTATGTATGTAATCTATGTGGTAAGGCATTTCGATATGAAAATGGCCTCAAAAGCCATAAAAGAACTCATACAGGTGAGAAACCCTTTGTGTGTGATCAATGCGGTAAGGCATTAAGTGATAGAAGTGCATTCAGAAGACACATGCAGATTCATACAGGTGAGAAGCCCTATGTTTGTGATCAATGTGGTAAGGCATTTCGACACGAGTCTAGTCTCAAAACACATAAACGAATCCATACAGGTGAGAAGCCCTATGTATGTGATGAATGTGAAAAGGCATTTAGTCAAAAAAATCATCTCACAAACCATAAACGAATCCATACAGGTGAGAAACCCTATGTATGTGATTTTTGTGGTAAGGCATTTTGGCAAGAAAATGTCCTCACAAAACATAAACGAATCCATACAGGTGAGAAGCCCTATGTGTGTGATCAATGTGGTAAAGCATTAAGTGATAGAAGTGCATTGAGAATACACAAACAATTACATACAGGCTTTGTGTGTGAGAAAACTTTTGTTTGTGATCAATGTGGCAAGACATTTAATCATGTATCTACTCTCATTACACATAAAAAAATCCATACAGGTGAAAAGCCCTATGTATGTGATCAATGTGGTAAGGCATTTAGTCAAGGAATTCATCTCAGAAATCATAAACGAATCCATATGGGTGAGAAGCCCTAATATGTGTGAACAATGTGATACGGCATTAAGTCAATCTTGTAGTCTCACCATACACAAACAAACCCATTTGCCCAAATTCACAAAGGTGGTTATTAAAACCCACGGTTGAATCCATGGTTTATGCAGATTTCCTGTGTGAATTACGCTTAATTCAGTGCGTATCGGTCACGTTTAAAAAAATGTCCAATGCTGATGCCCGCTTTTGTCACAGTGCACCAAATTGTACTCCTGTTACCATGGTAAGATACGCAATTTTATTCATGAATAAAATATGTGGATAACCACTGCAACAGGCGTCAATTTGGCGCACTGTAACAAAAGCGCGCATCAGCATTGGATATGTTTTTTAAACGAGCCCGATACACACTACATTAAGCGTAATTTATACAGGAAATCTGCATAAACCATGGACTCAACCGTGGGTTTTAAAAACCGACCTTTGTGAATTCAGGCCATTGAAGTGATACAGTTGTAAGGCATATATAGAGATGTAACTGCTTTCAGAAAAAAAGTAAACCTATACATGTGATACCGGTAAGCCCTTTTTGTGTGATAAGTGTTGTGAACCATTTAGTTATAGAATTGTTTAAGAAAACTTACAGGCCAGAAGCCAGTCAGACTGCAGGTCCCAAGAAAGTGGCTTCTTTCATCCAAGTGATATTTATGACTTGAGTTGTTTTGCATATTTAATGAGCTTGATGCGGACCAAAACACCTCTTTTCATTCGGTCATTGCTGCTCTAATTGTGCATCGAATTTCATGAATTTGGTACCATTGTAAAGAAGAAGAATCATTCTTTCAGGTCATGTGTTTGGATTTATTCAAAGATTCTGTAATATAGGTTAAAATTTCGATCTAAGGTATTCTACAAAATAAATATTTTCACCCGACAAAAGCTGCTATTTTCACACTTTATTTATGTTTGAGCCCAAATGATTTTTATATCATGATAAAGCTGAATATGTATGCTTTGAAATGATATAGGTTTCAAAATAAGAATTGGTTTAATAATCGGGTCAAGATCACACTTTTCATTTGCCAAGTACATAAAGCAGTTTGAAAACAAGAATACTGCACTCTGATTGGTCAAAGGGACCACCCAGTGATAAATTCCAACGGTTACATTTTAATGATTTTCATTTTCACTGAAGGGTAATATAGAGGGCATGTGTGCAACGCAAGCATTTAATCTAAATTGATTGCTTACTTTAGTATTACGGTAAACTTGTGTGGTACAGAAGTATTACATTTTATCATTTGCTTATTTTCACAGAATTATGGTTACAGAAGTATTGCATTTCATGATTTTCTTATTTTCACAGGATTCTGGTTAACTTATGGTTACAGAAGTATTGCATTTCATGATTTGCTTCTGTTCACAGAACAGCAGAGTGATATACGTGTACGTAAGTGAGGTTGTAAGCATGCAAATAAGGGTACTGTTTATAATTTGCAGATTACAAAAGAATTGGGCTTATCCAAATACTATGTGTTTGGTATTTTATTGTATGCAAATTTACATTTGTTATCCTCTAATATAATGTTATATTATGTTTGATTTATCCCTGAAAATGTGGAAATATCATTGCTGCATCTTTACATGATTGAATCGAAAAATAAATGAAAAACCTTATTATGAAGTAGAAAAAAAATAATGTGTACTTTATATGATGAAATACAAAATGAATAGGGAGTATGTGACATTATCAGCTTTCTCATTTGTGTAGTTCATCACTGATGATGCTCATACAACTGTTTTGTGCATATAGTGCATTGAACTTTACTTTGTTTGTTAATAAGCGATTTAAAAAAATTTCAGTGTTAGGCTTGTTTGATTTTTCTTAATTTATTTGAATCAACTTTTCCTTGATGTCTTGATGTCGACTCACACTTTAAGGGTGTTAGTGCATCATTTAAACATCTACTTCATTGTGTTCCTCAAGGATCCCTTCTTGGGCCATGTCTTTTCATTGTGTGCATGAATTACTTCAGAAATTCTCACAGGGTCCTTTCACTGATGATTCTCCAGTTTTACATAACTCCCAATATCTTGTTAGAAACAGTATGCTCTTCAGTAATTGTCTGTCCAACCTACCTGGCAATGTTTATATTACTCCATAAAACTATGGAGTGATTTTTGCTTGCCAAATTTGATAAGCACTTTATAAGAGAAATGCTCTCATCTACGTTTCTGTCCGGTCATTTGTAAAATTCTCCTACACAGAAATCATCTGTTTAGCAGTCTTTCAAAAATATTGAGCAAATTGCGATACAATACAAAGAAAAATTGTTCTGCTAAATATAAATCTTCAAGTTGTATCGTTTTCTTGGTCTCTTCTCAATGACAATAAATTGTGGAAGAACATGATATGAATCAATGTGATTGCAGAGGTGATTGTCACCATTTTATATGAATTCAGCTATTTTATTAATAAAATCATACGTTTTGCGCTGTGATACAGGAAGCTTTTACAAAGATACTTTTTGTGTGTAAATGTCTTTTATAGCAGTTTTTACGATAGTAAAATCATGGGACCGGAATAGAGTTCTTATGTTTTTTGTTTCTTAAATTTATTATGTATTTCTTTGTTTTGACGAAAAAATTCACAGCCTTTTTTTTGTGAGCAGTGCAGTCAGGAAATTTCAAGTGGTTATTGCATGATATGTTGAGGGGTGGCGATAATGCATCCCCTCCGTCGGGAACACACTAAGAAATTTGGGTTAAATTTTACACCCCAAGGGGCGCACAGGCTTGTCCCTATACGAGTACCCCTAGGGGTGCACACGTACGGGGTGTACAGTGTGCACCCCTATTTTGGTGTCCATTAGAGGGTGTACACGTCTACCCCTTAGAGTGCATAATGTAACCCACCTAAAATAACGAAGATTATCGAGACTTCCGGTCCATTCAATTTCTGTATCGATTTTTTAGTTACTTTTGTTGGGACTCGAACTCACCTCATTTTTATCTGTTGTCAAGATTCTTCCCGCTATGCCAGCGAGAAGCACTGAGAATGGATGAGGTCTCTAGCGATATGATCCGAATTTTATTTGATTTGTGCTGATAGTCGTGATTCAAGTAGCTCTATTTACTGTTTCTCCAATTGTATACGTAATCAAATGTGTTTTTGAAACAATTATCACATAAATATTAAATATTTTAAAAATCATTTCACTTAGGTAAAGTGTGGCGTTAGTGCATTGTTACTTCAGGTAATCTTCGATCACAAATCAACTTTTTCCATACCATGTACGTCTAGCAGCGAGACTGGTGGGGTGTGCGCAAAGAATACAGGGGTGTACAACAGAAACATACTCTCGCATAAGAGCTAACTTGCACCTCGATGGTATTGCGAGGTGTACACACGTATCGTACACCCCAATTGAACCGGGATTTCTTAGTGTCTTCTGTCAGGATTAAAAGGGAACCTTATCTACAAGCACATTGCTACTAAGGATTCCTCCACATTTCCATTAATTGAAAATCCTTGTTATATATATATTTCCTACTTGTCTGTAAATGATCAGCTTTTGAAAATTGTCATTTAGTGGAAGTGAAATTGTCACAGATTTGTCAAAATAAAGCATAAATGAGATGAAACGAAGATAAATGCCAGTAGTGGTAACGACCTACCTCAAAGTGTTGGGTATTTTTCCAGCAATATAAATAGGCTGTTCCACATATGCCTTGTGTTAGTGATCATCAGAATGATGGTTTTCAGTTAAGTTTCACAATTTCTCAAAGATAACTTTATTTCAATGTACCAGATCTAGATTTGTCGTAATATGGTGGCATTTAATCTTGATTTTAAAGACCCTCTCATGAAATAATTGTTTGTTGCAGCTACTTTCTTTTACCTTTAAGCCATTCATTACACATTCTAAATTAAAGTGTTTTTTTAATCTGCATTGTAAATGAACGAACCAAGCAGTCATAATAATGATTTTTCTCCTTCTTCATGAAGCTGGATATGTATTATGTCTTTGTGGTTCTTCTGACTGAATCTTTTTTACCAGCGAGCATGATAATGAACTTTGCCCCGAGTCTCATTTTCATTCAATGTGAACGTTACGATTATTACACGAGATTTAATCGATTGCTCCTATGTACAGGTACTTTGTAATTTACTTTTGCCAAACATGATTTGCAGAATTTGTCTTCGTTTTCTTAATTGTGTATTTTTTTCTGAATAAACTCGAATACAAATAAGAGCCAAAATTCTAAGAAGGGTAATTATTTTAAGTGGTTATTTCTTTATCCAAATTAAGTCACAACCTATGAAAATTTAAATACATGCTATAAGATTGTGAATTTCATTATACGCTTAACCCTAAATAGACTGGGCTATTTCGACGCCTAAGAAGACGGGGGGGGGGGGCTGATTCAGCCCCCCCTTATGATCTCGGCCGTCGATCGTGCGATTGCGACGAAAATTGGCACACGCGTTACCCATGGCATTATCTACAAAACTTTAACATCAAATTCTGCAAAAAAATCTCATGTCTCATTAATTATGCTAATTTATGCGTAAAATCATAAGTTTGCTCTAATTAAATAAGTAATGCCCCTGAAATGCTAATTTTTGTTTCACATACTCTAGATAGGCATCTGATCAAATTGATTTTAAAAAAATTTCAAAATCACATTTATTTTCTTATGTATTCTATTGTTTTCTAAATTTCTTATGTATTTCTTTGTTTTTCGACTTTTTGTTTTTTATTGTTTTTTCAATGGAAATTGTCGGGGACTTTATTTTGACCATAAACAAGATAAAATTAATTGATTTTAAGCAGTAAAAGGAAAAATAATGATACATTTATGAATTTTGGCTAAGAACACTATTTGCATTGGATTTGTACACAAATTCACGTTTTTGAGTAATTTTGGGTCTGCATGCACTTACGAAATGTTGCGTAATTTTAGAACCGCGTACCCGGGGTCACAATTTTGGTCTCAAAAGTTGCGCGAGACTTGAAATTAAAAAGTCAGCGAGCGACGCGGTCAAAAAATTTCGCGTGGCGGATTTATCGCGAAAAATGTCGAGGGGGGCTGAATCAGCCCCCCCCCCCCCCGTCTTTTTAGGGTTAATTTAGCATATATATTCAGAAATGGTAAAATAATGAATGCTTTTGCCACAGGACGCTAATTTAATATCCATTACTAACCAACAATCTAATTGCATTAATGGTTTGAATTAACATTAACTCTCCTCTCTAATGCAATAAGTTTGGTAACAAACGCAAATTTAGCGTGATTTGATACAAGTGCATATATCAAAGCGTAATTAGGGCATAAATTCTGCATAAACTATATTTTAGAATTATAGAATCAAATCACAGTAGTGAATTCTGGGCCCAGTCTTTCAATCTCAAGTATGTGGAAATCCAATGCCATAATTTCAATGACGAAATTTGCACAATGTCCTTTGAAAACAAAAAGAAGCAAAAAAAAAATGTTTCGCCAGTTCCACATCATAAATGACATTTTATTGTCCATTTTGGTATTGTAGTCTGTTGAATAAAATAAATTGATTTAAACTGGAGGTGTTAGTTTTACAACACCTAGCGTTGTTACATTTACACTCTTTGGTTTTATGTTCAATCTCTAGGGTCTTATTTTAACACCTCAGGGTGTGGTCCTCTATTAACACCAATTTGTGTCAGTTATAACACCAGTTTTTACAGTGTACCCGGCTAAGCTAGTCTTCCAATTCAGGCTGGTACTGAAAGCTTTTTTTAGGAATTTCTGCCAGTACCCTTTTCGAATTTACCTCACCTGGGTTAAATGCAGCACAATATGGGTGAATTTGTTGCTGAAGGAGAACACTCAATGGCTGTGGACAATCGAACCCACGTCCCTCGGATAAGAGGAGAGTCTTAACCACTAGACCACGACGCCGTAAGTGAGAAATCCACCTAGCAACTATAAATCATAGAAAATATTGGTGGAGGTTTAGTGAAAATCCGTAATCTAGACTATTTCATTTATGAATTTCGAAAGTTCTGATTTGTGCGATGTCACAGACAGGCAGCTAATCCATATGTCAAGTTAAATAAGTTCCAGGAATGATATCTCAAAAAAGAGTTATTTAATGGTGTTCCAATGAAAAATACAAATTGATTTTTATTAGGCCAACATGAGACCTAATATTTATGTCCCGAATTCACAAAAGTGGTTTCATTTGAAACCATGTTTTTGAAGAAAAAAAAACGGTTTCTAAAACATGAAATGTGGTTCACAAACGATCGATGGTTTCCACTGATGATGGTTTCTAAAACCCACGGTTTAAACCAATGAACGTAGAGGGCAGCAACAAACAATCGTGTTGCTGCCCTCTACGTTCATTTGTTTAAACCATGGCACGGTTTCGACTGTGGGTTTTACCTCGAAACCTGAGATTTCCCCTTTTTTAGCACGCGTACTGGGCATGCTCAGTGCATTGAAAACTACATTCAACAGCTAGCACTGGCAACATTTTCCTTGTCCAAAATCTTTTAAAAATCATAGGAATTCTCTCCACCCCCCCCCCCCTAAAAAAATGTGTTGCCCTGGGTTTATGTACAAGTCACAAACACACGCACACACACACAACCACTGCATGCAATATCCACCACACAACAGCTTGCTGCTGCAACCTCCAATATGGCAAAGCAGGGCCACAACAAATGGCAAAACAGCGAAATTTACAATTCTAACAACTGATCGCCATCAAGTCATATGCAACAAAGAGACACATCAAAAAGCTAATGATGAGAATTAAGAAAGATGCCTAGATCCCGGTACACAAAGGTTATACGATTGATCGTATGCTTGATTTTCACGTTGATTGTACATTGTAGCCTATATGCAATCAATGGTAGAAAAAATGTTCTGCGACCATTCCTAGCCTTTGTGTTTCGGGTCCCTGGGGTCCTTTGCATCAGCATTTCACCCAAAGAAATCAAGCAAAAATGGACTGTACATCTAATGAAAGAATTAGAGGGGGGTTGGGGGGGGGGGCAATTTTGGACGCGGTCCGCGCTTGGACTCGTTAAGGGTATCAAAAACACCGATTTTCAAGAATAATTAAGGATGGTTAAAAAATGGTCAATGGTCAATCGCGGGGTCAAACACCTGTGAGAATTAGAGGGGTATTTTTTTTTTGGGGGGGGGTCAGTTTTGGACGCGGTCCGCGCGCTTGGACTCGTTAAGGGTATCAAAAACACCGATTTTCAAGAATAAGGGTGGTTTTGAAAAAAATGGTCAATCGCGGGGTCAAACGTGTAAGGTTTTTTTCATCGGCAAAGCTTTTTTTTCTAAGACTATATAGACAAACGTGTTTGAGGGCATGCCCCGTCCCATCCCCGGCTTTTTCCCTAGAGGTCATATTTTGGCGACAACTTGTTTAGGAACCAAAATGTGTAAATAATTAAAGCCCGCGAAAAACTAGTTTAGGGTGTTATTTTGCACACAGAGAAAAACTCGTTTACTATGTGGGTGATCACGCATGTATATTTGAGTGGCACCCCCGGGCTCCATCTCCACTGAAAGCGGCTACAATCCTCATCGAACGACTTTATTCGACTCCAAAATCCCTATGACGATGATGTCGTACTTCGGAATGGCCAGGCCATTTCAGCCCTGAAATTCATCCTCGGCGACAAACAGTGAATAGACCCTCTTTGCAATATTTTTATTCAAGATATAGTTCAATATAAACAAAATATTATTCAGTGCACATCATCACCATCGAAAGGTATAAGAGGTATTACCCCTCCCACCCCTTCTTTCCAGAATTGGTCCCTAATTCACTCGATTCCAAACAAGCCAAAGTCAGTCAAGATATCAATTTCCTGTCTTTTGTTAATTATGTTGCGCAAGCAATTTAAAGATACATGGAATAATGTTTCAAAATACTTAAACGCAGTTGAGTGTAAATAAGCTGCGCTATAGACCACATGTATAAATGGGCCATATAATTTATTATTAGGCTTTATAAAGACTAAAAATACCTGATTTTTATTCTATCTCAGAATTAGTCTTTTCATTCGATTTTTAAGTCAAGATTTGCTGTGAATTGTGTTCCACTGGCAATTTATTTAAAGATAAGATACCAAATGTAAACCGCAGGAGAGTTTATTGATATAGCAGCGCTATAGGGCCTATAAATGGTCCCTAAATTATTTTTATTTAGACCAAGAACTCTTGCTTTTATATTTATACTTTTTTAGATACTTTCCTCTTTTTCTCAACTTTTTTGTTTATTGTTTTGGTCAGAGCATCTTCATTACCTTTCCAACTCATATATCGATATATTTGCTAACCATGCATGCATAGAGACCATCTCCGAATGAATGCATTTTTGTCATGTTGCATTTCCTTTATTTCTGTATGAATTTGTGTATTGTATTTGAATATAATGTTTACTTTATATATTTGTTATGATTCCTTTTTTTCTAAACAGTCGCATATTGCCTGAGATTGTATTTTGATCCGGGGGGGGGGGCACTTCCATTCACAAGTGGATACCATGCGCGACCATGGGGTCTCGAAAAGCACCCGAAACACGTAATTTCCATATTCAGAAAATGCACCCCTTAACAAGTATTGGAAACAAAACGATACTCTTGGCAAATATTCCCTGAAATGAACCCCTAAACAAGTCACAGGAATGTTTTATTGTTACGGGTCCTTCGGTCGTCTGCTTTACCTTATTGGTTTAGTACGACCCCAGCACAGGCGCGTACGCAAGGGGGGGGTTTCGGGGGTTCAAACCCCCCCCCCCCCCCTTTCGTTTCCTTTTTTTTTTTTTTTTTTTTTTTTTGCTTGTCTCCCCAGAGGTCCATGGTCTGGTCAAGGAGTTATCGGGCAAGCGCCTGATAACTCCTTGGTCTGGTTATGGACAGTTCCCCTACCCAATAATGTATATGACAGCAATAATGAACAGAATCTCATGTTTCCGACGAAAAACACAGAAAAAATTTCCGCTCGCTTCGCTCGCTCCATTTTATTATATCTTTTATTTCCGCATGTCGCCGACATGATCACGGTATCGCCATTAACAAGGCCATACATGATTATCATGATGTATACTTATGAATACAAGTGAACCAAGACAAAGACATACGTTTTCTTACAAAATATGTTTTACCAATATGAAAACCAAAATGACGGAAAACGCTAAAATGTCGGTTAGCTCGCTCGTAATAATTTATGAAATTCCATAAGTATCTAGTCTCCTGTTCAAGGCCGTATTATGAGTGTTACGAATAGAAGGACATGTAGCATCGACTAATACTTGATTTACTAACAAACTATTGACAACAAATGTATGTTTTGACGGGAAAACGCGAAAATTTCGGCTCGCTCACTCCGCTCGCTCGTAATCATTTATGAAATTTCTTAAGTTTCTAGTCTCTTGATCAAGGCCATATCATGAGACTTACGAGCAGAAGGACATGTATCATCAACTAATATGTAATCATTACCAACAAGCTATTGAGAAGAATTGTATGTTTTGACGGAAAAACGCAAACATTTCGGCTCGCTTGCTCCGCTCGCTCGTAATTATTCATGACATTTCTCAAGTTTCTAGTGTTCTGATCAAGGCCATATCCAGGCGCGTAGCCAGGGGGGCGGTCGCCCCCCCCCAAAACGTCCCCAAAAAGAAAAAAAAAGAAGGGAAAAAAGGAAAAGGGAAGGAAGGAAAGGGAAGAAAGGTAGCTTTGTGTTTTTTCTATTTATTCTTTATTTTTTTCTCAAAAGAGAAACTCCTTCACTCTTCTTGCTTTAAATTCATATATGAATTTTGCTTCCGCGCTGCGCGCGGTTAAATGACAATATTGAAGTTCTCCATTGTTCCCCCACCTTTTCTCTAACCCTGTTTTTCCACCTCAGCTATGTGCTTCTTGCCAGTTAAAGTTAAAATTGTATACATTAGGACATGAATTTGAGTAAGGTTAGGCCGAAGTAAATGTATGAAGTTATCTTTTTTTTTCAATTGATCGCGCAACTTCTGGTCTGGTCGGCTCCGAGCGGGTAAAATCTTTATATCAGTTTCTGCCGTCACCTCCATAAAGTCAGCTTCTCCCGCTTTTTAGCTCATTACTATAAACAACCATAATTTGGGGGCAAACAGGTTCCTAATTTAAAAAGAGGAAGGTATGGAATTCGTGTCGTATTAAATAAAAAAGTACAATATTTTTTTTATCAAATTGTATTAAACTTCATGTCATTTCCCTGTATACATTCATCTCCTGTCCTGTTTTGCGCCCTCAGTTTGAAATTTTGAATGACACTTAAGTTTCTTTATATTCAAAATGAAGCGTTTTAGGATAAGTCAAAAAAATTAATCATCCTTTATTATATAGATAGATAATTTCAATAAATCACAGAAGTTTCAACTTTATGCGCACTATTTTCCTTGTAATGAAGTTCAATAATCTTAGAAAATCAATTGAATTAGAGACGATTGGGTATTAGAGATATCTACATTTGATGAAACGTCCGCCCTTTGAAATTTCATTGCTCATCGCGGGGAGGAATATCTTCCTCTACCAATCTTCTCCTCTGTTTTGCGAGTTAAAAATATGCACTGATGCTAAATTGTTTGTAATCAAATCTGATCTTTCCAAAGAAAGTTTCAATATATCTTTGAGAATACCCTTTTCTCGGGACCCTTTTTATGGCAAAAAATTGATAAATCACTTTAGCTTCCGCGCTTCGCGCGGAGTTAATCATTTTAATTTCCTCCATTGTATACCTCTTTTGTGCGTTTACAATCACTTTTGAAAACAAGGTTCAAAATCGCAATATAGTCAACCGAATTGGAGGTACTAGAGACAAGAGAAACGGCTCCTTTTAATTTTAATTTATGAAACACTAAAAGCTTCGCGCTTCGCGCGGGAGGGGGAAACTCCCCCTCCCTGCACCCACCCCCTACGGAGCGCGCTTCGCGTGCATTTACCGCCCCCTCCAAAATGAAATCCTGGCTACGCGGTTGGCCATATCATGAGTGCTACGATCCGAAGGACATGTAGCATCGACTATGATATCTACAAACTATTGACAATGATTGACAAAAAGGTTGTTTTCAACGCAAAAACGAGAACATTTCTGCTCGCTCGCGGGTCATGACCGCACTGTTACATACCCATCCCCACTTAAATGTTATTGTCTTATTTGCAGCGCTGAAAAAAATCATCACCTCCCCCCCCCCCCCCCGCTCATCACTTTTTAGAGACTGGGCGGGAGATTTAAAAAAAAAATCAGCTCGAACCCCCCCCCCTTTCAAAAATCCTGCGTACGCGCCTGCCCCAGCACCTTCTACACCTCGCGCAAATCGGACTCTAAACACGAAGTGTTGGGTCAAAAATGACATCCTTTATAAAACATTTTGATTTTGTTTTATCATCCCCGCAAAGTCGACCCTAAACACGTAATTTTCCTAGCGAAATAGATACCCTTTTTCATTATTTTTGTGTTTTTGACACCCTTATCACGTTACGTACGTAACGTGCCCTATCGTGAAAAGGACATCCTTTTTACGTGTTTTTTTGGTCGCGCATTTGGTATCCACTCGTCAATGTAAGTGACCCCCCCCCCCGGGATTTTGATATAGGTCAACGAACGTAGAGGGCAGCAACACACAAGCGTGTTGCTCTAAGGAAGGTCAACTCGATACGCGCATGCAACTGAGCTGCGCGCATATTTTATTGTTCATGACAACGAAATCAAATGCCGATCAAATACAACAACAAATTAGTAGTGATCAAGAAACGAATATGAAAGAATATGACTACAACGATATCAAAGATAACATTAAAAATATGTTGAAGGATATACATAAATATGAAAACATACTTTGATATTTAAAACTTTACAAATGCAAGTTTCAGGAAACTAAAATCATTACCAAATCGGTGATTGTTGTTATCAGCGATTTCACCAGACGGCTGAATTAGGTGATTTGCGCCGAGACGATTTTGTGACCACTCGCAAAGCATTTCGGGATTGAATATGTCCCCCTTATTTTCTCTGGGCTCTTCGCTGAACCCATCATCATTCTATGCATAAGCTACATTATGCTCCGTCGTCTGCTTAGATTTCAACCCCCTAGTCTAGCACTGGTACTTGTTCTGCTAGGCGTCGATCAGCATTTATCTGCAGTCCATATAGGCCGTGACTCGATCATTTATTTATTTATTTATTAGAGCAGCCGGGCAGCAATGCCAATGGGTATTAAAAAAATAATTCACGTATCTATCAGTAGTATGTTATCATTTCTTTTCACCATTTTCCCCAAAACTTATAAATTTAGAAATACATTCCAATCAGTAATAAGTGAAGTCTACATCTAACCTAGATCTTGATCATGTTGATCGATAAACCAAAAGCTTCAGTCTTTGTATTTTGGTTGCTCTGCTGAACTGCGCTGGCTCACTCACCGATGGAGATTATAGTAAAATGTCAGAAATTGTTGAATAAATCCCCAGAAACGACGGTTATTCCTGTCTAGTTGATCGATAGACCCAAGTCTAAAGATCTAACTTTATTTGTCTAACTAGACAAATGCTCTGACCAGTCTCGATCTGTTTGTTGAAGATGTTGTTCCACACTGGATATCTAAGTAGATCTAGAATATATATAGATCTAGCACGACTTGTTGGTATGAGATAGTCTATGCAACAATAAAAAATACTAAAATAATAAACTCAAAACAGATGAATTCCACATTGTCTTTATAGTATAGGACGCCTAAATCTAGACCATTTGAGGGTTGGTCCATGCAAGCTAAGTTTGGTTCAATTAAGGCCAGCCTGCATGGGCTAGCCGCTAGTTATGATTTTTTTTAGTCCGTTAAAAGCCTACACTCTACAGGGTAAAGTCTAGATCTAGAACTAGAAGATTTAATGGTTGAAAAGTTACCGTTAGGCCTTACCGTTAGGCATGAAATCTTTAAAATTCAGTTAGAAAATGCATAAAAATAAAATCACGACGAGCTCAGTCACTTTGCTCTTTCACTTTCGAAATTTCTCCAAAAAAGTACGTGTTCTGCCAGCCAAGCCCAGGCCATGCAGGCCCAGGAAAATTTACCAATTTTTGCAATATGGCAAACAAATTATGTAAAAGTCTTTGATTGCACAGAATCAATGGTCAAATTAAGATATGGATGCTGTCAATCAAATCTACTTTCTGCCCAAAATCATAAATTAAGATGGTGTAAAATCTATCTAGCTCCCATTTCTTCTAGTCTAGGCCTAGATCTAAGTATAACTAAGGTCTAACGCAAAACGATGATGGCACTCTGCAAACGATGTAACATTGCAATCAATTTCCCAGAATTGGCTGATTTTTCTTAGAAATTATTGAAGAAAACCAGGGAAAATGTGAATAGGTGGCCGTTTATTCAAGCTTTAATTTGGCTTTGGAAGTTTGGTTGCTCAATGATTATCGACCTTCGACGCGACGCCAGCGCCTGGCTGTGCAGCTCAGCTGCAGCGCAGCCAATGCAATGCATCCGATGCATGAGTTTTTTTCGCCGTCCATAGTCTCGGACTCGAAGTTGAAATTTAGACCCGGATTTCGGGGATTCGGCGCCTTGTATGAAGATTTATAGACTTAAAAGTAAAATGCAATTTAAAATTTGAAATCTGACCTTGAACAATCATCGTTGATAAACATCAGCCCTGAAGCAATTGCACTTCAAATCAGACCAGGCAAATTAGACGTCATTGTGTATGTTGCTAGAAGATCTAAGACGAGTCGACTGAAGCCCCAGCGCATCATCAACGTTACTAGTAGCTACGCGACCGGCCCAGACTCGGCGCACCCAGGCCAGAAAAATGACCTCGATTATTACGGTAGTTGTCTATGCATTTATTAGTGGTGCAGCGAAATTAAGCAGAGGAAAATAAGAGATAAGAGGTATCCTCGTCATAGACTTAATATTCCAAAATGAGAAAAAATGTCAATATCATGATTATTTAAGCTAAATAATTTCTTTAAAAATAAAAGTAATATTTTTAATATTTTTACCTAGAATAACCGACCTAATGATTGTTCATTAAAAATATTTAAAATTAACAAATGAAAAAAAATCAACTCGACAAATTTCCGAAAAGTCCCCCTTATTTTTTAGAGTGGTCACAAAATTCGAGCGGAGTTGACCTTCCTTAGAGCAACACGCTTGTGTGTTGCTGCCCTCTACGTTCGTTGATATAGGTTTTATCGCATTCGAATCGGGACTCATACGCGGTATAAAAAGTTTATATTCGATATCGATAGACTTTTTTTCGATAATCGAAATGTTAACGATCGCGATAAGCGGGATCGATCTTGAGAGGCGTAATGGCGGCAACTTCAGAAACTTCTTTCCGACACTTTTGTTACATTTACTTGGATTACCAACTCTCACTGTCTAGTAAGAAAAACCTACATTTATTACTGTATTATGATGTATTAAAATGATAATACAAGGCTGTGCATGAAGTTGAAAGTAGAAAAAAAGTGTGAAATTTGGGGTTCTTCCTCTGAGAAACTGAAAGCGAAACTGTTTTTGCACAAGACGACAAGTTAGCTGGCGTCGCCTGCGCTTTATATTTTATATTTTCTTGGCCGCCGCGGCAGGCGGCCACGCGCAACCAACCTGCGGATAACCGCTGACAGGGAACAACAGGAAAAGGATACGAGTTATAGATCTAGAAAAGACTAGGCCTAGATCTAGTAGTAAAAGTAGTGTGCAGATTATCCCTTCAAAAATTTACTTAGTCTTAGACTTGGATCTAGAGTCTGGATCTAGTCTAACGTTAACGTCACATATACTATAGCCTAGCTAGCCTAGGCCTACCGGTAAATTATCGCCGTGCGCAAGGAGGAGGAGACTTGATCGAAACATACATAGTACTAGAACTAGATAGTTACTACTAGGCCTACAACTTTATTTCACAGGTATGACCAGGAAGTAGTGCCAGATTTGGGACAGGTGCAGGGGCCTACCAGGGCAGGACCAGGTCAGGAGTCATGATAAAAAATTGTACATTCCGAGGTCAGTAACTGAGAAACGTAAGAATTCCTTTTATTTAGGCTAGGGGCCTAGGCCTACATAAGATTAAGAATGAGGAAACCTTGGAATAGCCTAAGTAGGCCTAATGAATTAGTAAATGCACCCAGTGTCCACAGCTTCGAGAATGGATTAGATCTAGATAAGTATTGGAGATGTGAACCTGTGAAGTTCAAGTTTGATGCTGACCCACCGGCACCAGGACATGACCCGGCCAAGTAAAACTAAAAAGGAGACAGAATTTGGAACTGAATATAGAGTCTTAGAAGTTAGACTGCGTTCAGAAGCATCCAGACCATAGTCATAGAAATGGAAATAGAAATAGGCCTATTGCACCAAGCAAAGGCAAAGCATAGTCAGACTCATACTAGATCTAGTCTAGATCTAGGGCCTAGAGGCCCTAGTCTAGGCCTATGCCATGGAGCCCTAGAAATCTACTCGGTGAAAGCAGAAGTAGGCCTAGAGTCTAGACCTAGATTCTAGATCTATAGTTTCACTGAGAAATCGGTACCATGCATTATAATAATATCTAGGCCTAGGCTTCGGTCAGATGGTATGCTAGTGACTTAACGACGGAAAATGGCAGTAGATCTAGGCTAATTTTAAGTAGGCCTATGCTAGATCTAAGACAGTTAAGAAATCTAGAGTCTAGGTCCAGTTAAGAAATAGATTCTAGATCTAGGACTAGATCTAGATGTACTAGTAGTAGATCTACTAGTACTAGATCTAGAGTCTACATAAGTAACTTAGGCCCTAGATCTAATAAAAGCTAGATCTATCAAATTTAGTCTTAGATCCTAGGCCTAGATCTTATGTTTTTAAGCCATTTAGCCTACAGAAACTTTAATTATTTGTTCACTTTCATATTAAACAAGTTAAGGGATCTGATTCTGATATGATTTTTATTTATGAGAAAGAATTCAATGGTCGTTATTTTGCTGTAGAAATTCTTGTTTAGATCTAGACCACTAGATTTTAGGTCTTGATCTACAGAAAAAATTGCATGGAAGTGGCTACTCACAATAGCCATTTTTTCTAGATGGTCCAGTGGGTGGCCAACCTATGTTGAATGCATACAAAATGCCGGGTTTTGTTGGAGATTTGTAGTCTTCCTTTACTTTTTGACAAGTGACATGGCATTCGAGAAGGTCATAAGCCGATAAGGTCAGATTTTATAGATTTCTACAAATTATTACTCATAAGAATGGAGTGTAAAGTATGAAACTTGATAATGATTTTGTTTTATCACACATACTTTATAGGGAAGACCTTAGATTTCTAAATGCCATGTAAAAAACAATAAGGAAGACTTCAATTTCCATTCAAAAAAATCATGCAGTTTGTAGGTAGCAAAAAAAATATTCTGTCTTACATGAGGTGGCCACCCACTGGACCATCTAGAAAGATGGTTCCAGTGAGTGTCTACCGCCATGCAACTTTTTCTGTAGTGATGTAAAAAAAAATATAAAAAAAAAAATTGCTGCCTATATAGATACTCTATCTCTAGACAAGATTTACATTTAGATCTAGACATATCCAGGTCGTAGAGGTCATATTGTGTCCAGGCCTAACCAGCGTTAGGTTATTTTAGAATCTAGGTTTATTGACCAGCATAGATTTTACTTAGACTAGACCAGTGAGAATCTTAGTTCTAGACCCTAGTTACACCTACATGTAGATCTATTTCTGTTATTTTCTTATTAATGAATATTCAGTTAATCAGGCTGTATCCATAATACCTTGAGATCTGGGGGGCGTTTCATGAAAGGACTTGTCGGACGTTTTATCTGACAAGTCCCATTTTATCCGACAGTTACCATAGGAACAGTGCCTCTCAGCCAATCAAAATCATGGAAAGATGTCAGATCTGACATCTTGTCGGATGAAAATATTGATGAAACGCTCCCCTAGTATCCCTACTATCCCTATCTACATCATCAACCTCCGGACTTTACTACATGTATTGTGGATCTATTTTTGTCTGGACCTAAAATATCTTCATTTTTTTTTATCCACAGGAAATCTTTGGGCTTGATTTTGATCTAGACCACTCAGTCATCATGCCTCTCCCAGCACCGGATGATTACTCGGCTGTTAAGGCTTTCTTCACAGCCAAAGAATGGGCAGAGACCAGTGACTATGAGAAGCTTCGTCTCAAGAACATCAAAGAGAACTACGAGATGATGATTGAAGTTGGTATGTACATGCTGTAGGCCAGGGCCCTGTTTAACAAAGTGTTGCAATTGATCCAAGCAATCGTAACTCTATGGATATCCATGATCAGTGTCATGATTTTGTTTCTACAAGAAATTTGCAAATTGTCCTTCGTAAACAAAGTCGAACGCACCAAATTGTAAAGAAAACAATGAATTGATGGGATGCTTGATACTTCATAATCTCTCTCTCTTAGCTAATCCCTCCACCAAGGAATCTAGAAGAAAACTTTTTTAACACACATGCAATTTAGATGTGGACGTTGCTGGCTTTCCATAGTTGAGGTTGATCAGATTAATTGCAACTCTTTGTAAGGTGGGGCCCAAGCGTTCCCAAAGCAGTACTATTTCCTTTGAAATTCAGTCAAAATTTCCTAGAAATTCGGAAATGGGGATAGTGATGAACCAATGAAAGAGAATTAATTGTTCCTGTTAATCTTCAACCACGTTGACATTACTTTCAACAAAGATATTTTTTGTATTCTACATTTTCTAGAGTGTAATTTAAAATATCACTTACATGTATTTGGGGTTCGTTGGTTTATTATTCGGTTTATTTCCAATTCGTCTTATGCCGATTTGTCCAATTGCCAACTCGTCTACTACCATTTGGTCTATCAGTTTGTCTACTCACCACATGGTCTACTTTCATTTAGTCTAATGCAATTCTGTCTGAAAGCCAGTTGGTCCAATAGCCATTTAGTCCATATACCATTTGGTCTAATTTGAATGAATGAAAGGAAAGCGGGTATTAGACCAACTGCTTATTAGACAAAATGGTCATAGACGAAATGGTGATTAGACGAAGTGATGATTGGACCAAATGGTTATTGGACAAAATGGTTTTTATACAAAATTTTGATGGATGAAAGGGCATTTGACTAAATGAAGGTAGACAATGCGGTGACTGGATGAGATGGCAGTGGACGAATTTGCAATTTACCTATGATTCATTACTCGCATAATGCAAAAAGAAGCTCATTAAAGAAAAGAAAATCATTTAAAATAGTTCGATGGGCCTCCCCATTTACAAAATCTTAGATTCATCTGCTTCAAAAGTAATTTCATCTGTTTTAATTTCTAATCATTGGCTCAGGGATGCTGATTAAAAACTTTTGCAATGTGTTCATATCTTCTCTGGATCTGTGCATTTGTAATTGGAATGCCTGTTGCAATTTATGTATGAATGGAAAGCTAAAGATGAGATTTCAGATAAGTTCAGTTTTGCAATACTTTTCTATCAAGATCTACTGTGGATCTGTATTTAACTGTCAGTATTAGGCTACATTTTGTTCACTGATATAAAAGCTAGATTATTTATAGCATGTGAGGCTTAAAAAAAGTATTCTGACCAGAGGAATAAACAAAATTCAGGAGTTCTTGATCTACATTAGAACACAATTGACTGCAAAATTTTTATATTAGATCTAAACCTTACAAAGAAAAGATGTGATGATTTGATATTATTAAAAATATTTTGAATCTAGATTAACAGAAAAGGGAGGGGTGTTTCCAAAAGGAATCCCAAAAGAAATAGAAGTTCTCGATCTACTGCAGATCACAATTGACTTCATGTAAAAATGTAAATTTGATTCTTATGGATCCAAAGTTACTATTTGAAGAAAAAATTGTGATAGAGTAAAGTAATTTGGTTTCTTTCCATTTTTGTCTCACCTGCGAAGCAGAGTGAGACTATAGGCGCCGCTTTTCCGACGGCGGCGGCGGCGTCAACATCAAATCTTAACCTGAGGTTAAGTTTTTGAAATGACATCATAACTTAGAAAGTATATGGACCTAGTTCATGAAACTTGGCCATAAGGTTAATCAAGTATTACTGAACATCCTATTAAAGTTTCATGTCACATGACCAAGGTCAAAGGTCATTTAGGGTCAGTGAACTTAGACCATGTTGGAGGAATCAACATCGAAATCTTAACCTGAGGTTAAGTTTTTGAAATGTCATCATAACTTAGAAAATATATGGACCTAGTTCATGAAACTTACACATAAGGTTAATCAAGTATCACTGAACATCCTGCATGAGTTTCACGTCACATGACCAAGGTCAAAGGTCATTTAGGGTCAATGAACTTTGGCCGAATTGGGGATATCTGTTGAATTCCCATCATAACTTTAAAAGATTATGGATCTGATTCATGAAACTTGGACATAATAGTAATCAAGCATCACTGAATATTTTGTGCAAGTTTCAGGTCTCATGATTAAGGTCAAAGGTCATTTAGGGTCAATGAACTTTGGCCGAATCGGGGGTATCTGTTGAATTACCATCATAACTTTGAAAGTTTATTAGTCTAGTTCACTAAACTTGGACATATGAGTAATCAAATATCACTGAACATCCTGTGCGCATTTCAGGTCACATGACCAAGGTCAAAGGTCAATGAACTTTGGCCAAATTGGGTGTATCTGTTGAATTACCATCAAAACTTTGAAAGTTTATGGATCTGATTCATGAAACTTGTACATAAGAGTAATCAAGTATCACTGAACATCCTGTGCGAGTTTCAGGTCACATGATCAAGGTCAAAGGTCATGTAAGGTCAATGAATTTTGGCCATGTTGAGGTTTTTGTTGAATAACCATCATATCTCTGTAAGTTTATTGGTCTCGTTCATAAAAAGTGGACATAAGAGTAACCATGTATCACTGAACATCTTGTGCGAGTTAGAGTAGTATTCAAAGTCAGCACTGCTGCTATATTGAACCGCGTGATGCAGGTGAGACGGCCAGAGGCATTCCACTTGTTTACAAAAGGAATCCTTAACAAATTTCAACTGTTCTTGATCTACTGCAGATCGCAGTGGATAGCAAATGTAGATTTTGTTCTACAAAATTAATCTTAAAGTTCTGTATTAAGAAACAAGTGTGGAAAATATTTGAATAGAACTTAAAGAAGTGCAATATATTGCTCGACATAAATAGGGAATCTTATTAAGTAAATTGTCTGCAGTTTAGGCGTTAGACATGGTGAAATCAAACTTTCTTGATATCTTTTGTAAACTTATAGAAAATAATGTATAGGTGTTTGTAGTCTAAGGCTGAGTACATACATGTACATCGACATTTGATTTTCACAGTAACTTTCAGTAATACTGCATATAATTTCATAAGTGTTTTCTATCAATTTGGTTCAGACCTAAGTAATGGTAAATTTTGCAGTATTTCCATATCTAATCTAGATCTCAACCTACAAAAAACAGCTTGCTTTGTGCTTGTTTTATTGGGATGGTTGAAAATATATATTTCTAAACATTGCAGATCTACATTAAAGCATTATGGCCATGATCTACCTTATAAAACTTGTTCTAGACCACACACACAAAAAAAAACAGAATGCAGAGTGGTACAACTATGCGATGATGAAATCTATATTTCATCAGCGGTCATCTACAACTGAAATGTATCTTATAGATTTTTCAATCATTTTATTATTGTTCTTTTAAGTGTAGTGAAGCAAAACTGAGTCTAGGGAAACAACCAGTGAAACAGACTGAAGCTTTCATTCTATTCAAATGATTTAATAATAATAATATAGGGTATTTATATTGCGCACATATATCCACCTTGTTAGGTGCTCAAGGCGCTCCTATATTACCCCCTCCTATTATATTTAGATAATGTTAAATAATGATTTGAAACTAAATAAAGGAATAAGTATCATGTCATGCGATATAAAAGGTGTCATTACGAATTGTTGCAGTTGTTGTGAACTTCTGCTAGACTAGTACCCTCATATGAGATTTCCCTTATGTTAAAATTGATGCTATGATATTAGTTGAAAATTTACAAGCAGGTTGTGTATCATTCAGGCGACTTTTTTCTCACCACATTAACACATGGAGCGTTCTTTTTTATATTTTTTAAAAATTAATTGGACTAGGATATGATTTATTATTTTGATGCAGGGTTACAGGTTGGTCCTCCAGAGTTCATGCGACCTCGGCGAGGAAGAAAGAAACAAATCGTTGAGGAGAGTGACAGCGAGGACAAGGAATGGAAACCTAAGAGAGCTAAAAAGAAATCAAGAGGTAAGAGCCAGGGTTAATTGGAAGCGCCGCCCGTGGTGTACATGTAGCGGTTCTGGCTCTTGCCTTGTAATCAGAGGGTTGTGTGTTTGAATCCCACCATGGCCTAGCGTCCTTTGGCAAGACGTCATTCAACGATTTGCCACTCTCCACCCAGGTGTTACATGGGTACCCGGTAGGATGGGAAAGCCTATTATGTAGTATGCCTAGCAATTGAGTCTTCAATAGAACTCTTGTTGGAATGCTCCCCAGGGAGTGGAGAAGGTGCATACATTGTATGCGGACGTGCAGTGATCTGATGACCAGGGAAATAATGTATCAGTAAAGCGCTTAGAGACGTCGTTCTGATGTGTTAAGCATTATATAAATGTGGAATATTATGTATTCTGTAAAATCAAATAGCCCACCTTCCTGGTCATCAACACCATCCCCCTATGCTTGCTTTAGCTTTTGAATTGTTCAAGGCTCAATCCCTGTTGATTTTAGAGTGTTACAATTGTTTATGTGAACTAGAAAAAAAGGCGTTTGTTTGACATGTTTTATACATGTCAAAGGTAAGAAGTATGGGTAAGTTTCTAATGCCCAACCAAAATGATGATAATTATGGTATATGAGAAGATGATGATGCGATCTTGATATTGTTATGCATGTCATTCCTGCAGGATCTTTTCATGCACCATTCAAGGTCCAGCAGAAAGTTCCCAAACCAGTTCATACAAAGAAGAAAAAATCATCTCAAGAGTGTGCAAAACCAGTGAGTACTAATAAAAACATCAAACACTTTTGAAAGAGAAAAATAGAATGCTGCATGCATTCAAAGTTACGAATATCAATTCTCTCAGTGTCCTGCTTGGTCAATAAAACAAAACACATTGATGGATTTATTTGACTTCTTTAATTGCACAACATTATGCTATAGTATGCACTTACCTTAAGCCAGGGTAACAGCATTGATGTTAGACGTATATAATACAGTCAAGGATTGCACATTATCTGTTTTCGTGTGCCTGAGAGTAAGTGAGAAGCTGTTGGTCTCACAAAAGTTTGTTATATTAAACAAATCTTTAGATTATGGTTGTGGAGTTCTTTTCTTTGGAACATTCTGATCAATATTTTTTTTTAAACATTTCTGGACAATCCTTCTCTAGCACACTGTAGCATCAGGGTTTATGATCATTTTATTCTAATGCTTAAATTGCAGAACTTTATGCTATAATATGCTCATACTTACATTAATGATAAGAACATTGACGTAAGATATGTATATATTTGAAAAACAATAATGCTGCAATCAAGAATTGAACATTATTTGTGTTGTGTGCTTTAGAGTAAGTGATAGATTAAATGAAATCTTAGATTTTTGTTGTGGCTTCCTTTTCTCTGGATCTTTTTTGTTCAATATGTGATTGTGAAGTACTTTCAAACAAATGTTTAAAAGTAGTCTTGAAAAGGACTGTAAACCAGAAGGAATTGATGAGTGAGAACAGCTTGAGTAGTAGAGCTGATGAGGAGATGCTGGCTTGAGTCGGCGAGTAGAGATGATGAGTAGTAGAGAAACTCGACGTTTCGGACAGGTTGACTGTCCGTCTTCAGGAGAATACTCTACTCTCAAATCTCCACTTTCTCGCCTATCCATTTCTTCTTTTCTTCTATCCACTGTTTCTATAACACTCCACATGGTGTACCGTAAACCACATCAGCGATTGTACATGCCACCATGCAAATCTTCAAATGTTAACATTGTTTGACATTCGATTACTATTCTAGCACACTGTAACGTCAGGTACTGTGTATGATGATGATGGCAATCCACTGGATGATTCCAATCACATCGGAGGAGAGCGGATCATCGATCTTCTTGAATGGAAGGACTATGATGAAGCTACTCAGACACAAACCAATCCAACATCATCAGGTGATCAGGGGCATCCGTCAGGTGATCTCAACGCTCAGTCATGTGATCAGAAGACTGAGGAAACCTTGACAGAAGCATCTCCAGCAGGGGAGCGGACTTCCAAGCCATCCCGATCATCCTGCATGAAAGTTGGAGGGAAAGCTGGTGGAAAGGCCAAGTCTCTGTCAGGTGAAATTAACATGGTCTAAATATGTCCATGAAATATCTCATAAGTTAATGTTTTCATACAATACAGTAATTTTCTGTCATTTTTTAAGATCTCAGGTAGGATTCCAGACAATAGTTTTCTTCATTTCAATGTATTTTCATTATAGAAATGAAAGCTGGCCCTTTACATCCTCTGGAAAAAGTGCTAATATAAATATTAGGAGTAGAGGTAGTAGTACACATTGTAGTATTAGTAGTAGTAGTAGTAGTGTATTATTGTTATTGTTATTATTACACTTTCTTTATTGTGTTCCAAACCAACACAAAACCTTGATGTCAAAAATTGAGGTACCCCATTCTGTGAAGAAATTGATCCACTTGCTTGGATATCACCACTTGGGCACAGTTACACAAAGGTAATAGCGATTAATCGCTTAATAAAATGACCAATCAAGATCCTTGTTGCATGCGCATATCGCTAAGTAGACTTGCTATGAACCAAAGGGAATTGTTCTTTGAAATTATTTATCATTTGCTGACCTCAGTGTTACGGGCTCTAGGTTTTCTCTTTAATTTCTTTTTCTCAATTCCCAAATCACATGCGACTGACAGTTTTGCCTCTCAAATTGCTAGAAGATGCATTCAAATACCAGTAGTTCATCTTTCCTGAATGTAATCATTTACTGAAAAGACAAAGTTTTAGGAAACCTTCCAAATTTTGCAGTCAGAGATTTGAAAGTTTAATTCTCTTTATCACATAAAATGTAACTTTTGTGTTTGAGGTCCCCCATCTAATCATAATTTCACTTTATCAAGAGGAGGATAGAAAAAAAATTCAAAGCAGACATCTCTTTCCTTTGTAATTAAAGCCTTTGAACATATCTGATGAAAATATTTATAGCATATCATTAACTTATGAGATAAGAACATCCTTATCAAGTTTGTGCTCTTTGGTTTTAGAAAGGAGAAGAGCAAAATCCCATCCATCGCCAAGACAATCTAGGTATCCTCGAAGATCCGTGACTAGGAAGTGCTACAAAGAAGATGAGGTTCCTGATGATGATCATTACATCTGTAAGTAAATATATAATGGAGATATACATGTATCACCATAATTACACCCCTATTTTCCTACAGATTAAGTACAAATCTTCATGGGCCATCACTAGTACAGAGTTGCCAAGTAGTACTGATTTTCAGTGTTTAGTACTGAAAAGTTAGAAGAATAATGATAGTTTCATGTAAAATACTGATTTCTAAAGTTTCAGTTGTATGTGTGGTTCTGTTGTATCTTTTGAAAATACTGAATTCCTTTCTGAAATACTGATTTTCAGCTTTAAAAATACTGAAATGTTCATTTTCATGTTGGCAGTTCTGCTAGTATATCAATGACTCTGAATAGATGATGATTCTGTCTTCTTTTATGTTCTCATTTGTAAAATTCTTTGTTTTTGTACAGCATATATTGTTCTGATTTTTATAGAGAGAGGAAGAAGAAGAAGTAAAAGGAGATTGGGTCATGACAATAAAGAGAAGTATACAAGCAGGAGAAGAAGATTTAGAATAATGAGGAAAATTTAGGCGGAAAAAAATAAGATCACAGAAGATAATGACAAAGGAGAAGGGAAAGTATTGTTTTAATAAATAGTAGGATAATAAAAGGTGAAAGAGATGCGTGCAGTAGTAGATAGTATTTGCAATGTTATAATTCAATGCCTAACATAAACTCTTAGATTGTGAGGACTGTCATGAGGTCTTTGAGGGTGAGTGCTCCAAACATCCCCTCACCATCATCAAAGACAATCCCATCGCTAAAGGATGTAAGGACAGAGCAATAAAGACTCTACCAGATGGTCTAATGGTCAAGCAGTCATCGATACCAGGGGCTGGTCAGGGAGTCTTTGCGACCAAGTTCATTCCTAAGGGATATCGGTTTGGCCCTTATGAAGGTGACATTGTAGACCTGGAAACCGGATATGATAGTGGATATGCTTGGGAGGTGCGATTTATTTTATCTTTGAATTTTTTCTCTGTCAAGAAACATGCCTGAACGGTTTTTCGTAAAGCTGTTTCTAAATTAAGAGTGACTTTAAGAACAACTGGGGATGCTTTGGCAAATGAATTTCGCCATTAATGTTCATCGGTGATTATCTAACGCTTAAGAAAGGTTCACCAGTCATTCTTAAAGTCGCTCTTAACTCGCAAACAGCTTAATGAAACAGTCCCCTGATATCAATACTTGACATGAAGCTTTTAGATATTGCTCTCAGTTTTTGTCTCACCTGCGAAGCAAAGTGAGACTATAGGCGCCGCTTTTCCGACGGCGGCGGCGGCGGCGTCAACATCAAATCTTAACCTGAGGTTAAGTTTTTGAAATGATGTCATAACTTAGAAAGTATATGGACCTAGTTCATAAAACTTGGCCATAAGGTTAATCAAGTATTACTGAACATCCTATTAGAGTTTCATGTCACATGACTAAGGTCAAAGGTCATTTAGGGTCAATGAACTTAGACCATGTTGGAGGAATCAACATCGAAATCTTAACCTGAGGTTAAGTTTTTGAAATGTCATCATAACTTAGAAAATATATGGACCTAGTTCATGAAACTTGGACATAAGGTTAATCAAGTATCACTGAACATCCTGCATGAGTTTCACGTCACATGTCCAAGGTCAAAGGTCATTTAGGGTCAATGAACTTTGGCCGAATTGGGGATATCTGTTGAATTCCCATCATAACTTTGAAAGTTTATGGATCTGATTAATGAAACTTGGACATAATAGTAATCAAGCATCACTGAACATTTTGTGCAAGTTTCAGGTCTCATGATTAAGGTCAAAGGTCATTTAGGGTCAATGAACTTTGGCCGAATCGGGGGTATCTGTTGAATTACCATCATAACTTTGAAAGTTTATTGGTCTAGTTCATTGAACTTGGACATTAGAGTAATCAAGTATCACTGAACATCCTGTGCTCATTTCAGGTCACATGACCAAGGTCAAAGGTCAATGAACTTTGGCCAAATTGGGTGTATCTGTTGAATTACCATCATAACTTTGAATGTTTATGGATCTGATTCATGAAACTTGTACATAAGAGTAATCAAGTATCACTGAACATCCTGTGCGAGTTTCAGGTCACATGATCAAGGTCAAAGGTCATGTAAGGTCAATGAACTTTGGCCATGTTGGGGTTTTTTGTTGAATAACCATCATATCTCTGTAAGTTTATTGGTCTAGTTCATTAAACTTGGACATAAGAGTAACCATGTATCACTGAACATCTTGTGCGAGTTAGAGTAGTATTCATAGTCAGCACTGCTGCTATATTGAACCGCGTGATGCAGGTGAGACGGCCAGAGGCATTCCACTTGTATTGGTTTTAAATCAATTTCCTGATTCTTAACTTCTACAAGTCATCTGCCAATCACATTGAATCATTTCAGTAGCTTCTCTGTTATTCAAAATTGTTTATCATA
The DNA here is from genome assembly GCF_018143015.1 of Lytechinus variegatus. NCBI lineage: Eukaryota > Metazoa > Echinodermata > Echinoidea > Temnopleuroida > Toxopneustidae > Lytechinus > Lytechinus variegatus. The sequence continues at coordinate 26,272,588 of NC_054745.1, read as the reverse complement.
GAATTGACAAGATATATGAAATAGGCCCTTTTCAAATGGTCCAGATTCTAAACACTGACGTTACTTAAACCATGGAAGCTTTGCAGTCATCGTTTCTATTTGTTCCGATTTTAAAAATGATTCGTACAAATGAATCATCTTTAGTTTGAAAATTGTTCAATCAGCTGTTTACAAAAGGCAATGATCCCTTTAATAAGACAGCAAAATGTGACCCTAATTTCCCCCATTAAATTTTTCATTTATCACAAAACCATGATTAAAAATTTGTTACTCCCCTTTTCTGTTATATGAATTTCAACTTACAGTTTAAATGCCAGTACGACTACTAATTGATTGCAAATCAATTTTGTCACTTTGTTGCAAAGTGTAATCGTTGACATTTTCTGTCCAATTTTCAGCCCCATCTTCTTGTTCAAGCTCTATTTCAGTTACTATGTTAAAGTCTGGGCTGAAAAGATTTCTATCTAAATAAATAGAGTAAAATTCACAGAGAAAAATGCTGAAAATTTCATCAAAATCGGGTAACAAATAACAAAGATATTGAAGTTTAAAGTTTTAACTAATGCACTAAATCAATTATCAATTCAATTGTTTTAGTTCTTGGTAGAAAATTTTTAATAAACCTGATTTCATATAATGAAATACAAAAGAACAAGTAGGTAATATTACATCATCAGCCCGCCTATTGAATATTGATAAAGACATGACTAGAACTGTTGAGTCACCACAATAATGCAAATCTTTAAAATTCAATTGGTTTGTTTGTTATCCGATTTTGATCAAATTTTCAGCATTTTACTCTGTGAATTTTACTATATTTATTGAAATTAAATATATGCAGCCTGGACCATCCTTTTAAGTTCAATTACAATGTCTATTTCAATTTTCCACCTGCTAGATCTGTACAGAAAGCAAAACTCACCACTACGTTGACAGTAACAGTGAGCTGACAGGCAACTGGATGAGATACATCAACTGTGCACGCAATGAGGGTGAACAGAACCTTGTAGCATTTCAGTATCTTGGTGAGATCTACTATCGTACCTTTAAACCGATCTGTCCAGGAAGGGAGCTACTGGTCTACTATGGGGAGCAGTATGCTAAGGATCTCGGTATCCCATCACAGCTCAATAAACTCAGTGTAGAAACAGGTATTTGATTCAGGAAGATTCTTCCTTTCCTCCTCGTTCTTTTTCTTATTATCCTTTAAATTTGTTTCTTACTCTCCTTATGCATGCACATTGTCTTACAATTAGATTGAATTGGAAACTTCCCTACAATGTACATAAAGATATGTCCTAAATAGAAGTACGTGTTTGATGTGTAAGTCCTATTTAAGAAAAAAAAATGAGTCTACATCTTATGAAGATCATGACTGGAATCAATAGATTGACTTGAAAAAATACATGAAAGTCAAATAATTTATTTTATTCATTTGGGTATATTTAGTTCATTAAAAGGACTAAAATCTCATTTCAGCAATATTCATTCAGTGTGGCCTCTTTTACGGATGTAAACTGTTGTCTTTGCGGGCATGAGGCATTGGTCGATATACTAGTCTTTAATATCTACAAGCAATACTAGGTTATTCAAAATTCATACCGTAATAATTTTACAGGTTTTCCAGCCCATCATGGAAATCAGGGAAAACATTTAAACTCTTTTCCAGTCCGGGAAAATCAGGGAATTTGATTAAACAAATGCCTCAAATCAGGGAAAACTGCCTCAAATGAGGGATAAAATCAGGGAATTTTGATTGGCCCCAAAGTCAAAAGCATGGTAGTCAAACTCTGATTTTTTTTGCATGTCAAAACATCAACCACTGAATGACTGTTTGAGGTTTTAAGGGGGGGTCTTCTTTTTTTACATGTAATTCACTGCAACAACTTAGAAAACCATGCAAAACTGGGAATGGGTTTAAATGATTACTAGGGAATGTCTAAACTTCATCAGGAAAAAGTCAGGGAATTTTGTTTTCTATAAAAGCTAGGAACCCTGATATAAGGAGATACATCTTCATATCATATAGTTATAAAACTTGAAAAATTACAGGCATGGGGGGGGAGGATTATCAGAACAGAGGCTTTGAAAAAGAATGAAATTTATGTAATTGTTTCATTGACTTTGTCTGTACCCTCCCCTGTTATCCCTCATCATTTTAGATTCTGGAGTCTATAGATGTGAGTACTGTGGATCACTCTATGCTATTCCTCTGGTCCTGGCAAGGCATCTCAAGTACAAACATGGTCATCGTGGTGTCATCCCTCCAGCAGGTGCACCCAAGGAGGACATTCTACAGTTCATCAAAGGAGAAATACGAAAACCTGCTCTCAGTAGAGTGATGAAGATCAACACTAATATACTAAATCATGGTAGCAAGGCTGTGTCTAATTCTAAGATCAGAAATTATTGTAAAGCAGAGATGAAATGCTTTGATGAAAATAAGATACCTAAACATGACCTCTTTGCAGGTGATGTTGAAAATATCAAAACAAATAGGAACTCTGATATTTTTGATAAAGAATGTAATGAATTTCCAGATAATAACTCAGAAGGTAAAGAAAATCATGTCGGTGAAATATTGTGTACTATTGAACACAATCCCACAAAACAAAAACTAATTCATGAGAAGCCCTATATATGTGATCAATGTGGTAAGGCATTTAATCAAGATACAGATCTCACAAGACATAAACGAATCCATACAGGTGAGAAGCCCTATGTATGTGATCAATGTGGTAAGGCATTTAATCGTGAACATCATCTCACAACACATAAACGAATCCATACAGGTGAGAAGCCCTATGTGTGTGATCAATGTGGTAAGGCATTTAGTGATGGAAGTACTTTCAGGAAACATAAACGAATCCATACAGGTGAGAAGCCCTTTGTATGTGATCAATGTGGTAAGGCATTTAATCAAGAAATTGATCTCACAACACATAAACGAATCCATACAGGTGAGAAGCCCTATGTATGTGATCAATGTGGTAAGGCATTTAATCAAGAAATTCATCTCACAACACATAAACGAATCCATACAGGTGAGAAGCCCTTTGTATGTGATCAATGTGGTAAGGCATTTAATCAAGAAATTCATCTCACAACACATAAACGAATCCATACAGGTGAGAAGCCCTATGTATGTGATCAATGTGGTAAGGCATTTAATCAAGAAATAAATCTCACAACACATAAACGAATCCATACAGGTGAGAAGCCCTATGTATGTGATCAATGTGGTAAGGCATTTAATCATGAATCTACTCTCACAAGACATAAACGAATCCATACTGGTGAGAAGCCCTATGTATGTGATCAATGTGGTAAGGCATTTAGCGATGGAAGTTATTACAGAAGACATAAGCGAAAGTGTCTCGGTGCAAACACACAGTGCAATAAGAAAACTGTGCAGTCAGAAATGAACGTCATACAAACCAATGAAATATAACCCTTGTGTATTATGCAGTTTTCAAGACATGAACCTCCTTAGGTAATTACCAAATTCATTTAATTTGGATATGAATTACAAGATATTTCAAATGCATAAATAGATTTTTTAGCAAATGATTCCATTCTAGAATTTAGAAGCTCTCAAATTTTTCTGAATTGAAAACAATTAATCTGAATGAAATTCATTAACTTGATCATTTATTTATCTGCTTTTTTCCCTTAATTAGTTTATAGCATTGCATGTCCATATATCACAAAAATATTAATTTATACTTTTTATTATTTTTTTAACTGAGTGTTCTCTATCAACAGTGTAATATATGGATCCTTATATAAGGTATATATTATATATATGTGTGTAATATATATAAAATCAAGTACATGTCGACACAGGTGCATTGAATTCCACCAGTGTAAATTCTGAGGTATTTTGGATTGGAATGTTGTTCTTCTTCAAAGAAAAAAAGAAATGTTCATTGGTCGAGTATATTTCAGTTGAAATTTACTACCTGTTGTAGATTACATGTACATGCAAGTATGAGATGTAAATTTGATTGGAATTTATTTCTATTTAATTACACAGCAATCACCTTCAGATTGTTTTTGAGAATGTTTGTCTACTTGAGAGCATCGCAATAAAATTGCAATCACTTGTAAGTCAATTTTTGGTTTAAAAAAAATCAATCGTAAGTCTTGAAATCAATTGCAATTGTGGTCTGCTATCCGAAACAAGAAGTTTAAGTTGATAGTTAAACTTTATCACTTTCATTTTCAGATGGAAATTTTATTTGGCCTACATCTGTAGATACATTCAAACATCTGTTTCGTATTGCAAATTCGCCTTGGGAGTGAACTATATGCCATAAATGTTGAAAATGAAAGATTCTTCATTCAAAATTTCACTGAATTTCTGATATTTAATCTTAAACTGATTAAATGTTTATTTATGAAAGAAGTGAATAAATTCATCTTCCCAAATAGAATTGTGTTAGAAACAATATGATAAATTTTTGACATATAAACCATTATCAAATAAATATTCATTTGAAGTACAATTTGATAAAAACTTTATGTAAATATGTTTCAAAATGTGGTAATAAGTTGAATGCATGTGTTGTCAGACATACACAAAATAAAGTTGAATAATTTTACTTAATTTGGTGTTCTTAACCAATGTCAAAGTTGAATTCAAATTTCCATAGTAAATTGAATAAATCAAATAGTGATTAAAAATTATAAATTGAAATTACGATAAATCCTTAAAAGCAGGTATTCATTAGATTCATCCTGCTTAAGATATTTGATTATGCATGTCTGGGGAGCGTTTCATCAATATTTTCATCCGACAAGTTGTCAGATCTGACATCTTTCCATGATTTTGATTGGCTGAGAGGCACTGTTCCTATGGTAACTGTCGGATAAAATGGGACTTGTCGGATATAACGTCCGACAAGTCCTTTCATGAAACGCTCCCCAGGTGTATCACGGAGGATTAACTAAAGAACAGTTAGAATCAATACAGAAGAGAGCACTGAAAATCATAACTCCAGGAATGTCTTACGATGAGGCAATTTCATTTCTCAATCTTGAGTATCTATGCAATCGTCGAAAAAAGCTCTGTCTTAATTTGTTCCAACAAATACAAAACCCCAACCACAAACTTAAAGGGGTGGTCCAGGCTGAACGTATTTACAGCTCAATAAATAGAGTAGAATTCACTTAGCAAAATGCCGAAAATTTCGTCAAAATCGGACAACAAATAGCAAAGTTATTGAATTTTAAAGTTTAGTAATATTTTGTAAAAACAGTTGTCATGAATATTCATTAGGTGGGCTGATGATGTCTCCACTTTTTTTGTGTATTTTGTTATATGAAATTAGGTTTATTCAATTTTTTTCCTCCAAGAACTAAAAAAATTGGATTGACAACTGATTTAGTGCATTAGATATTTATTGCTGCAACTTATTTCATTATAAGGGAGACATTTTATTCACACAAGTATGAAATAATGAAAAAAAAACATGATTTTATGTAATATAAGAAAACGGAAAGTGAAGATGTGACATCATCAGCTCGCCTAATGAATATTCATGACGACCCGTTTTCACAAAATATTGCTAAACTTTAAACTTAAATAACTTTATTATTTGTTATCCGATTTTGATGAAATTTTCAGCGTTTTGCTCAGTGAGTTCTACTCTGTATTAAGCTATAAATATTTTCAGCCTGGACCACCCCTTTAACTGTATCTTACTAGCAAAACATGAAACCAGATACGCACTGAGAAAAACCAATAATCTTGACCCACCAAAGTGTAATACCAATAGGTACAAAAATAGTTTTATTCCCTGGTGCTTATATCATTTGCAATGATAATTTATGTATTGTTTTAGATTCTTGTTTGGGTCTGGATTAAGTTTAATAATGGCATTATTATGGGCATGCATTTTAGGACAGTACTTCCTGATTTTTTGTATGTCTGTAAGTTTCTCTCCTTTTAAATGTATAATTGTTTTTTTTAACTTTAAATAATTTATGTGTATTCAATTTTAATATAAGAAATTATCAATCTTTGTAAGATATGAAATGTATAATTGTCAACCATTTTTATTTTGTACATAATCCAACCTTGTATACGGTTGCAATAAAGATTGAATTGAATTGAAAATGTAAACATTGAATTGAAAATGAAAACATAATTTATTGCCCTCATTACTTATCTTTAATTCTTAAATAACACACAATTTAACAAATATATGCAGATCCAAACAGGGTCTATTTATCTTTATGTTTTTAAAATAAAATTAGAATATAAAAAGACTCACAGAATAATATTACAGACAAAATAAAGATGATCGAAATCTGATTCATAACCATTAAAACAAAAATTTGCACTTGTATAAAAGGAACTTGTATCTAAAGATTTAGGAAATAGACTAATAATGTGAACTTAAGTGCACTAGGTAAATAACATTTCAATCTTAAAAGAAGGTTAGTATTCATTCACAGTGAATTGTTTTTAATTGTAGTGATCATTCAAACTTGAAAAGGGCTGAATAATCTGTATCTTTCTGATTACTAGATTTATAAGTGATCATCTGGCCATTTATTGATTTAAAAGGTGGTGTTAAAATGACAAATTTGAATCAAAGCAGCTGAAGAAAAGATTATCAACTTGAAAGCCCGTCCAGTTTTGTATTATATTGAAAAAATAGAAGATGCTGGTAGATGTTTAATTCACAAAACTTACCCCCTTTTACAAGAGCATAATACCGGTTCGAAAATTGACATGGAAACAACAAACTGTACATTTTCATGTGTTCTGCATGTAAGAACATTTCTTCAATTCATTTCAAATTGATGTGAGGGGATTCTTATCAAATGAAGTGAATGTTCACATACATTCATGCTTATAAGAGAAAAGTGTAATAAAACCGATATATGTTATTTTTTATAAACTTTAAACCAGGATTTCATTGCTGCACCACCATGCACTCTTCAGTTACATTTTTAAAAAATAAAGAAATCAATATTAAAACTAAATTATGAGTCAATGGAAAGCACTATAAAGACTTCAAGTAATTGGGTGTTTCGTACTGCCAAGTGATGATTCATGTATATATGTAAATATTTGTAAAACTGTTAAAAAGTTTCAAAAATGTTTGCAGTGTAAGTAATGCATTTATAATATGAGTCTCAGCCTCAATTTACCATTACAGCCTGATGAAAATTTATGATTTTTTAAATTATATTCATCACTTTCATTGTAAAATAAATAATACCCCCAAAAATGTTAGCTTTGTACATAAACTGCTTGGTAATGAAAATATTGTTGGCATTGTTTTATTCTCCAGTTGGACTCATGACATCTGCGTATTTTGAAAGTTTTTATCGACAGTTACTGTAAGCTTGTAATTAATTTGAATTTTTATCGAATCAAATCAAACTTAAATATATTTATTCACAATTGCTACATTTTAAAGTATTTTAACAGAATTTGATGTTCCATGATGGCTTGTTTATTTCAAATTTTGAATAAAATTTGCTGGTTTGTTCTACACTTGTGCTAATTAAATTTTATCTTCCAATGAGAAAATATTGTATAATGTTGAATATTTTGTATTTGTGTATGTAATTGATGAGAAATTTGAATGTGTTATGAACATACAGGGAAAAATTGAATGATGGTGCTTGAATACATATGCTCGTGCGACATTTGCTCTGGTCTTAATATCTCAGAGGACATAGAGTTAGCATTGTAAGAGGGTTTTTTGTTCGGAATAATGACGGATTGGGACTTGTTTACTTTGGGATGTTAGGTTTTATTTTGGATACCGATTTTCCATCGGATCGATTGTCGCAGGAGCAAATGAGATGGAACCGAAAGAAAAGACAAATTTTTTTAGAAAGGTGGGGGAAATAGAGGGAGAGTATGGGTGGAGAATAAAACGGAGAATGCATTGCAAAAACTCTAGTGTTGATTTAACACCAGTCCGGAACCTATATTATGACCACACCAGCGAAGTGGTAAGCAACACCAGTTTCGTGTTGGTATAGCACCAGATAGGTGTTTATACAACACCAATTAGTTTCAAAACAGCATCGGTTTGATTCCAAACTGGTGTTGTTTCAATACTTCTCTGGTGTGGACATATATATCCGGGCTGGTGTTACATCAACACCGGAGAAGATGGAGATGGAGAGAGGGGCAAGAGGGTTTGATGTGGGAGAGGCAGAGTTCGTGAGTAGTACGGATTCTCGATATTTGATCCTGTAAATATAAAGAATGTTGATTTCATGCAAAAATAATAATTTCTAACGTTCAGTTTTTTATGTTGTCTTAAAGTATTCCTCATCAACAAATCTTATTTTCATCTTTTATAGCAGTGATGTTCATGTTGGCAGCTCGTGAGAGGAGTACATTGTAGATAAGAGGGAGCAGACATAAAAATGGACGATGAAAGGGATACAAATTATATAAATGGAACAAATGAGAAAGAAAGAGAGAGAGATTAGAAAGGGGGACGGAGAAGATGAGGGAAGGTGAAAGAGAATATAAATTATAGAGATGAAAAGATGAGAGAGAGAGAGAGATTAAAAGCAAGGGAACGGAGAAGATAAAGAGTTAGCAGGTAGCAGACACCAAGAGACGAGATGTGGAAGGGGGTAGAAATTAGAGAGACAAAGAAGAGAGAAAATGAGAGACAGGGGATTGCGAAGATAAGAAATAAGCAAGGAGCGCCATGGGACGCAGAAGGGCTGAAACGGGATAGATGTCATAGAAATTGAAAAATTGAGAGAGAGATTAGAAGAGGTGGAGAAGATGAGGGAAGGTGAAAGAGAATATAAATTATAGAGATGAAAAGATGAGAGAGAGGGGGAGAGAGATTGAAAGAAGGGGTCAGAGAAGAGGCGTCAGCAGGGAGCAGACAAGAAGAGAGAAGGTGGGTGTTGAAGGGAATATAAATTTCATAGAAAATGTAAAGGTGAGAGATTAGAAAGAGAGGGCAGAGCTAGAAGATGAGAGTTTAGCAGAAAGAAAAAAAAATGGAGGCGAAATAAAGAGATTAGGTCTACAATAAAGGGGAAAGTTGTACATGAGAGTAGGGGCAAATTGCCAGTAAATTTTAGATCCAATGAGATCTGCAGTTTTATTACACATGACATAGAACACATGTGGAGCTTTGGGTAGTGGTTTAGTCGTCTGACTTTGAAACAGAGGGTCGTGTGTTCAAATCCCAGCCATGGCGTAATTTCCTTCTGCAAAAAACTCATCAACATTGTGCTGCACTTAACCCAGGTGAGGTGAATGGGTATTCCCGGTAGGAAGAAATACCTTGAATGTTTGAGCGCCTGTATAGGCGGTTTAGCAAAAGCCGGGGTATAATAGCTTGACCCGCTGTTAGAACAGTTTTCGAAACTGAAGTGGCTACACTGGGTAAATATACCTATAGTATTATCATTATTATTATTATTATTGTGATCGAAGATAAACTAAAAAAGCACGGCCTGTAAAAAAAACAATACAAAATAGCACAGTAGTGATATGAATACAGGTGCAAGGATAATTCGATTCCCACTTGGTGCACTAGTGCCCTTTGGTAGGGCATTAAACCTCTTAATTACCAGGTCCCTCAGAGAAGACTTTAATCCGTTGGTCCTCTGGTTGCTTTCTTACACCCATTCGCTTTCATGGCAATCAGGTGACAAAAAGCATATCACCATCATTTACCGTTTAACATAATTCTTAGATAGAGCCTGAATAAAGAAAGCATGCATGCAGTGCAAGCATAACTCTTTGACATAGGGCATGAATAAAAGAAAGTTATGTAGTGCAAACATAATTCTAAGACATAGGGCCTGAATGTATATGTACAGCACATGTCAACGTGTATTGCATGCCTGCACCATGCCAAGTGTTGAATGAATATGAAAAGCTCTAAATGGTTGGCTTTTAGGGTGAAAGGTGTCCTGGGGAGCGTTTCATTAAATGAAGTGTCGGACGTTTTATCCGACAAGTCCCATTTTATCCAACAGTTACTATAGTAACAGTGCCTTTCAGCCAATCAGAATCAAGGAAAGATGTCAGATTTGACAACTTGTCGGACAAAAATGTTGATGAAACGGTCCCCTGGAGGATCCTTCATAGTCAAACTGTAGGCATATTATACAGTGCGTCCCAGAATAAACGAAACCGAGATTTAGTGGTGATTTATCATAACTTTATCATAAATAAAATAGACAAATGATCTGACCTACCAACGAAAAGCTTAGAATCTCCTCTTTCATCTGATACTACTTAGATTATTCCTCATTAACGCATGAATGAAAAATAATTTAAGTATTTTCAGGTAAAAGAGGAGATTCTAAGCTTTAAAATGGTAGGCCATTTGTCTATCGATTGTATTTGTGATTAAGTACTGATAAACCATCGATAAATCTCGGTTTCCTTTTTTGTGGGACGCACTGTACAACCTTGTATTTTGATCATATATGACGTGAGCCTTGTATGTGAAGTCTGAAGACATTGAAGTAAAAACTGGACTGAGAATTGAAGGAGATAATAATAAAGTGATATATGCATTCATTTTTATTGTCTATCCTTGCTTCTTTATTTCGTGCACCCGATTATTTCATTATCACTGTGAGTATATTGTAAGTCATGTGAAATCAAACTGAAAATTGTAAATAAGTGCATACAAAATTATCGACAATTTATTAGACATTGCCTTTATAAGGAAAGTAAGAACAAGAATTTAAAAAATGGAAGGAATGTGAACGAAATATTAGAATGAAAAGAAGATAACTGGGTGCGTCGTGGTCTAGTGGTTCTGACTCTCGGCTTTCAAACAGGTCGTGGGTTCGAATCCTAGCCATGATGTGTTTTCCGTCAGCAAGAAATTTATCCACACTGCTCTCGACCCAGGTGAAGTAAATGGGTACCGGAAGGAGATTTATTCCTCAAAAGCTGTTCGCACCAGAATCGGTAGACTATATAGCTTACCCGGGGTAATATATAGGAGCGCCTTGAGCACCTAGATAGGTGGATAGGTGGATAGCTGCGCTATAAAAATCCTAAATTATTCATTTTTAAGAGAAAAAAGGACAAGGGGTTTGTGAAGAAACGGTTGTTGTGTTTTAGAGAACTGAGAAAGGGGGACCTAATTTACACGATATTACAACACTTTTTATGATCATAATAGCAATAATAACAGTGTCAATCAAAATCACGAGTGTTGGGTCTCGGAGGGGGGGGGGCGGATTGGGGGTTTAAACCGGCCACCCCGAGCTCCCTAAAAAATAATTTGAAAAAAGGAGTGTGGTATCAAACTCAAACACCCTCCCTTTTTACGAGAGTGGAGTTGCGCAAGCAGAACTGTGTTGGATCTACGAGGGGGGGGGGTCTCAGCTCATCGTTATTGGTTCAAACTAACTTGTCAACCCCCCCCCCCCTCTTAGCAAAAACCTAGGTCCGCGCCACTGTATAATGATAAAGCATATCATGACAATGTTTTTTGAAATAGCATGAACAGAAACAAAAACAACAAATTTTCTTCAGGGTCAGATTTCTTTTCCTTCAAACAGGAAGTTCACCCTGAATAAAAGGTTGTTATATAAATAGCAGAAAAAAATTGGTGAAGGTTTGAGGAAAATACATTAAATATTAAGAAAGTTTATTAGAATTTAAACGTTTGGATTTGGGACGTCATAAACGAGTAGTGTAAAATGCATAATTGTCATTTTTTTAATGGTTCGTGGTGACTTGAATTTTAAAAACGGGTGTGAAATGATTTGTCTCTAGATATACTGAACGGATGGTACAGTAAAAACCGTTAATTTTCTGAGAAAATTACATTTCATTTATTTTTTTTATCATAGGATATGGTGGAAACCTGCTCGCACATGACGTCACAAATTAAATATTAAAATTCTAATGACTTTTTTTTATTCTTTGATTTTTTTGTCTCAAACCTTTGATGATATTTTTTATATTATTTTCTGCTATTTTTACAATAAACTTTTTGTCAGGGTAAACTTCCTCTTTAATAGAAAAGGGAAGACAGTATACAGTGAATTAAATCATGGTTTACAGGCTTTTATGTAATTTAGGGCGTTTACTATGGGCCTATTTGCTTTTGAGGAATTTTATCTCGATCCAAACAATTAACAATCCCATCATCATTTGTCTTCGTACTTAGCAAATATCACGATAATCTTCAAATGAGGATATCTTAAACCAAAGCTGCCCAATGTGAATGTTACTGTCTGGTACAAATCACTGTTTGGTATAATATCACACCGAAAATAGCAATGAAACATTAAAATGTAAATTGGGTTGTCTGGTTCAAATCGGTGTTTGGTATAACATCACATTAAAAATCGGGATGAAACATTTAAATGTGAACTGGGTTGTCTTTTTCGAATCAGTGCATGTTTGGTATAAGACCACACCGAAAATAGGATTGAATATTAAACTTTGAAGTGGGCTGTCTGGTTCAAATTATCTTTTCGTATACAGGGGCGGTGCCAGGTTAGAGGGGGGGGGGGGGTGCAAGACAGTCTTAATATGATAGATGTCATATCTTTTCTCATGTAAAAAACCCAAGGCAATAATTTTATAAAGTTACATAACCTATACCTAATTTCTATTCTATTTTTATTTATTCCTCGATTTTCTCCTCTCTGTCTTATTTTTTCACTACTTGTAAAATCATACAGGAAGTCGTGTCCCTGTCCCCCCCCCCTTCCCCTGGGACACGCCGTCATTTTTCCTTTCCCTTTTATTAGATTGATAACATTATTTAACTGGATATACTCTTGATGATCCATCACCAATATTGCGATACACTCTTAAAATGCAGGGCAACATACTGTCAACACAACAATTGGGTTAAAAAATATTCAACTCTGGGTAGGTTTCAACCAATACTGTGCAGTTTTCACCCAAAAATCTACCCAGAATTGGATAAAGGTTTAACCAACTGTTGTATGGACAGTAGTTACCCAACATCTTAAGAGTGTAGATAAGAAGAAAACAAACGATGAACTCTGCAATGTTATTTGGGTACTTTATGTATTCCCCCGATGCATTCTTATTTATGGATTCTTTTGTAACAGATTACGTCAAAGATTAAAGGACAAGTCCACCCCAACAATAACTTGATTTGAAAAAAAAGAGAAAAATTCAACAAGCATAACACTGAAAATTTCATCAAAATCGGATGTAAAATAAGAAAGTTATGGCATTTCAAAGTTTCGCTTATTTTCAACAAAATAGTTATATGAACGAGCCAGTTACATCCAAATGAGGAAACTGATGACATCACTCACTCACTATTTCTTTTGTATTTTATTATATGAAATATGAAATATTTTTATTTTCTCGTCATTGTCATGTGAAATGAAGTTTCATTCCTCCCTGAACACGTGGAATTAAATTATTTTAACATCTTGTGTTTCAGGCAAGGAGGTCCTAATCGTCAAATTCGTAAAAATTGAAATATTGTATAATTCAAACAATAAAAAACAAAAGAAATAGTGAGTGAGTGACATCATCGACTCTCACATTTGGATGTAACTGGCTCGTTCATATAACTATTTTGTTGAAAATAAGCAAAACTTTGAAATGTCATAACTTTCTTATTTTACATCCGATTTTGATGAAATTTTCAGCATTGTGCTTGTCTGATTTTTCTCTATTGATTGAAATCAACATTTTTCTGAGGTGGACTTGACCTTTAAATTTTCATTTCCATGCTGCGAGTATTTAAACGAAAATTGTAGGGAAAATTTATCGGAAGTAGATATTCTCCCCTCCCCCCCAAAAAAAAAAATATCGACCAGGTTTTCCATTGAATAAACTATAAGTGACATGAAAACTTGGGATTCATAAATTCATGTGCTTGTTCTGTTGTGGGTAACGAAATGAGGCAAAAATATTTGAAATGGCCAGACATTTTGTATGTGGCAAATATTTCTTAAAAGCTACAAGCGAGCGAAGTGAACGAGCAAAATTGTTGCCATTTCAAAACGTAAATCAAATTTGCCATAGATTTTGATCTATTTAGAAAGTAATTCTTCACACGGTTCATTTCCTTGTCTCCTTTTTCCCTTGGTTGTGGAAATTTTGGGGCTGACCTTTCGAGCCCCCTCCCCCTCCCCTATTTCTACACCTTTGCTTTTATGTAAGCCTATCCAGAAAACAAAGAGTCCTAGGGTTAAAATCGGTTCCACTTCAAGATATGAAACATATGTGAGCGGTGGGACTGAAATTGCAATTGTGCACCATCGATTATCTGTCGTATAGGGTGTTGACACTGTAATTGTGCCCCCGTCTGTTTTAAAAGCCGGTAACTTCATTGGTCATTTGTTTTCATAGTTTTCCCTTTTTTCCCTTCATTTTCTTTACCACTATACTTTTTTCTCTATCTCCCTATTTTATATGCCCCATGAGAATTGGTTGCCTAAGCCACGTGCATTGTACCGTCCATTTTGTTTTTCTTTCTTTTACTTTTCGTCATGGGAAATTGAAAATTCCTTCCAAAAGAAATTGAAAAAGGGTCATGACGGGAAAGTTCTTTAGACAGAATTTGAATGACATTTCTTTTTATTCATTTTTATCATAATTATTCATCTATTATTAATTTTTTTTCTATTCAGATTTTCTTTATAGGGAAATTGTATTTGAAAATAGTGTTGACCATCCCCCCCCCTTTCAATTGTAAAATATTTTGAACTAGGAAAATAATGAATAACAATATTGTTCCACAAAATTAACCCTGGTGTGTATACTTACATAATATTGTATGGTGATGCAGTCTCGGTCTGCAAGTGTTCAAAACGTGATTAATGTGATTTTGGATTATAACACATGACTGTTTGGTGCAACTTTATCTTTAAAGTGTTTAAATACTACTCAAGCCCGATGGTGTGTCGTAAGATTAAATCGCCGATCATTAAGGGGTTGTTAATCGCGCGAAACAATCGTCCGGTGCAGTGTTCTCACAATCACCTCTCCCTTTAACGCGATTCAACCCTCGTCTATTTCTTCAATTTTTGTTTAATTTATTTCTGATCCTTGGAAAAATAGGATCCCTTTCCATAGAAGGGATTGATTTCTTCTCTTATTTTACAAATAAGAAAAACTAAGAGACAATGAGAGGGATTATAAAAGCTACACTGGCGATTCTCCTGCTGGCGTGTACAGCCCATGGTAAGTTTGAATATTTTGTTTCTTTTCCCCCGATATTTTGCAAGTTTGAAAATGAGTTTTATCATTTTCATTACACTCAATTCGCCATGCTTTGTTGTTTGGTTCGTATTTGCTTTTGAATGTCTTTTGCCTACTTGAACAGGTAATATTTGAAATTTAAAAATGTCAGAACTTAATATTGTTTCCTTTATATTCACTTTGGTCTCAGACTCTCAATTACATGTTATACCGTATTCTTGATGAACTAGTTTCAAACAGTGCTGTTAATTCTGAAGGGCACACATAATTACATAAACTTTGAATATCAACAGTAGGCCGATATGATTTGAAATAACTTAGGTGTTTTTTATCTAAACTATAATGACTTTAACCTTTGTCTAATTTCTGTAATGAGACAGGTTCCCATGGAACTGGGAAATAATGTAGTTGATTTATAATCATTGTAACCATATTTCATTTGTAATTGTTAATACATGTTAGGACTTTTGCCTGATTTGTATTTGTTTGTAATGTTATTAATGGAACTGAAAATGAAAATAAAACTTGAAGTTTGAACTTGGACATTTAATAAGACCATAAATGAATATTTTTCACTAACTATTCGGATTGGTTCTATATGAATGGCTCAGAGCATAAAAGTGAAAAATATTTTTTTTTCTTTGAAATGCCCCCCGATGTCGTGGTGATTTTTCCTTCATTCTGCCACTAACATGACTTATGTAATCTCTGTCTCAGGCATTGCTAAGTTTGTCATGTGACATAATGCGTGAAAATATGACTGGGCTTTTGTATAAGCCTTTGGGCGTGCTGTACCTACTGGGGCGGGGGCGGGGTCGCAATAAACATGTGCCAAGAATGCTGATTTTCGTGGGTTCATAAAAATATTTTCATTTGATATATTGCTATTAATATTATTGTGATTATTTCATTCTCTTTTATTATCATTTATATATTTTTTGTTCTTCATTTGTGTATTTAATTATTTATTTGTTTATTCACGCATTTTATTATATATTGTTAGTACCCTTTGGGGAGGACAAAGTCAGCCCTTTTGGGGTTTTAGTGCCCTATTGTATGAATCATGATCCAACATG
The DNA here is from genome assembly GCF_018143015.1 of Lytechinus variegatus. NCBI lineage: Eukaryota > Metazoa > Echinodermata > Echinoidea > Temnopleuroida > Toxopneustidae > Lytechinus > Lytechinus variegatus. The sequence goes on along the minus strand of NC_054745.1, from coordinate 26,256,328 downwards.
TGTAGTCAACACTAAGTGAAGATGTTTACTTTCTGGACATTCCTCATGCAAGGACTGAACGATAGAAATTATAGCTATTACGCCAATCTTACTTATATCAATGTCGAATAAAAAAAACTTCTCATATATTCAAATGTATATAAGTCTCTGTACGTCAATCATATTTTGTAAGCTTTGCATCATTTGTCTTCATCTGACTAATGCGTTGTATGCATTCAATAAACTGAATTTAAATTTAATTGAATCGAGAATACATCCCCTTCTTAAGTGAAGACATATACCTCATCTGCTTTTTTACTTTTATGTTTTAGGCTTGTATCATTTTTAAACGAAAGAGGCAATATTATATCGACATTTTAAGATTTATTTAGGGATATAAAAACCCTTTCTCGCTTGTCAAAAATCAGTGCTGTACCATAAAGCAGATATGAAATAAGTATAGGAATATATATATTGCCTACAGATCAATATCTTACATGTAGGTTAAGCTATAAGCTAGCAATGATTAAACATTTCGTGTCGTCTTTAAAAGATATTCCCCCCCCCCCCCCCGAAAAAAGGGATAAAAAATATTGTTTTTTTTCTAAAAAAAATGTTATTCAGTAAACTACGGTAATGCACACCGGGCGCGCTAACGGGCTTTAATCAAAACTAACTTGGCTTTCTGGTGGGATGTGATTCTTTAATTAATCTTTTTTTTTACATGAAGCTACTGATTTTGAATGATGTAATTTATATACACTTTTGCCTGATTTGTATTTGTTTGTAATGTTATTAATGGAACTGAAAATGAAAATAAAACTTGAAGTTTGAACTTGGACATTTAATAAGACCATAAATGAATATTTTTCACTAACTATTCGGATTGGTTCTATATGAATGGCTCAGAGCATAAAAGTGAAAAATATTTTTTTTTCTTTGAAATGCCCCCCGATGTCGTGGTGATTTTTCCTTCATTCTGCCACTAACATGACTTATGTAATCTCTGTCTCAGGCATTGCTAAGTTTGTCATGTGACATAATGCGTGAAAATATGACTGGGCTTTTGTATAAGCCTTTGGGCGTGCTGTACCTACTGGGGCGGGGGCGGGGTCGCAATAAACATGTGCCAAGAATGCTGATTTTCGTGGGGTTCATAAAAATATTTTCATTTGATATATTGCTATTAATATTATTGTGATTATTTCATTCTCTTTTTATTATCATTTATATATTTTTTGTTCTTCATTTGTGTATTTAATTATTTATTTGTTTATTCACGCATTTTATTATATATTGTTAGTACCCTTTGGGGGAGGACAAAGTCAGCCCTTTTGGGGTTTTAGTGCCCTATTGTATGAATCATGATCCAACATGTGTAGTCAACACTAAGTGAAGATGTTTACTTTCTGGACATTCCTCATGCAAGGACTGAACGATAGAAATTATAGCTATTACGCCAATCTTACTTATATCAATGTCGAATAAAAAAAACTTCTCATATATTCAAATGTATATAAGTCTCTGTACGTCAATCATATTTTGTAAGCTTTGCATCATTTGTCTTCATCTGACTAATGCGTTGTATGCATTCAATAAACTGAATTTAAATTTAATTGAATCGAGAATACATCCCCTTCTTAAGTGAAGACATATACCTCATCTCTTTTTTTACTTTTATGTTTTAGGCTTGTATCATTTTTAAACGAAAGAGGCAATATTATATCGACATTTTAAGATTTATTTAGGGATATAAAAACCCTTTCTCGCTTGTCAAAAATCAGTGCTGTACCATAAAGCAGATATGAAATAAGTATAGGAATATATATATTGCCTACAGATCAATATCTTACATGTAGGTTAAGCTATAAGCTAGCAATGATTAAACATTTCGTGTCGTCTTTAAAAGATATCCCCCCCCCCCGAAAAAAGGGATAAAAAATATTGTTTTTTTTTCTAAAAAAAATGTTATTCAGTAAACTACGGTAATGCACACCGGGCGCGCTAACGGGCTTTAATCAAAACTAACTTGGCTTTCTGGTGGGATGTGATTCTTTAATTAATCTTTTTTTTTACATGAAGCTACTGATTTTGAATGATGTAATTTATATACATATGTATTGAAATGAGTATAGAGAAATAGGTCTTGAAATTGGTGTCTTTTACATGACATATTAACATGGGACAAGGGTCGTTGCAAGAACCTTAAAATTTGCTTCTTAACTCTGGTTAGTCTTTGATCAAATTATCAGACCGATATTGACTCAAAGACAAAGGTTGTACTATTAAACGTAATCGGTATTTGCGCATTGGATCTAATTATGAAGCCACTCAAATTCAAACCATTCTTCATATGAGACCCAAAGTAACCAAAAGTTCCTTTTTGTGTGAATTTGACCCTCATTTAACTGCATGATCAGTGATTTTAGGTCAAGTAATGCACGCGGTCTTAGTCATAAAACAACGACCTTTGTCTCCACAGCTATTCGTCAACGTTAAGAATGTGATTATGATATTTGTTAAAGATTTAAGCGGTAGTAATTAATACCAATAATTGAATGAAAGATAAAACAAAAGAGAATCGATAAATGTCCTTCGCCGCTACATGTATTTCACAAGTAACACGATATGAATGCATGGTTTTAACCTCTCGATTAAAGTTGTAAAATAGCTGGTATTAGATCGAACCTTTCGTGAGTCATTTAGAAGTTTAAAAAAAATGTAAATTTTCAAAATTACGAGAGAGAGAGGCAATTGCCTATAATACATGGGCGGAAATGTCTCCAAAGTTAGGGGGACCAATTTGACAAGCCCCCCCCCCCCAAAAAAAAAGAAAGTTTATCACCAAAAATGTATGGTCATTTTAACTCATACAAAATTTGACAAGCAAAAAAAAGGGGGAAAAAAAGTTTTCACCCAAAAAAGAAGGTCATTTAGTCCAAAATACATGTATTATTTCGATTGTGAATTGATGTATTTATCTCCATCATTGAAGACCAAAAATGGAAGCGGGACATTTGATATTGTGTCCCCCCTACTATTTTGGGTAGGGGAGATACGTCCCCCTGGGATTTTCGCCCATGCTGAAATACCCACCCCTCCCCCGCCACCTATCGTCAATATTTAACCTAATAAAAATGTCATTTTCTTTTTCTTTTCTCTCTTGTGATATTTATCTACAGCCGCCGATATCTGCGGGAATAATATGACATATCCGGGAACTCTAGAATCTCCGGGATTCCCGAGCCCCTATGCAAACAACCTTGAATGTTCAATGACGCTGACGGTCGGCAATGGACGTCTAACTCGATTACAGTTTCAAAGCGTTGATTTTAGAGACGACGGCGATGGCGTTATGGTTGAGGATGAGTACGGCGCTGTCACGGTAAATCTTGATTTTGTTTTATTTTATTTTTTTATTTTTTTTTGCAAAAAGAACGGCGTGAGAGTTAGCACCACGTATACTTAATTTACCTACCCGCGTGGAAACCATACCATCATGGTGATGTTTGCCTTTATTTTGCAAACCCCTGTATTTATTTGACACTAAACTAGGTATTATTATTTGACACTGGGCCTAAGTTAATTGATATCATTTCAGCACCGACACAAACCACTGGTAATGGGTTTTACGGACTTTGTAAGTTTTTATCTTACTGCTGTGTCATTTTTTTCTTTCCTAGCGAAATAGATACCCTTTTTTCATTATTTTTGTGTTTTGACACCCTTATCACGTTACGTACGTAACGTGCCCTTCCGTGAAAAAGACATCCTTTTTACGTGTTTTTTGGTCGCGCATGGTATCCACTCATCAATGTAAGTGCTCCCCCCCCCCGGTTTTAATCAGATCACTTTCAACCTCCCTCTCTCTCTCTCTCTCATTGGCCCTCTGTAAATTTCTTTCCCCTTCCCTTTAGTGGGTGACCGGCAGTGCAATTCCCAAGACTTTTCTAAGCACCGTACTCCATGTCACATTTGTATCTGATGGGGTCAACACCAACGGAACCGGTTTCCAAATGGCCTACGACGAGTATCCTCGAGGTATGGTATTTATTCTTTGAAATTTGTTGATAATTCTCGTAATGAGACTTTCCGCTTTAGTTCTTTAGATTTTTATGGGCTATTTTTTTGCACTGTGTTTTTTTATTTCATTTGTTCTGCTTGATCCAACCTTTCCAGGTCTGGCATACAAAACACATGATTGTACACACTATGTTATACGCTTTCCTTCACACACACACACACACACACCTTTTTATAATCACGCACTCCTCTCAACCCTCACAACCCCACCAAGAAGTAGATCCCAACTCACACCCACTCCCTCACCCACACCCTCAACCTCACACGCGCGCTCCCCACACAACGCATACATACATCCACACTCTTTCATAAGCAATGTCACACACTTTAATACTAAAAGATAATGCATCACGCATCCACCCACACGCACAAACCCATCCCGCATACGCATGCTACAGGCGTGATGGCTCAGTTGGTAGAGCGTCCGTCTCACAACCGGGAGGTCGGGGGTTCAAACCCCGGCCGCGTCAGACCAAAAGACGTTAAAAGATAGGAGTTGCTGCTACCCTGTTTGGCGTTAGTTCAACGATTATAAGGGATAGAGCCTCGTCGATCTGGCGCTGCACAGTGGCTGCCGGGCCCACGATCAATTTGGGCAAAGCAAATTTTCGGAGTATTTCATTTCATGTCTATTTCGAACAATAAATTATGGATTTTCATTTTCATTTCATTTTTTTTACAGACACGCCTAAATTACCATACCTAAGCGTCCTCACCCTCACAAAGCCATGCAATCATTTGTTGGCTCAAAGTAACAACTTATTAATTTTTTCCCCATTGGGAGCCTAATTTTCTACAAGCTCTGCTATTTATTTAGGCTCCTCACTGTTTTACATTTTGTAGTGTACCTTATGCTTAAATACTTATGTTAGATATTTAATTTTATCATATCATTGATACACTATGTTTATGAACACATTTGCTATGTACATTATGATATTTGTTTCAAAAGTGGAATCAATAAATGAATCATATCTATGAATTCAGTAGTTACGATTCGATGGAGATTTCCAATCATCTATACAGTGCGTATCAAAAAAAAGTTTACACTTTGAAAAAATCCTGTAAAACTATGCATTTGTAATTTCCTGAAGATTTTTCCACATTTTAACATTGGTACAGGTCCATTAAAGCAAATAACGATATAACTGTCAAAAAATATTTCCGCTTGAGTGAGCACCACTTACTTTTGAAAAGTTAGTGAAAAATGATTTGCGCAGAACATTGAAATAGTTATGCGAATAAAAGTAGACCGTAATCATGAAGAACACATGGAATTTAGCTAGTAATATTGATTTGAAGATATCTTCTACTTTGTTAGACTTGTTTCCTTGCCCAAAATACTTCGAAGAGTGCATTTCGCCCGACCCCTCTTCCCCACACACCGAGCCCATCGTGACGATATTTGCTTTACACTGAGGTGTGATTTACATGGAATGGCTTAAGCTTGATTCCATTATGTTTATCATTGCTAAAATTGAGAAAAGTTTGGAGAAACAAGTATTTAAATGAAAAATGAAATGTAAACCCACTTTCAATGATAAAAACTCGGTGAAAAAATGCTGGAGATATCTGATATAAACTTTTCTTCAGATTCAGTTATGTCCTCAGATCCAGCTGGCACAAATAGGGTAAAGGTTGTGCTTAATAAGAGTTGAAATTTCACTATGGGTGGCAAAATTGTTACAAAATGCTGGAATGTATCCGTTTTATTTCAATTGACTAAAAGTGCAAGGGAAATGTATGATAAATGTTTCGTAGGGTAAGTTTGATTTCGCCCTTTCCCCTTGACACAACATTAAAACGAGCATTTCTGCGCAAACAGATTTCTGCGAGCTTTACAGAAATGGACAGTGCTCACTCAAGTGTAACATTCTGACAAAACTTTTACTTTCATTGGATAGATGAGACCCAAACCCAAGATTATACATGCAAAAATTACCAACATGTTGTATATTTTTAAATTCCCAGGGCTTTTTCAAAGTGTAAACTTTTTTTTGATACACACTGTATAGACCTTTTAACCATCTCATATACTTTATCTCTATCCTATATACTATATCACATTTTCGTTTCCTCTCACGTTTATTTGTTGTTGTTTTTTTTGTTCTTTTCGCGACTAGGATCACAGTCACATTTTTGTCTTTGTCATTTTCTAATAACATTCGATTATTCTTTGAGAAGAACTACAATTCCTATTTCACAATTTGAGGGCTTATATTCGAGAAAGTATGAAATACATCATGAAATGCAAAGAGTCTAAACAATTCAATTCAATACTTTATCCAATATCCATTCAAAACATAATACAAAGTTATATAAAGTAACATAAATGTACAAATTTTACAGACGAGCATTCTTACTTCGTAAAAAAAACAGTATGGCCCGTATTCTGAAGTCAGGTTTAACTTAGACCATGGTCTAACTCTGTGCTAAAATTATGGGAAGCCAAAAGTGTCAAAATTGTTATTGAGTTGTATGTTTCTTATGTTTACTGTGCTCTTTCCTGATTCATTGATAATGAAGACAATCATCTATTTATACTTCCTAGACAATTATGAATGATTTGATAGCCAAATGAGCTAAAATATGATATCTCTACTGTTAGTGATTTATGCAACAATTGGCTATCCATACTTAAACCACAACTTTAAACACGAGTCTAAGTTAAACCCGACATCAGAATACGGGCCTATAATTTGATTTGATTTTATTTTATTGATTTCCGTTTCACAACATAAGTATGATGAATATAACATGACAAGGTCGATAATACTGCAAAACATAATAAAATATATATAACATAATCTTAGACTTAAGGAACACAATTCAACAAAAAAAACCTTATGTGACATTTGTATTTTAAAGTAAAACGGAGGGTCTTGCCGAATAATATTGAGCATAAATGGAAATGAGCAAACAGTATGGTTAATGTTCGTCATATTCTTTCTAATCATAATCCTTTTTCAGACGCAGTTCCTGTCAAAGAAACATTTTACCAGGTGACTGCTAAGCCGGGCAAGCCACTCCACCTTTACAGCAACGACTACCCCATGTTTTACGATGACAACACTCACTATGTTTGGAACATTACGTCATCGGGTCCAATGACGATCACCGTGGTCGACTTGGAAATGGAGGTACGTGACTGGATGAAATTGACCGCGTACTCAGCGACCGGTGACCCGGTAGAAGTTCTATCGCAAATGGGCACTCCCACTATGAGCATGGGACCAATCATGGTAGCAGACATGGATTACGTCATTGCAGAATTTCGATCCGATTACTCGGATCGGGCATCGGGATTTCATGTAATTGTTGAAACAAACAGTGGTAAGTTATGGAATTAAACGGGTATAGGGTATAACAAGAATAAAGAGAAATACACTTACCGCCCTTTCACACGGTAACAAATATCGTAATTTGAATGATGTTTCCATTGAAAAATAAGGCTAATGACGAATATTTAGCACATGTGAAACCAAACCAGAACAGGATTAGAATCACGAACGCTAATCACAATCACGATTACAATAGGAATCATCATTACAATTATGATTCAAGATTCACGTGTGAAAAGGCCCTTAGTGAAAATAACTAGAAACAAGCAAAGTTAGAAGGGGAATAGGAAGCAAAACGATAAACGCTATAATGAAAATAACATAGTAAGATATATCGACCTAGAATATGGAGATGAAGAAAGAGAAGGCATTTTTTTGAAAAATAAGTATGAGAACTTAAAGGGACTAGAAAAAAGAAAGAGAGGAACAAGAAGGTGAAAAGGAGACGAAAAGCGTAAAGAAGAAGGCGGAAGAGTGATACTATAAAAAATAAAAAGGGAGAAGAACGAGGAGATTTAAGAAGAGTTGAAGAGGAAGAACATGAGACATTATAGAAAGGATAAGAGTACGAAGAAAGTTGGAAGAGAAAATGATGATGGTAGAAAAAGATCAGAAAGCAGAAAAAGGAGAATATGGAATAGAAGGATGAGGTAATAGTCTTCTTTTGTTTACGTATTATGTTGGAAAATATCTGCACATTTTAAAAAATATTGGGTTAAGTTTTTACCACTCCGAGGGTAGTTGTGTGTCCAACCCATTTGGGGCAGTATTTTACCCAATGCGGGAAGCACATTGTCCAGTAAGGTTTAAAAAAGCAGCAATTACTTTAGAATTTGAAACATTTTCATCACACTGGATAAGTAAAAATGCCCAAAAGAAATGCCCAATATTGGTAGGACAAAAAATTACCCTCATTGAGCACTTCTACCAGGACCAAAATCCAAATGAAACCAGTTTGATTTCCAACTGGTTTCAATTGTTTTCAATTGGTTTTAACTGGAATATAACAATTTCCAGTTGAAACCCGTTGGGCAACTGGAAATCCTAATTGGAACCAGTTGGGTATAACTGGAGATGACTTCTATCTTGAAAGGTTATTAGCTGGAAATTAATACCCCTTTCATAAACCCCATTAAAATGAATTAGGCGGCTAATAGCAGCATAATTTGGTCGTAAAATTGGAGGAGGACAAGAGTTATCCGCATTACTCTGATGCTGCTATTATCCGCATAATAGCAGCATCGGGACAAGATTTTGAGTTTATGAACGCATTTCCAAATTATGCGGATAATTGCCATGGTGCGGTCACAAGCTCACCCTTTTCCAACACAACCACATCGGAGGGGGCGTGTCCAGTTGTCATGGCGATTATCCCCCTTTTTCAGGACGGGCGCTCGTAAAAATAATGCGGCTTATTTTCGGAGTTTATGAACGCAATTTTTATTGAATTATCCGCATTACTCTTAGGCGGCTAATTGGAGGATAGGTTTATGAAAAGGGTATAATTCTAATTGGAACCAATTGGGTAACTGGAAATTAAACTGGAACCACTTGGGTAACCGAAAATCCTAACTGGATCCAGTTGGGTAATTGGAAATGACTTCCAATTGGTTTCCAATTGGAAATTTTCCAGTTATCCAACTGGTTCCAATTGAAACCAGTTAATTTGCAACTGGAACCAATTGCCAAGTGGTTCCAGTTGCCCAATCGGTTTTAACTGGAACCAATTGCCAACTGGTTTCAATTGGTACCAGTTGTTCCAATTTCCCTATTGAAACCAGTTGGCCAACTGGTTGGAATTGGCTTTGCTCTTATTGATTTCAACTGGATCTTGGTCCTGGGTACCTATTACTTACAGTCACACCAACGAAACCACTCCAAATCGACAGATGGTATGTCATTTTAAATGACGTAATAGAGTTGGCCGAGATGGAGTCGGTTCTGCATATGTGACTGTGGAATAGTGACTCGATGTCTTCCCAATCATAGCTGTAGGCCTACGCATCGGAGGGGCAGTTGCCCCCCCCCCCCCCCCTACCCCAGAAATTTTGAACACTTTTTAATGAAAATTTGTCCAAAAAATACCAAAAGTATGTACAAAATCTTTTAATTTCATTTGAAAAAGGCAAAAGCTTCCCCGCTTTCGATTTTTTTTTCGAAAAAGTTTACTCGTACTGCCCCCATCCCCTCCCGCAAACAAAAAAAAAATCTGCGTGAGGCCACGATTCCAACCTTTGGATATAGAAGGAACATATCTTTTATTTCTCTCCAGTCACACAGATGGAAGAAAAACCCGAATCTTCATCCTGCGGAGGCAACTTCACACTGGAACAATCGGGTAAGAAATAATGCCTTAGTTGCTTCCTGACTTATTAAACATCATGCAATGACGTCATCACGCCGCCATCTTAGAGGCTGAAGCCATTGCTTAGTCTGCAAGCATAGCCTCATACTTCACACTTTAACAGACCCTAGCGTACCTACGGGGGGCAGTCTGCCCCCCCCCCCGACGAGCCACCATCCATGCAAAGGACGTATCCCTGCCCCCCCCCCTGACGAGCTTGAAAGACCTTTTTTGCCCCTCTGACGAGTTTGAAGACCTCTATTGCCCCCCCCCCCCCCTGACTAGCTTGAAGACGTACCTTTTTTTTTTGCTTGCTTGACAATTTTTTTTTTCAGGTACGAAATTCTTTCTTTGTGATTGACAACCTTTTTTTTTTTGCTAGTCAAATTTTTTGGCGGACGATTTTGCACCCCCCCCCCCTAAAATGGAAAACCGTAGCTACGCCACTGTAGCCACAGTATAATATAGTGAACAGTCTCACTTCTTCAGATTATGCATTATATGTAAATTTGAAAACTCAGGGTCTGTGCCTGCAGACTAGCCAATGACTTGCATGTGTTGGTGATCTGCATCCAGCTGGCCCGTATAATGACAACTCCTTTTACGCATATTCGAATATCCTCTGAAGGAGGGCGTTTTGGAAATATGACGTCATATGCATAAGGTCTGTACACTGTAAAACTACGGTGCTAAAACAACACTAGTCTGTTCTCAGGGGACCCCACCCTCAGGTGTTGAAAATACACCATTGACATTGAGAAACAGAATGTTTTAATATTGGATGTTGAATTTGCACCTTAAGTTTTACACTGATGTAAATTTCGTGACTTTTAGGAAGACGTGTAGTTTTAGCACTTTTTGGTTTGCAGTATATGATACACTTTAATGCAATCATGATACAGCCATGATGTCTTTGACATGCTTTATGTTATATAGAACACATATTATAAAGGAAGTAAATCAATGATACAAAGGCAGTTACAATATATATTTCTCATGTGGAAATATGCAGATAACAACACTGTGTTATGGATTTACAAATACACAGTAGTGAGAGCGGAAATATTAACTGAATTTCAACTGTGCGCCACGAGCATAAACTAGGCGTATTATATGTGCTGTTCCTATATACGCAAAAGTTCACAACTATTGCGTTTCCGTAGAATTTCAACATTCAAAAAGGCTTTGAACGGCCTTGTAGCCCGGATGTAGATAACGCAGCCAAAGCCTTAAATTAAACACTAATCTTATTTGAGATTTATTCAAGCACTATCAACTTTGGTAGGTCTTACGTGCATTATCAAAATGATGGTACAAAGAATCTGAAAGATTAATCTATTGACAATTCTGATTTTCACGACATATTTGTTATAAGTACCGGCCATTATTCTCGTGTGATTCTCTTTTCTTTTGTTTATATGTATAAAGAGCTCTTTTTAAACGTTTATCCAAATCGTATTACAACTATAGTTTTTTTTTTTCAAATAAGTACCTTCACGAAAACAATCTTCAATTTTTTTCTTGATTCACTAGCAAGGTCAAATGAATCAACTGTTTTATACAGATTTCATTTCATTTATTTATTCTACCATCAAAAGGATAAAAAACAGTACAATATACAGTATTGACAAAGTATCAGAAAAAAAACAAATAGAAGGTTCGGAGACCCCGCAGAAGCAATGCTTATAAAAGGGGTCACCATGATATCATGACACATTAATACATTACAAATAGCAATAATAGATTACTTACAAGAATCGTTAAAAAGACCGCTGGGGTTTTTTTCACATAAATGAGAAAAATTAAAAAAAGTTCCTGGACCTCCAACCTAATAATCGATCAAACAGTCAATCTTCAGTCATTTAATAAATCATTAATAGACTAACCAACCAATCATTCTTTCTATCAACCAATCAATCAATATATAAATCAAACAATCAAGCGATCAATCAAGCAAGCAATCAAAAATTCTATTTATGTTTCTATCAATATATCAATCGCTGTGGCCCATAGGATTAGTCTTTGAAACACAGGGTCGTGGTTTCAAATCCTAGCCATGGCGTAGTTTCCTTCAGCAAGAAATTTATCCACATTGTGCTGCAATCAACCCAGGTGGGGTGATTGGGTACCTGGAAGGTATTTATTCCTTGAAGTGCACTGAGCGCTGGAAAGTTGCTTGAGCTACAGCCGGGGTAATAATATCCAAGTCCTTTGGAAGCGCATAGAGCCGTTATTCATAATGTGTTATGCGCTATACAAGAACTGACTATTATTATTATTATCATTATTATTATTATAAAGCCATGTACAAATGTATCTCTCCATCCATCTTCTATAGCATCTGTTCATCAATCTATTCAATTGTTAACTTTCAGATCTAACAATAAATTAAGCACCAGTTTCTTGTTTTTTTTTTTACAGCTCTTTCCTTCAACCTGCCGGCTGACACATCTGATCTCTTCTGTGTCTACAGAATAACCAACAGCGAGACTACATCAAGGATTCACGTCTTTGTCGATGATATGAATACAGAAGAGGGGTAAGAATTAAAGACGGGGGCAAGAGCGATGCTGTAGGGGTGTATGATTATTTAAGAAGTGAAAAGGGGGAGAAACGAGGTAACGTTGAAAAATTAAGAGTGTGAATAAGGGAGATACGGGTCGTATTGGCTTTTGTTAGTGCTATTAGCGTACCTACTGAACTTCCTTTTCCCACATTGGAAATATGTATCCCTATTATGGAACAATTTTGAAACTTAATGAAACAAAATCTAAGTAGACGAGGGTGTTTCAAATAGACCTATGTCAGTATATACTCCAATGCCATTGACACTTTACGCGATTACCTGTAAAGGTACGCCAATGCATTATGGTGATGTGCGTGTCTTGGAAGTATATAAAGAAGTAGTCAAGATTTTAAAAGATTTCAATATTTTAACAAGCAATCATATGTCTTTTTCTCTCTTTTGTTATAGAATTGATTCTCTGCATGTTTTTACCGGTCTTGATCCCACCGACTGGTCCAATTATCGTCGCCAGCTCACGGGCTCAGTTAGTGATGAATACATCTTCCTCCAGGAAGGTCATGGTGTGACCTTGGTCTTCACTTCCGGGTCATCAAACATAAGCCGCTCGCTAATGTTAACCGTGGATCATGTTCAAGGTGAATGCGCGTTATCATGACAAAGGAAAAACAACAACTAGAATGAAACGTACATTCACTACAACTACAAGCTTATCGAGTTGCCAACTCCACAGTATATCGTAAACTAACCAATGGTATAATGGTAACAATGCTACCATTGTCATGTTAATACATGAAAATGTCATATTTTTTGGTTGCGCTATACCCCTGCGATGCCGCCAGGTCGACGCTCGACCGTTGGGTATTACCGTATCCCATTTCTTCGGTTAATGGATCGTCCTGTCGGCAGCGCTATAGGGTACAATTTTCTTGTAAATCAAGATTATGTTGTTATTGTTGTATGCACTTATACAATGTTCTTTTTCACTGAAGTGCAACGATATATTTTGTTTATTTTAATTATTTTTATGACGAATAAAAACTGCAAAGATAAAAAAATGCTTTTTAAATGAATGTTGAATTGAATCTTCAAATTACATAAGTGAACGCAGACGAAATCGGAGAGTTCCACAAAATCGGTCCAAATTTTCTATTACAAAAATAACAAAATTTCTAAATAGAAAATAATTGCTGAGGACTTCTGTATTTTCTACTAATACTCACTTAGACCAAACCCGATTGGTTTATTATCAATGCGATTTATTTATTTATTCATGTTTAACGAAAATCGATAAAAAGAACAGTGGAGGATAATCCAGTTTGTTTTACACACTAACCTTGTTACATATTATGCCATTATCATTAGCATTGTTAACAATATTATCATTATTATTACTGATATGATTTTTATAATTGATATTATTATTATTATCATTATCATTATTATTGTTATTATTTATTACTCTATACTTAAATCTTTAAAACCCAGATTACGGTTGCGGTGGGACTCTGGATCTGACAACCTCAAATGGGGTAGGATCCATTCACATCGGGAATTTCTCCCCAACCATGACACACGTGTATTGCCAATGGCTTGTTCACACATCGATCCTGACAAATGTGAACGTACGTGTATCGTCGATGTCTGGTAAGTAATCATCAATTTCAAGTGGATTTCGAGGTCTAAATTGAATCAATACTAATAATAACAATATTGCCGAGAGTGTATACTGCTGCTTCATATTAAACGATAACATGGCTACATTGACTTTACTGTATACCACATTGAGTAGATATATTTTAGAAAATATAAAAAACTGTTAATGAAGAAAAAAAATGATTAGTGGGTTTTCATGTAGCACTAAATATTTTCATAAGATAATGAAACAGTCCGCGCTCGACCCTTGTCGTATCATAACTGCCAAAGGCTTTAGAACAATTACAATAAAATGATTATGTACGGAAACGTGTTTGACCAATAAGATGACATTCTATCATTTTATACCTAAAGAAATTAATAATATTTGTATCCGGAATAGAATCCCTGTATGATTGGTTGGAGATCGGTTACGGGTCCGACCCGACTGATATTGGCAGCCGATTGAAGTTGATGACAGGTGATGTCGGGAACCACACCTATTCTACCTACAACGGTGATCTCTGGATCGTATTTTCTGCCGAAGATCTCATGGCCGACGAGGTCGACATTGAACTCACACTTGATGACGGTAAGTTTTGATAAATGAGGTGATAGTGAAGATGATGATTTTGGTGATGTCGATGTTTATGATGATGGTAATGATGATGAAGATGATGGAGATGATGATGACGATTATGATGATGATGTTGAAGATGATAATGACGATGATTATGGTGAGGATTAGGTTGAGGATGATGATGGTGGTGATATGATAATGGTATGCCGATGACGACATGGTAATGTGATGGTGATAGTAATGAAAATGATGATAAAGATGATGTTCTTGACGATGATGATGATGTTGATGTTGACGATCATGATCAAGCTAATAATGTTAATAATACTTTAGTCATTTATTAACTTACAGTTTGAGTGGCAATAAAATTCTTAGTTTGATTGATTTTGTGACACCCTTAATATTAAAATAATTCTTATGGTTGTTCATTGTATTCATCACATCATAGCGTATCATTATCTAATCACTACATCTTCCCAACATGTTCCTCTTACATTTTGTTTTTAATTCTTATCAAATTTTTGGCTGTGCAGTAATTTGGTAAACTTTTTGATAAATGTGGTTTATACGGTGCTAAACTGTGATTGATAAAGCATCTACTTGTCAGAGAAAATAGTAGCCGGAGACGGGTAGTAGACATTTTAGTTGCTTGACCAGTAGGCCTATGTCTTTGGTACTGGATTAATCATGTTAAAAATATTGTTAAAGATTCACTGTAAATGATTGATATTTTATAAATCTGACAAAATTGTAATAATTGTTACAATTATCGTTTATATATTTTTTTATGAAAACATTAAGTAGACATTTATCTAATTCCGTGTCAACGCTTACGCCATCACCTTTTTCCCTAATAAAGGCCATTTCATACGACAGCATGTAGTATCCTAGGCGTGAGAAGTTTGACAATTTGATTCAATATTTTCCCATAAATATGTAAATTTAACATCACTTTTTGTTGTTGTCATTTTGACAGATGCTTGCCTGATTGAAACTCGCTTGGACCTGAACGGCGTCGTCTCCTCCCCTCAGCTCGCCGGCGGGTATTACCCAAATGATGCCGATTGCCAGTGGATAATCCAAGTTCGAGGCGGTTTCCAAGTCCGAATTCATTTTACCGAGTTCGATTTGGAACTCGGGCATGATAAACTCATTATCGGCGGATCAAATCTCATAGACGACAGCTTCGGGACATCGTACATTGTAAGTATAATCGTTCTTTCATATTTTGTGATTGAAATTTTGTTTTCCCATTTTTTTTTCAAATTCACTTTGGCATCATTCGATGTTATTTCTATTAACAATAAATCTTTTCAAAATGAATGAATCTTTGTCCAGTTTTTCTTTAAATGTTCATCATATTCATTCCATAATGTTTATTTCACATTTTTGCACTTAACAACCACTTGTATCTCTTCTCTACACATTCTCTCCAATCACTCTATTTAATGACTATTGGCAATTCAATGTATGTTTGCAAGTCTCTAACAACAAAATAACCGGAACAGCATTTGAATTAATACAACCATTTAATAGGAATAACAGATCAAATAAATATACCATACAAATCTATTTCAATTATAAGGAATATAATTTAGATTGTCTAGGATGATTATGAAATTCACATAACTCACGAAGATACCAATCAATTGTCTTCTGTCTTTTCGCTTTAATTCGTTATCGATCATTTTAACAGGTCATAACAGGATCTGAATTACCAAATGATGTCGTCAGTCGGTTCAACGGTCTCAATATCCGCTTCACATCCGACAGTTCGGGTACTGGTTCTGGATTCAGTTTTACCTATGAAGAATTCTGTAAGTTCCGCATTATTTCAATGTTGGTTCCTATTCGGTACGGGTATTGGGTAATGAATATCATTTTTTTATTATTACATTCTAAAAAATTGGGCGCCCGTGTGTCTTTTTTTTACGATCGCGACACGACCGTGGATCGAACCCACGACCTCCCGTTCATGGGGCGGGCGTTCTACCACTAAGTTCCTATATCCTTTCCATTCTCAAATTAACTTTTATATAAGGTCTTTGATGCAAGCTGCCCCTTCAAAAAAACCACAATATTCTAAGCCAATCGCGTTTGCATGTTTTTCCTCAGTCGAATGCCCAACCGGATACAGCTACAATCCGTCAAACGATACCTGTTACAAGTTTGTTGACACGCCCGCTGATTGGTGGAATGCACGTTACGACTGCGACAACGTCGCCGATGGTGACATCGTGGTGATCAACGACCAGGACGAGAACGATTGGGTCTTTGAGATGATCACTGCCATGCAGGGGAATGATTCAAGTGGTTGGTGGGTTGGTGAGTATATACTGGTTTGGCGTTCTTTCGAACAAAAATATCAGCTAGAAGAAGTCGATATGGACATGACTAATGGGACGAGGACAATTTCTCTTTTGTTTTTTTACTCAAGCAAGTAGAGTGAGTGATCAACAAGAAACATCAAGCATGAAGCGTGAAGGGTTAATTCCACCCCGGAAAATGTTGATTTTAATCGAAAAAGATCAATCAAACAAGCATAATGCTAAAGATTTCATTAAGATGCAGTTTCAGATGCAGATCAGATAAAAAGTATCACCTTTTTTTTCGTTAGGTTACTACGATGCTGCCATCAACGGAGAATGGGTTTGGGTAGATTGCCTTGCGGAAACCGATTTCGCGGATACTAACTGGCAGGTCGGAGCACCGAATAACTCCGACGACAACCATTGCGCGTACATGAATATGGCAGACGGAAAATACAATGATGACGATTGCTTCAATGCTAGACGCTATGTGTGCGAGGTCACTCGGAAGGGTAAGTAAAGTATTGTTATCGAAAGGGAGTTGAGCTGTTCAACAATACCAATGCAAAAAAATAATAAATTGCACTTGGCCTCAAGGCAGCCCCCCCCCTAAAAAAAAATCAAACAATATATAAATGTGATCTCGAAGAAAATTGTTATACTTACTCATGTTCATAATACAACTCCTAAAACAGTCATGGAAACAATGAACCTACATTTATTATTATTTTGAACTTTAAAGTTCAATTTTATAAAATATCATACATACAAATCAATATTGGTAGCATATTTGGTCCTCCCAGTGCATCAGTTGGCGGCGAAGGAAGAGGATGGCAAACTTGATAACTGTTACCTGATGGTCCCAGCTCCCAACCAACCCATGCACTGAGAATACTAGTATATAAAACAATATAACACGAAGATAAATAAATTACAACTATCAACAAAAAAGAACATTTATAGATAAATGCAAAGGAAATGACAAATATAACGCCTTCACAATGAAAATCCCGGATAGAAAATCAACCCGTTCCAATCATGAAAATCGTTTGTAAACTGGTAAATATTGTGATTCTTAATGGTTCATTAAAAAAAAGCGTTTGAAAAAGATTGGAAAACTCATGAATTAGAAAGTCAATGCTATGATGTGAAAATGACATCTTGCTAATTACATTTTTCAAATTTGTTGTCATTGACAAGCTATAAAGATCTCGTATAATTCATCAGTTTGGATTTTTCTATGAGATCTCCATGATCTATTTTTTACAAAATTTGTCAAAATATCTTTTTATTTTCACCTTTATCTTAACATTCTAGATTATGTGGACTCTGATTGTTATCCCTCTAATTTCCAAGTTCTTGAAATTGATGACGACGAGGTTTCATTGTCTTTCAACAATTCAGAATTCGTTTGTGATGTATCCGGTTACAAGGTGCTTATAAGATCAAACGTTTCTCTTGAAATTACATTCACGGTTTTGTGTAAGAGTTGAGGTGCGTGAAGGATTAGCGCAGGTGGTGGGGTGTAGAGGTGTAGTTTAATTGGGCGCGGGGAAGTTTTAGTGAGGGTAGATGGGGTAACACTGTACACGTAGGGGGTGTTTGAGTATTGTGCTTGATTTGGTATAGAGATTGTGAGTCAGAAGATTTGATAGTGTGTGTGTAGATGCTTGTGGGTGTGTGTGAGAGAGATTGATTTGTAAGTGTGTGTAGATAGGGGAATGTAAATGTGTGGGTGTGGGAGGATAATTACATTGTGGTATAGATAGTGTGAGTCAGATTTGATAGTCTGTGTGTGTGTGTACATGGGAAATGTAAATGTGTGGGTGTGGGAGGATTATTACATTGTGGTATAGATAGTGTGAGTCAGATTTGATAGTCTGTGTGTGTGTGTACATGGGAAATGTAAATGTGTGGGTGTGGGAGGATTATTACATTGTGGTATAGAGAGTGTGAGTCAGATTTGATAGTCAGTGTGTGTGTGTGTGTGTGTGTGTGGAGATGGGGAATGTACATGTGCGGGTGTGGGAGGATTATTACATTGGTGTATGGAGTTGTGCGAGTCTGTACAGAGTATTGAGATAGGGCATTCATTGTGGGATGAAAGCGTGAGTGTGTGTGTAGATCGGCGAACAATGTACATGTGTGGGAGGGAGGATAAGTGAGTGGGTGATATCAAATCCGGTGTTGGCCTTGGTGTTGAAATGTGGATTGCTTCCCCTTGCTTCAAAACTTATCCAGAGTTTGTAAAACTGATCCAGATCACATTATTGACATCTCAACAACTAGTGAGTGACTTTTCGGGACCATCTTCATTTTAGGTTTGGTGTTATAATCGTGTCAAAGTTGACCTAACACCAACACCAAAAGGACAACACTGAACTTGAAATCACCCAGTGCGAGTCTGTAGATTTTGTAAGGGATGTGTGCGTGTGTGAGATGGATGTGCGAGTGCGTGTAGGTGAGATAAATCTAGATGCGTGAGTGTGGGAATATTATTGCATTTGTGTATATAGGGGAGGATGGGTGAATATGTGTATATAGAAGAAGGGTGAATGTACGCACGTCTCTGAAGAAGCGATAGGTAGGCAGTATGTGGGTACATGCATACATACAGTACATACATCATGGGAGTCTTCACATATATGGATACATATATATGCAGGAGCAATGAGTGCAAATGCCGTGTAGATGTGGGAATGTATCTTCGGGAACGTTAGACAGAGCGATCGGTGCGTGTGCGTAGAAGGGAGGGATCAGTGCGTATTTAGATGTGTGTTGGTGGGATGTGCGTGTGCTAGAGAAATAAGCTTGTCCTCGTATAAAATGGGAGTTGTGTGTGTGTGCGTGTGTGTAGGAGGGAGGGGAAATTATGGTGTGTATAGTTGGATGATATGGTGTCATGTGAGAAGGTGGGATTGATTGTGTGTGCGTGTGTGTGTGTGCTATCTGTAGGTGTTTGGGGGGTTATGTATTGGTGTAAATCAATGGCTCATTAATTTTCATTTCTAATCTTTATCATTCAAATTTGCCTAGATTCGTTACAATACCACGGAAAGTGGAGATTTTGTTGAAATTGAGCTTGAAGGCGCACTGAACACTGACGTCATAATAGGTGGTCTCTCTCCGGCCACAACTTATCTATTTGAACTGACAACGTGCACGGTCACCTACGGGTGCTATGGGTATAGCACTGCATTGTCCGTTCTTGGCACGAGTAAGTCAAAAATTACTATTTTTCCTTTGGGTCTTGTTATGGGGTCTTTTAATCTTCGTAAATGAATAATTACTTGTAAATATTGTTATTTTTCATGACTGTCTCAGTAAAGGTAAATAAAGCGGACTCATTAATTGGTACTAAGCATGACTTAGTAAACATGTCTGAAATACAGGTAAAAACGGTGTTTAAATTTTAATTCATCGCTATTTACTATGTGAACCTTACAAAAAATTTTGAAACATTTAAAAAACCATAGTTTTTATATAAAGAATTACACATTGAAAATCAAACTTTGTTTAAACTTTAACACTTGTTTATGTCGTTTAACTATTACTGCAAGGCTCATGCAGAAAACAGCGGCACACACACACATATATATATATATATATATATATGCGTTTCACTTGGAAGAATGGCTTTATTATATAGCATTTGAATAAAATGAATGAGTGTTATACATTTTTTTCCATCTCTTTTGACCTTGAATAGCCACTTGCCCTACTGATTACGAGCTGGGTCCAAACGGTCATTGCTACCGCTTCAGGATACTCGATCTCGGCTCGTGGTGGCCGACCGGACGCCGGACAATAGCTGTTGCGACAACGTGGCCAACTCCGATCTCGTCATCGTTAATGACCAGGCGGAACTCGACTTCCTGACATCACGCTCGGCTGAGATCAATGCCAATATGACTTGGTGGGTCGGTGAGTAAAATGAGTATTTAAAAAAAAAACTTGTTTGTATTATTAATTCTTTTCGTATTTGGCAATTAGTGCTCCGTTGAATACCGGTATATCTGAAAAAATATACACAAATGAACTTATATAAAAATGATAGTAAGGATATTGATAGCCGCGGGCAAGGGGTGCATGCACCCCCCCGTCCCCTTTACTTGAAAAAAAAACGGATATCAAGTTAATGTACTTTGAATGCTTTTAGGAAAACAAATATGACATTAAATGATCCTTTTTATAATAGATCTGATATGTCTGGGGCAATATGAGGAGTTGACGATGTATTCTGAACTTACAAGTATTATCATCATCGGAGTTAATGTTACATATAGAATACACATACAGCCACGAACGAATATCCGAACGCTGAACCCATAATTCAGGAGGGGGGTATTTGTTGTTTACCCCCCCCCCACACACACACACACTTGAATAGCATGACTTCACGGATTTACGTCATTGTATGCACCTTAATGATTTTTTTTTTATGTCCCCTTTACAGGTTATTCCGATCAGTCCGTAGAGGGCGATTGGCGATGGGTCGATTGCACTGAATCAACCGAATGGCAGAACGATCTCTGGGCCGATGGTTCCCCTGGCGGCGGGAGTGAGGACTGCGCTGCTCTTCAACCAAGCGGTGATCTCGTTTCTCTTGTGTGTGACGAAACACTGAGTTACATCTGCGAAATATCACCAAAAGGTAGGAAATTTTCATTGATTAAATTGTTCATTTATTTATTCTTTATTCATTCATTCATCTTATTCATTTAACTATTTGTTTAAAGATTTCGTAATCCTTGTCAACTGTATTTATCTATATATTTCATTAATTTATTAATTTCTTTCTATCTATCTAATACTTATTTATTAATTTCTTTGGACTTTTATTTACACAGGGGAGCATAATCGTAGATTTCAAAATTCCTTTCTACAACGGCTTTATTTACGTAAAATACACTCCCTTTTAATTGTATCTTATATATTTATATTCCATTCATAGTTGTTGCTATGCTCTCATCATTGATCATCCTTACAAGAAAAAAAGTCATAATCAAGATATTCTTACCTTACTCCTTATGTTTAAGTTTCATATAGTTTCTTTTTAAAAAAAGTAACATTTTGACTGTTATGTAAAATATCCAATACCTCTCCGCTCTTGTTTGTTCTTCACATCTCCATTACTTTTCTAAAACATTTTCCATTTTAGAAGTTGTTTAATTTTCTTACCATATTCTTAATTCTTAATTCCATTTATGCTTTCTTCCCCTTTTAATACTCTTCTCTTTTCTTCATTACTCTCCTTTTTTAACGTTCCCTGCTTTTTCATCATTAGCTTATCCTTTACGTTTTTATTCACCCACGTTAATTGTTGTACCTAATTTAAACACTGGGAACGATTCTCACGCTCTTAAAACGGGGAGTGAACTGTGTGTAGTCTCATTGACTGTGTGTTATAAATACATAGTCTTACCATATATGTTTTAAGACATCTACTAACACTATAGACAATGAATTGACCTCTAATTGTATTTGTAAAGAGAAACTAAAATGTTTTAAGAGGAAAAGTAACTGTTTTGCTATAATTATTGCGGTATAAATGTATTTAGTAGATAATTAGCAAGTTATCATTCTATATTACTATAGTAATATAGAATGGACTACACTGGCATTATGGGTCAGGAAACTGGCCAGGTATGGGTAGTTGAGGACTCCAGATGGTGTTATTGTTTTGCATCTGCTTTAAAGGTTTCGAGCTCCAAGATGCAAACCCAAGTAACCTTGCCGTTGTCGCCACGCAGACAAGCATGATGGTCACGTGGACGCCGTCTGACACCAGCTGTGACGTCATAGGCTACAGAGTACGTTATTGGCTGGCAGATGAAGCCAACGCTGACGTCAGCTTCGGTACGTATTGAACGGGGAGTGTTTTATGATGCAGATGGTCAGTGATTTCACTAGTTTGCTTTTAGTCAATAACAAGCAAGGATTTCGGTAGCTTGTCACAGTGGAAAACGCCATTTCTTTCATAAAATACACCATTCGTCTTTCACTTTACACAAATAAAGACAAATGTTACTATAAAATTGATTTTATATGAAATTCTAATTTTTGTTTACTTTCTGCATCCTCTCCTCATTAAGGCCCGATATATAATAAATGAATAAACCTAATGTCATGTAATAAAGTACAAAAGAACAAGTGGGGGTATGACATCATCAGCCCACATAATGAATATTCACAAAGACTTGCCTAAAACTATTTTACCGCAAATGCAAATCTTTAAAATTCAACAACTTCGTTATCTGTTATCTGATTTTGATCAAATTTTCAGCATTTTGCTTTGTGAATTTACTCTATTCATGGAGATATAAATATCTCCAGCCTGGACCATCCCTTTAGAATACTTACCCCGAACAAATACTTCAAATACTTATCCTAAGCATGTCAACTTTAAAAGAGGAGGGCGAATGACCGTTGCCAAATTCAAATACATATTTAAAGACAACGGCATACTTTTGCCATTGAATTAAAGGTCGTGTCAACTTAGAGCACATTTCAATATAAAATTGAATAAACATATAAATATATATTACCCTGACGTGGTACAGAGATGTTTGACAAAGCTATTACCCGTTATAATTGATAATACCTTTTTAGGATGATAACGCTGTTATCAACTTAAAGACCAAAGTCTATCTTCAATCACCGTTAATCATATTTACAAGGTAGCTTACGCCGTAGTATTTTTCTTTGATATAAAATAAATAAGTTAAGACAATAAACGCCATGAAAAGTCAGTTTATAGTCAACTTATATTCAAGCAAATAAAAAAGAGTTAAAAAAATACAGTTTTTAGTAGACAGAAGGTATTGTGACTGGTTTGGTCATGTACATGTGTATATGTTCTCTACAGAGAACCAAGTGGAAATATGTAAACATTACGAATTTGCAATTCATTTAGATATGCACGTGCGTCCCATTTCTGGGAACGTCGTAAAATGATTTCATAATTCTTTTTACATTCCATATGTTACCTAAACGAGCTAACAAAATATCAATCCTCGAGCATTTCCTGAAAGGAAGTAAGATGGAGGAAAATGACGTTCGGACGTATGAAATGTCAACTAATTGATAATCAAATAATATAGGATTTGTGTAGCGCACGTTTCCACCTTGTTATGTGCTCAAGGCGCACACCCCGGCTAAGCTATTATACCGACTAAGGTGCTCACAGGTTTTTGAGAAATGACTTCCTGCCGGTACCCATTTACCTCACCTAAAATAAAAGTAAAATCATGAGGAGTTGTCCTTATTCATTTTAGTTTTTCTGATTTATTTATGTAGAGCTGGTATACGGAGGTGATCAAAATAGCGCCACCATCGAGGGTTTGTTGCCAGACCGCATGTACAACGTCACTGTGGGGGCCTTCCTCAGTCAAGATTACGAGCTCTCACCAGTTGGACCCGTTTCGGTCAAAACAGGTTTGAAAACCCTACTGAAAGAGCATAGTGTAGCGCCATGTGTTCACAGTGTAATTACACTGTGTTTAGAGTGTGTTCACATTGCGTTTACAGTGTGTTCACAGTGTGTTTAGTGTGATCAAAGTGTGTTCACATTGTGTCCACAGTATGTTCTAATTCTGTTGAAAGTGTTTCCACAGTGTGTTAAAAATGTGTTTACAGTGTGTTTAGTGTGTTCACAGTTCGTTCAAAGTGTGTTCATTGTGTGTTTAGTGTGATCAATGTTTGTACACAGTGTGTTTACAGTGTGCTGACATTGTGTACAAAGTGTGTTGACAGTGTGTTCAAAGTGTGTTGACAGTGTGTTCAAAGTGTGTTGACAGTGTTTTCAAAGTGTGTTGACAGTGTGTTCAAAGTGTGTTGACAGTGTTTTCAAAGTGTGTTGACAGTGTGTTCAAAGTGTGTTGACAGTGTGTTCAAAGTGTGTTTACTGTGTGTTCACAGTGTGTTGACAGTGTGTTCAAAGTGTATTTACAGTACATTGTGTTCTCAGTGTGTTCACAGCGTCTTAACACTGTGATTACAGTGTGTCCCAGTGTGTCAGTATGTATTTAACGTACGTTCACAACGTATTAAATAAATTCCCACCTCATACATACACATTAATAGTCCAGGATAGAAGAGGCGTAACCTTGTTTTTTATATATATTATACAATATTTTTTGATGGTTTCTTGTCAATTCGAGGGTGCTGATTACGAATCTGGATGATGCCACTCGTGTAACCTTGAGCATTTTCCACAAATTGGCAAAATTCAATATGGCTGCCAAAATATGCAAGTTACCCATAAAAATCCTAAAATTGTCTGCACATTGGCGATGAAATGCATGGAAGCGTGTGGCAGGAGTAAAACACACTCTGAAAAATAATTTTTGACAAAATATTTATTTTCCTGATATTCAAAATGGCCGTCATAGTCCATTGTATACTCTATTATATACAATATGAATAGGGAAAACTATTTTTCACAAAAATGAGCACTAAACCGCAAAAAATCGCGATACATGAACGAAGTAATATATGCAAATCGTCATAAATATATTATTTATTATGTCATAAATGGGAACATTTATTTTGTATTTTGATGTCTAAAATGGCCGCCACTGGCCCAAACAGTATTGCGTACAATGCCAATGGGGGCCAAAAAATCACAAGAGTGATCACTAAAATGCATATTATTAAGATTAAACAAGTGGAATACTGACTAAAAACATAATTGTTAACCAAATATATTATTAATATGCCATGTATGTGATGAATGTTGTATTTAGATATTCAAAATGGCTGCCAAAGGCCCTAAAAGCATTATGCACAATGAGAAAGTGGGGCAAAGAAATCACAAGAGTGATCACTAAAATGCATATTATATGTGATAAATTCATGGGATACTGTTTAAAACACATATTTTCTAACGAAATATATCATTCAGGTTTAAAGTTTGTGTTAAATACTGTATTTTTATTTTCAAAATGGCCGCCAGAGACATTAACAGTATTATGCACAATGCAAAGTGGGAAACCAATATTCACAGGAGTGAGCACCATAAAAACAAGGTTTGGTCAAGTTTCTGTGGGGCTTATCCTAATTACTAATTCTAATTACTAATTCTAGACTAATTCACTACGAAGTGAAGGGTAGTAATATTGAACACCAACAGATGCTAATGTATCTATTTTGTTGACGAACACCCAAATGTCTCATCTTAAAATGTTAGAATGTGTTCATTGAGGGTAACGGGACGGACATTATATTGATTCTGGTTGACTTTTTGTTTTCTTCAATAAGTAGATAAGAATTAATATATCCTTAACTTCCCGGATATAGTGGACAAAATAATGTAAACACATATACATTAAGATAACATAAAGATAATTTCGCACTGTGGAGTGTGGACACCTCTACAAAGTAATTTTCACAGTGTGTTCAAATAGTGGACCACGTGATGATCAAAGCCCCGTCTTACCATGAGTTACGATTGATCTGATGAACCTTGATATGTCCATCATTGTCATAATTTTTCCTACAGGATATTGGCACAATGCCATTTGTATAAGGAAAAGGGCACACCCAATATTGTCAAAACTATATAGTGTGTTAGTGTACATCATATCTCAAAAACGTTTTGAAGAAAACACGCGCTTTAGATGTTGGCCATAGTTGTGGTTGATTGGGTAAATCGCAATTCTTTGTACACTGCGAAAACTCCGGTGTTGGCTTGACACCAGCCCGGAATCTATAATATGTCCACACCAGAGAATTTTTAAATAGCAGCGGTTTCGTTTTGGTCTAACACCAGAAAGGTGTTTATATAACACCAATTAGTTCTAAAACAGCATCGGTTTGATTCCAAACTGGTGTTGCTTCAATACTTCTCTGGTGTGGACATATATAGATCCCGGGGTGGTGTTAAATCAACACCGGAATCAGCACCGGCGGTTTTGCAGTGTAAGACGGAGCCCTGATTGACACTGTCAAAGTGTTCAAAAAGAGGATTCACATTGTGTTTTTCACTGTGGGACAGAGCGTTTTCAACAGGGAATCTTCCAATCCTATGATAGTGATGAAGACAATAGGCCTACATTGTAAACACTGTAGTGTTAGAACTGACACCAATTGGTGTTAATAGAGGACCACACCCTGAGGTGTTAAAATAACACCCTAGAGATTGAACATAACACCAAAGAGTGTAAATGTAACAACCATAGGTGTTGTAATAACATATATAGGTGTAAAACTAACACCACCAATTTAGCACCGGTGTAAAATAACTGCTGTGGTCCTTTATGTACACCGGTTAACACCACAGTTTTTGCTGTGTACTAAAAAAAATAATTATGAAAATTACTAACAATGATAACGAATTGATGTGATATTTTTGTTTTATTAAAAAATATGTATGATTACCACTGGTGTAAAAACGTCACATCTATTCATGGGATGATTTATTTTTCCACCCCACCCTCCCCCCCCCCCCCCCCCACTTGAATAGCATGACGTCATGGAATTCACCCGTTACGATTTGTTTAAGAATTAGATATATATATTTACATTTATCTTTTTAAGAAAGCGCTGCTTGCTAATTCCTTATTGTAATCACACTCCCTTTGCAGTCGCTGCTATCATCCTCCAGTGTTCACCCACCACCATGTCAGTACGAGTCCCCCTGGAGCGGCTCGGCGGCGCATCCCTTGGAACCGACCTTCAGCTGATGAACGATGGCAACTGTCAGGGAGTGATATCAGAGGATGGAATGGCCATCGTTATCACCACAAATCTAACTTCATGTAATAACGAAAGACGTGTAAGTACATTTTTATTCAAAATTAAGAATTAAGTTTGATGCGTCCCTTACAGTGTCAACTAATTTTGAAATTAAAATTTCTTTGATATTCTTAAGGTTAACACTAATATTTTATTTCATCTTTTTTATTTCTCTTTTACATACGGCTTTTATCTTTGATTACTTGATATGTCCTCTTTTAAAAATGTGCCTATACTGGACTTTAAATGTGAATGTATACAATTAATATGTACAATCGGCAATGTGCACACATTGTTTATTCACTTTGATAGCTTCATTAAACTTTGAATATACTTTCTCACAATCAACTATACATAATACCCACAACTGTTCTAACCTTCATTTCGATGAATGAGTGTCACTGTTGGTCAGGTTTCATTTTTACGAATGTGACATGACCACACTAAGCCTATGCTCATGTTTTACTTAAACTCACACAGCAAAAACTGTGGTGTTAACCGGTGTACATAGAGGACCACACCAGTTGACACCGGTGTTTAATTGGTGATGTTAGTTTTACACCTATAGGTGTTATTACAACACCTTTTGTTGTTACATTTACACTCTTTGGTGTTATGTTTAATCTATAGTGTGTAATTTTAGCACCTCAGGGTGTGGTCCTCTATTAACACCAATTGGTGTCAGTTTTAACACTGCAGTTTTTTACAGTGCATTTGTTCTATTGTAACACCCTTCCACACTGTGAATTGTCTTATTCCTCCTTGATATGTTCACATTATTTCCACGGTAAAAACCCCATCCGTTAAATAATCCAGCTCATGTTTCTTTATCTAATTTGATCTTCACTTTTTCAACCACTTTCCAAATGATACTTTTGATTTGATTTTTTGTTTTACATTCCACAAAAAACCCTACATCTTTAGCAAATGAGAAAATAATGACAATTACTTTCACTTATTTACAAAGTAATCGTGGTAATATCAAATTAATTTGACGAAGATATAAGTGAAACAATGTTGAATTTGCATTTTTTCTTCACCGTCATCAAATTATAGGAAGATGCCACGTTCGAGTATTACAGCAATACAGTGGTTGAGAGAGAGTACGGGGTTGTCACCCGCGTATCTGATGTGTATATTCCCTTCACCTGCACCTACAACCGAACCGGGCGAGTGGGACTACGCTCGTACGAGCTCAAGAATTATCGTCTCAACGTCACCAAAGAGTCCAGCGGCCAGTATGCCTTCGCTTTGGATATATATAGGTCAGTTTATGATTTTAAGAAATTCGTACCCATATTTTTAAGATTGATATCTGTCGGGTTGAAGTCGTTCAACAATTAATGGGTGTATCTGCAAGGTTTTTGACAAATCTCTTATTACAGTGTATGGCAACATTCCGGCAGATACCAACAGAAAAATATACGGATATAATATTTCATGAAATTCTGTAGGTGTTATAACTTATCATTTTAATATTGCTCTTCGTCGAAAAAGCTTTAAAGTAGATGTCCTCTGTCTCTTGTTAACCATTCCCCTTTTATTTCTTATCTTTTGTAATTCAAGATTTATTGATCCTTTTCATCAAAATATACATGACAAAACATTCATGATATAATGGATCACATATAAAAGTTCATTCCCTTTTTATGTTGCTAATGTCAATTCCTCTTTTCTGTCAGGATAAATCGTTACTGATGTATAATCCTTTGGATTTGATTTTAAAAGGGAGTTTAAGGGTGAATTAAAAGTAGGCCTACATCGACATTGTAAAATATGTATTTTTTCAATTCTTGGGTGATATTGGCATTCTCAAGCCACAATTCTTTGTTAACATAATATCATATAATCAAAAGAGCAAGTCATTTCTCAGGACTGCTTCCATTGTGTCAATTATTCCACTTTGTTGAAAGGCCAGTTTTGACAACCTGGATTAAAAAGGGTTAAATCTAGGGTTAGCGTTAGTGTTTGGAAAAACATGACGAAAATATGGTCAACCGGATAAAGAAGACTTTGAATTATATATCAGTGAACAAATCTCAATATTGATAAGAAGTTATTTTCTTGAATTGAATTGACTTGTTTCAGAGATGAAGGTTTTGAGGAGAAGTATCTTGAAGAAGACTATCCTGTCGATATGGATCTCAATGATGACCTCTACTTCGGTGCTTCAGTTCCATCACAGGAAGGGACCTTGGACCTGTCAATCACCCGTTGTGTGGCCACGCCCTCAAGTTCATTCAATGACGACCAATTCCTTTTTATCGAAGATGGGTAAGTCTGATACAGTTCCCGGCATGGGATTGAACCTGATGGTCAAGAGGTCACGTGACGCCCCAGCCACACTCACGAATTTACCTTAAAAATTTTCCAACATGTACTTTTTTAAAGCTTTCCAAAACTAAGATCACTTCTTCATTATTATCATGATTATACCGTAATTTTTTGTAATTTCTTGATTCTTTTGTTACATTAATTTTTTGTTGATTTTATGTGTATTTTTATGTTTTTTTGTAAAACATTTGTCAATTCAGCTCAACATTTGGTTTAATAAATCTTGAATCTCTTGAATCTTGAAATATCATTAAATTCCTGCTTGTTGATGAAGAATAATTCATATTAATTGATACAATGAATAGAGGATACAATCAGTACACAACGTACGTTATTTCTATATAGATCAACCATTTTCAATACTTGTTGGCTTGAAACTTTTCACATATGGCTAGGATGTATTGCTCAGGTAAAGTGTTTTAATATCTACCCAAGATTCTGTCGTAATGTTAAACTATGTATGATCCCAATGATTTGTGATCGTCAACTATATACATGTAGTTGTATCTTACTATTTACCATTACATGTGTGCTCTTTCTGTAAAGTCACATGGATTGGAAAGGAGGTGACATGACTTTTGCTTCGGCGATAATTGCTCGTCTAAGACCGTTAGGATTTCAATAGGGTTAACGTTGGTTTAGGGTTATGTATAGGACAGGGTATAGTAGTAAATCAATGGTTGAAGTTTGGTCATTCCATTAATGTGGGGTATTACAGCGGATCAATTGTCGCCAGAGCAAATGTCATTTAGTTATTCTTTTTTTTCCTTTTCCGGCATCCACGTGACTCCTCCTTATTCTACTGTTCATACATATTGTTTACATGTTTGGTTATGTCGAATAAAATAATAATAAACTAGATAATGTATAAGTTTACTATTTTTTATCCTAAGCTTTCCGTGTCTTTCTATTTTTAAAATAGCTAAAATTTTCTGTCTCCTCCCCATATTTGAACATTGTCTCTTTTATTTCTTTTATTGTCTATTAGCTGTTCTGTCGATGAAGGTACAGTAATCCAACCGGATGAGCTTGACTTCGTAGGGGTCACGATGAAGACCTTCCGGTTCGTAGGATTAGGAAACAGAGTAAGTCTATAGGGAACCAAGAAATAAAAAGGACGGGAAGAGAAGATCCTCCTCCTAATGAAGCCATTCTAAGGTTTTGTTATGTTAAATATTGTAAATAATCATAAAATATTGATCTATCTTGTGCAGATCTTACAAAAATACAGCACTGCTGGAGAGAATACAGTGTCACACTGTAAAAACGCTGAAATTCAACAGTGCGAAAATGTTCTTACACTGTGGACACCTAGACAATGTGACTGTTCACAGCGTGTTCACATGGTCGACAATGTAGATATGTGATTCGCACTGATGAAGTGCTCGAATTTAACAGTGTGAAGGTTATCTAATATTGCATTCCACAGTGTGAACACACTGTTCTTTCAAGTAGGGAGTGATCGGTATATCATTTTACATTAATTAAATCAATTAGTGCAATTTATTTTTATTTTTATAAAACATTTAACTCCCTCTCACCGTAGGTTACGAATTTCCCTAGAACACAGTGTCACGCCGTTTTTCACAGTGTGAAACCATTACCATACTAACAGTAATGATAATTTTTTTTAACAGTTGAAGTCACATTTTCACATAGTCAGTATGGGATCACAATGTAAACGCTCACCTTGTGTTTCCAATTATTTTTACACTATCAAACTTGAGCAGTTCACACAGTCCTCTATGGGAACACACTGTAAATGCTCATACGGTACAGTGTGAAACTGTTAATTTTGAGCATTGTAACGTTGTGAGTCGAATCTTCATTCCACAGTTTGTGAACACACTGTGAACCCTCACTCCGTAGAAGTGTCCACAGTGTGAAATTATCTTCATAATTGAACTTGAGCGGTTTTACCATGTTTACACTGTACTTTTCACATATTCCACTATGTGAATACACTGTGCACCATTGCACTATTATCATTATTATTTGTTTTGGCGTCATGCACCTGTGCCTGGGAGGCGAAAAGCGAATTGAATCACTATGACCTGCAGGTCTCTCCTCCCGATATAACTGATTGGGGGGGAATGCAGGTGGACCACTACACCAGGGTTTCCCCGACTCGCATATATACGAATAGTGCAGTGGGTTCTTAACGTGCAAAGGTGGTGACTCTCCTCTACACGGGGCCTCCATGTAACGTCCTATCCGAGGGACGGAGTGTTTTTCATTGTAACATAGCCTGCATCTATGAAACATGGGAGAAACGTTTACACACAACGCACTGGCTTCAGTCATCCGCCCAGGGTGGACTCGAACCCACGATCTTTGGTTCGACTGGCAGACACCGCTCTCACTATAGAGGTATCCACAGTGTGATATTACCAGAAAGGTCAAACCTCAAGATGTTGACGGATCCGAGTCCACCAACGGGACAGTCGTATCCACGCAACCCTGATGCGGGTGTGTGAGGATTCCCTCTTTCTTTGCCTGTCTCTCTTTCAGTCAACCCAAATCAGTTTATTCTTACCACCTCTCAATACTGACTATACTTGCATGGCTATTCTTTCTGTATTCTAGGTTTACATCCATTGTGACCTCCTTGTCTGTGACGCAACAAGCGGAAATCTTACTGAATGTGACGTCACATGCCCAAGTGGACTGAACGGTCGCCAACGTCGTGACGTCACATCCTCGAAATCCACGCTTGCGCGTAAGAGGATTAGCCGTGGACCAATCAGATTTAGACGTAGCTCAGAATCCTACGAACACATGGACTGGATGATTAAAGGTATGCGCATTGTCGATGTAGGATATTTTTTCTTCTTTTCCATTCTATAAGCAAAGAATGATTGATTGATAACGAATTAAAGCGAATTCTAATAAAATGAAATGAAATGGACACCTGAAAATAAATGCTTTTTAATGAAGTACTCTGATAAGCAAGATATATCAGTACAAGATACAAAGTTCAAGAAATATATAATATACAAATCATCATATCATTCTTGTAGAAATTAAATATAAATCCTTGTAAAATATCAGTGTTTTTATCAATATTGTATTGAAAGCCTATTTCATGTTTTCTTTATTATGTTTTAAAATGACGATATGAACTGTAATCAAATTCATTGGTTCAGACCAATCAGAATAATCATGATGATCTCACATACTTGTTACCTTTAAAGTAGCGTGAATGCCCTCAGCAAATCCTCGGGCGTGTTAAAACTGTTCCGAAAGTACCTCGTGCGTGTAACCCTCACTAATCTCCTCGATGGTGTGTACTATGTCTCATGCCTAGTTCCTACTTTCACGATTCGCGCCACGACTAAAACGGTGATCTCAATCGTGGTAATGATCGTAGTGGTCGTATCAAATCGTATCAGATCAGTATTGGCAATCGTACTGATCGCATAAAAAGATTGAATGGTTCATAAACTCTCACGATCAGTTACGGACGACAAATGTTGGCATTCGTCACGGATCGCACGACAGTTTGGATAAGTAATTGGATGAAGGGTTTTGACGGGGGAGGGGCAGGGAAATGTATTGCTGTACACATGCATGACTAAATCATTTCCAAACACCCCCTAAACGAGTTTTTCTCTGTGTGCAAAATAAACCTCTAAACAAGTTTTTCTCGGTCTTCATTTACAAATTTTGGCTCCTAAATAAGTTGTCGCCAGAATATGACCCCTAAACAAATTTTGTTCAATCGGGAAAAAAAACCCAAACACTTTACAGGAACGAGGAGGAAAATGCCCGGGGAAAAAGCTTTGGGGAAAAACATACCTAAAACACGTTATGCTAGTCTCAGAAAGAAAAAAAATACCCTAAATAGGTTGACCCCGCAATTGACCATTGACCAGTCTTTCAAAACCACCCTTTTTTTCTTGAAAATCGGTGTTTTGGATACCCTTGACGAGTCCACGCGCGGCCCGCGTCCAAAACTGAAAAAAAAACACCCCTTTAAAGCGTTTTTTATGGGGGGTCTCGCATGTGTTCAGCAATATATTGACTGCCCCCCCCCCCCCGGGGGGGTTGAATAATCAACAAAACGTGCCAAGCAAGCGATAGTATTTAAATAAGAAGTAGAAAAAATCCATCATTTCTAGATTCTAGGAATGTAGGGACAGGATAAATTCATTGTGGGAAGATTCCAAGCGGCGCGCCTCACAAATCAATTCATCTATTTTTCTACAGTCAAACACACGAACTGGTCTCACGAAAAGTTCTTGTAGATTTAAACTGATATTGATTTCAAATTTCTAGATTATGATAAGGGGCTTGAAAAAATCTCAATTCGATTTTGACCTAAGACTCTCGAGATTCTTTTTGATGCTGTATACGGTCGCGCCAACGAAACGATCTCCAAACTGACCGCTGATTTGCCATTCGAAAAAAGGTAATAGCTTTGACCAGTCTGAGCCCCGTTGTTTGAAAAATAACCATTATAGCTTTGCCATGCAATGGTAACTTCAATGGAACCCTTGATTTTGATTGGCTGTTGATCATCGTTGCCATTATTGTTATCACTTCTTCTTTCTTTTTTTTTTTGGGGGGAGGGGTCAAATAACACGGTCAACAATAGTCGTCGAAAAAGCCAAATTTATGTCTTCATTCGTCCATAATGTAACCTTACCACTCTCGTTGAGGCTGTGTTCAACCTATCTACTTCGTGCAATGGATCGAACACAGCCTCAACTGGAGTGAGGTCAGATTGCATGATTAACTGATATGAATGCATCATTTGTATATTGATAAGAATATTGGAATTCATTGTATCTGTGCGTTTGTTGTTTTTTTTGTTCCTGTCTGATAACCATATTTTGTTATGTTTCTTTTTATTTACAGACGATAAATCCACTGAAACGCAGGTTTCTGCGTTCAACCCGTGGATGCTGGCTATTGTTGCCATGGTAACGATCATGATCGTTCTCCTTGTTACCGTCCTGGTTGTCGTCCGGAAGATGACGTCAGTGATTCGTTCCCAGAATGCCAAGAGGGACGACGAAGCCTCGGTACCACTCATGAACTAAAAGAGAAAATAATCTCGGATGTTTCATCAAGTTCGAATCTATTTTACTATAAGTTTATTTTATCATTAAATAATCTGTTACGTCATTTAAATAAAAATCTCACATTGCTAAGAATCCCGTGCATAACATGATACGCAGTGAATAATTTCAAACCTTTCTCGACTCTTGAAGGGATGCTTCATTAATATTAAGCTTAGGACTAATGTTTAGAATATGATTTCGTTAAAGCAATACCAAAGAAATATTCCTATTATTAGGATAATGGACAGGAAGCTTGTTATAATGAAGTTCATGACACTTATGGGCATGCTCATTTTGTTTTACTTCATAGTATATCGTGTTGTAATCAAAATGTAAATGATAAAGTAACCATGAGTGGAGTTGATATGTCTTTTCCTGAAAATAGGGCTTGGAACAATAACAAGTTTGCATACAAGCAGTGTATTATTTGAAATAGCTAATCGCTAACGTTATGTCACGCAAAATGACAGGTAGTTTGTTACAAAGACACAGTGCAAGAGGTCTTAAAGAATGACCATCTAGTATCTTTTTACGATTTGGACATACTCTCTGCAAAGGGCCCATATTGGAGGTCCTCTTTGCAATCTAGAGAAAATTGCTAAAGAAATGTTCATGCTCTCTTGGGGGAAAGGGGGTGTTTGAAAAACCTTTCTAATCACGATCTTTTCTGAGAGTGGCTAACATGCAAAGGACTCAACTTGAATCACTTTGGAGGTAACATAGGGAAAACATATTCTGGTACTTTTTTATTGGGGTTGGATAAAATTTTGTCTGAGAGTGACCAACATATGAAAAGCATATTTCGTAGATGGTGTTCAAGTGGCGATGTCGAGTATAGCTGTATTAAATCTTTGTTTATACTATAAAATTAGTTGCTTATCAATACCAAATGGAAATTAACATGGGTTTGAGGAATGTGTAATAATCAAAATAATGCCATAATTATGTTCATTTCATCTTTTATACCTCAGAGAGCATGCTGTTTTCAAAATAAAGATAATTTAAGAAGTATGACCAGCGTTTTCGTTTTTGATTAATTGTACGCGTCCCCCGCCCCCTCCCAGCCCAAAAAAAAATCTGCGAAGGGCTATGAAAACATGGAAAATAAAAACGGAACAAAAAGTGATTATTTGAGTAACAAAGTTTGATTCACTTATGTCTCGTCTGTGAATATTACCATTACATGGCATGGTATCCTATGATATGAAATCGGGCTTTGCAGTTTTAAAGACTGAAATACACACGGACATATAATATGATTTAAAACAAATGTAAAGCATAACTGCGGTACTATTTACAATATAAAGATACACAATAATGTCGCATATTCTATTGGACTTATTGAATATCATATTAATCTACAATCATAATAAATACCATAATTACGCTGAATTAAGTGTAATATGAAACACATACAGAATTTAAGTAAAATACAAAATTTTGAATTTCTAAAAGAAGAGATGGTATGTGAAGAATGGGATGGGAGGGAGGAATGAAACGCGGGATAGGCTGAAAGAAGTTAAGAAAATGGGAAAGCACTTTCAGTTTGATAAATTTCATGAGATGTAACAGTGGATTTTTTATCCAACTTCTTTCCTCCCATAGCAGTGCTCAGCATATTCAAGGCTTTAATGTAATAACAATGTGTGACGCCATAATTGAAAGTGAAGTACGTCATTTTTCGTTATTAAAAGCCAAATGCATCGATGTTCTTTTCCGGGAGTTGGTGATCTGACGCTATTTAACAGAGGGTTACAAGTATTGGTTTTTATAGTGATCATGGTATATTTTGAGGGCACTGTGCCTAGCATAATGTATTACTGTTTCTAAAACAAATTGAAGTGGGTCCATGACATTTGCTCCAGCGGCAGTTGCTCCGGCGACATTTCCTCCGGGGACAGGATTTGCTCCCCTCCAAGTTCTACACACTAATCGAATGACTAACTTCAACCCTGGATTTAACACTTTACTCTACCACGAACTTAAAGGTCAAGTCCAACCGAGCAAAATGTTAATTTGAATAAATAGGGAAAAATCAAACTAGCATAACGCTGAAAGTTTCATCAAAATCGGATGTAAAATAAGAAAGTTATGACATTTCAAAATTTTTCTTATTTTAGCATAATAGTTATATGAACGAGTCAGTTACATCCAAATGAGAGAGTCGATGATGTCACTCACTCACTTTTTCTTTTGTTTTTTATTGTTTGAATTATACAATATTTCAATTTTTATGAATTTGACGCTTAGAACCTCCTTGCCTGAAGCACAAAATATTAAAGTTATAGAATTTCATGTGTTCAGGGTGAAATGAAACTTCATTTCACATGACAATGACGAGAAAATCAAAATATTTCATGAAATAAAATACAAAAAAAATAGTGAGTGAGTGATGTCATCAGTTCCCCATTTGCATACCGACCGAGATGTGCATATAACTGTTTTGTGAAATGAAGCGAAACTTGAACATGTTTAAAACGTCATAACTTTCTTATTTCACATCCGATTTTGATGAAATTTTCAGTGTTATGCTTGTTGAATTTGTTTCTTTTTATTCAAATCAAGTTTTCGTTGGGATGGACTTGTCCTTTAACCCTAAACCTAGCCTAAAACAATATTGCAACCCTTAAACTCTACACGAAAAAAAAAAGTCAGGAGCAATAGTCGCAGGAGCAAATGTCGTGTCTGCAACATCTAGGCATATATGGGGGGTGTTTCACAAAGATTTAAGTATGACTTAGATCGCACTTAAATGTCGACGCGTACATGATATTCAACGCGCAATCTTATTGATCAATACGCAGTAGTGCGCGTCCTCTTGGCATGATCTAACTGTTGTTGTTGTTGTTATTTTGAATAGGCAAACTAGTCAGTTTTGACTATTGTTGCCTTATAAATATGCTTTTCTTTTTTTTCAAAATATGATAATTTCTTTGTTCAAATTATGTCAGTTTGAAAAGTAAAAGAAAGAAAGGAAAGAAAAGTTCCCAGGAAATTGTGCAAGACCACCTCTCCTGCCCTGTATTAGCATGATTAGTACGTTATCCTGACAAGCCCAATGCTGTCATGCCTTTTATACTGCGCGCAACTAGACATTTAAGTGCGACTCTAAAGTCATACTTAAATCTTTGTGAAACACCCCCAGGGTCTATCTCACAAAAAGTGTCTGCATGGCTGATCCCGGTGGGAGAGGTATGAGGTAGGGAAATAATGAGAGAGAAGGGAGAGAAAGAAAAGAGAGTCCAATAAAGATAATTCCTACAACTTAAGGGGGCGACAGTTCTCAGTGAAATATTCATAATATTGTATGATTGCTTATCAAAATAGTACTTCCATAACATTGTTATTCGTTGAGGGGGTACATATAATCTTTCTTCGCCCCCCCCCCCTCTCTCTCTCTCTCCCTCACTCTATCTCCTTTTCCCCTTCTATCTCCTTCTCTCTCTCTCTCTCTCTCTCACTTACTATTTTTACCCCTTTATGTCGTAACCTTTATCCGAATACAAAAGGATCAATAACACTCGAGTGACCAAAGAAAGAAAAACTATTCAAATGCGAGGACTCCTAACGTCAATAAAAGTACACAAACGGTGTTGTGTGTGCTGTGTAGTTATTCTGAATAGCGTCGGGGTTGAATAACACTTTACACGACGCTGCGACATCTAAAAGAAAGTAAACTTAAAGATTACCCATTTCAACATCTTAGCAAGTGGAACAGACGTTTCTTTGGAATTCTGGAGAAGTTTAATTTACCTATCTCACGTTTCAGTTCCTTTACTGTTCGAAGATCGTCCGGTAACACTGCAGAAGTTTTGTCTGCGTGCATGGCTATTGGAAAGGGATCGCAGGACATTGTCTTCCAAAAGAAGATAAGTGAGGCCAGCCAATTAAGGCCGACCAGCGAATGTTTTGTTTTGCTCGTTAATATGACAGACGTCCATCCTTACATTAGGGAATAACACAACTCTCAAGTACGACTCTACTCTATTAAGAGGACTGTACTCAACGGAAGAAGAACATAGGAGTCCATCCAGGCTGAGATCATCGGTCTTATGACAGACCCACCAGTTGAAGATCATTTGGTTTATGGTGCGGAAAAGACAAAACAACAACACGTTGATTTCACGAAATGCTTATACTAGTGAATAACCTGATGTTCATCCGGGCTAAGCTCGTCAATCCAATGACAGACTCACCACTGTAGGAGATCATTTATTTTGTGTGTGGAAAAGACACAGCACCAGCAACATTCTTGAGTAAGATGGAGTTAGTTTGTTTCGAAAACGATTGATTGAGCCGCAACTTCTAATCGCAAATGATTGCTGGTTCCTTACCTGAAGACGTTTCACAAATGTTGTTTACTTTGAGTGAGTATATTTATATAATGTCATTTATATTGTAGGGATTGATTTTGTACTTCTATTTCTTTCCACTCTTAGTCATGAATCGTCCCTTTTTTCTAATAGAACATCTCTCATCTATATTCACCCTTTTCATCCTAACTTTCTATTTATGCACAGCACTCTCTTATACACTAACTGCTGTACAGTCCTCACACAAGGTTCTTTTGTATTTAATCACTCCACCATCTTTCATACAACTTTCTTCACTCCTCTCTCTCTTTTACTCTCCCTCTCCTTCCACCTCTCTCCTGATGATTGGTTATAATATTAAGTTAATGCAAGCCTAGATAATAATTTGCATATAGTTTGAATAGGAATATATCCTTTGTTTGTATATTTGAATATTCAGGTATACTTTGTTCTATTGATTGACATTTATATGAATATTGATGTTCCTAAACTAATTTGAATGGAACGTTGCCTAGAATGCAACAAGGCTTAAAAAAAACTGGGAGTTGGTCAGTAAGTTCTCAACCAGATAACATGTCTGCTGGGCTGCCTCTGTGTTAAGAGTTCTAGAAATGTGAGATTTTGTAAGAACCCCGTACTACAATATCTTAATATGTACGAGTGGTATTCCCTGTTGATATCACTCATTCAATGAACAAAGTTATGATATAACCTTGTTCTCAATTATATCTCCATGTGTGGCAAAATAAGGATGGCAATGTTTGGCTATATTTTCTCTTTTTCTTTGGGACAAATGCTTGATTTTTTTACACTGACAGTTCTCATTACACCTATTCGTCATACAACTTGTCCCTTAAGTAAATTTGATTCTTTAAATTATTATTTTTTTAGTAAATACAAAAATTATTCCCAAGTTACTAATGAAAAATAAATTGCAACTGTATGGAAATTAGTAATTATGGTCACAAAAGTGATATTTTAATCATTTTTAAATGTGTGCTCTGTACAGCATTGGCATGCCATAGTCCAAACTATAGATTCCCCACAGGCAGGGTGGTTGCAGTGAACAAGTGGTTGATATCGAGTTTTCGCAAACACATATGCGCAGACGCTTCCGGAAATGTTGAGAATATATTGAAACTGTCCATCATATCACAATAAACCGATTAGAGGTCATTGCCGAAAATAGGTGAACATGGACAGCAGATCTCATCATCATCATCACCATTAGCATCACCACCATCATCATCATCATCATATGTGAAAGTACTGTTCACCAGGCGGTGTACCATCGTAATTGTAAGCTGACGAAAAACTGCAGTTTGTTTTTTATATATACCGATTTTCGACAAAGACTGTTTTGTGATAAAGGGCTTTTGAAAATAGATTCTCACCTTTCCAGAAAGAGTATGCGTCTTGGTGCGAAAAGTCCCTATTACGAGGAGGACACCGTGCTTGGTTATTATGGTCATTCAAAATGGAACCTTGACAAGTTATCATCTCCCGACAGGCAGGGTGGTTGCAGTGAACAAGTGGTTGATATCGAGTTTTCGCAAACACATATGCGCAGACGCTTCCGGAAATGTTGAGAATATATTGAAACTGTCCATCATATCACAATAAACCGATTAGAGGTCATTGCCGAAAATAGGTGAACATGGACAGCAGATCTCATCATCATCATCACCATTAGCATCACCACAATCATCATCATCATCATATGTGAAAGTACTGTTCACCAGGCGGTGTACCATCGTAATTGTAAGCTGACGAAAAACTGCAGTTTGTTTTTTATATATACCGATTTTCGACAAAGACTGTTTTGTGATAAAGGGCTTTTGAAAATATATTCTCACCTTTCCAGAAAGAGTATGCGTCTTGGTGCGAAAAGTCCCTATTACGAGGAGGACACCGTGCTTGGTTATTATGGTCATTCAAAATGGAACCTTGACAAGTTATCATCTCTTGGGCTTCATGTAGGACCTACCCTTTTTGTTACATGTGCTTTCATAATGGGCCATAAAACAGGTAGAAATTCTGTAACGGTCTCAGAGTACCCTGTGACAAGTATTTTGTTGGTCTCACAGGCCTAATTCATTCCCCATAGACTCATGTGTTAAATTGGCACTTCAAAAAATTCATAAAAAATAAGGATGAAATTCGGGGGTCGAATGTTTACTACCAGTGGATAGGATTTATATCTGGCAATCCATATCTGACCAGAAAAGGGTCCCTCGACCGGCTCATTTTAAAAATAAATTGGCGTGTTTGAAGACATCGTCGGGGGGAGCAGATTCATCACTTCAAACAGCAAAATATAGCCCTAATCCTTCCGCCAGTCAAAATATAGTCCAAAATTTGTGATATTTCTTCCCAATTTAGGGAGGAAGTTCAGTAATTACCAAAAATAGAATCAGTGTTAGATGGACAATCATATGCATACACTTTGTCAATCAGCCATATCAAAATAAAAAAAATAGCAATGGGTTGGCTCGAATGAATATCTATGGCCTGCCACTAGTGATTAGGCCCGTGAAACCAGTAATGTTCCCCTACCCTAGACAATGCCTGAAATGTGTCATTTTTATAATAGTGTTGAAAAATATAAGCCATTTCTTGATTTCAGTATCTTATCCATTTTATACCCATTTCACTGTTCGCCCGCAAGCAGAGAGATCGCCCGACCGAAAAAAAAGATAAAAGAATAAGTGATTTTTGCATGTGCACGAGCGAGCATTGTGTCCATAATTATAAAGTTTCCGTTCCACTTGTTGCTGTATATATAATTTTTGCATTATCCTATGATAAGACAATGTGAAAACTGGATTTATAGGCCCGTATTCTGAAGTCGGGTTTAAACTCAGGTTTAAAGTTATGGTTTAAGTATGGGAAGCCAAAAGTATCAAAATTTTTATTAAGTTGTATGTTTCTTATGTTTACTTTGCTCTTTCCTGATTCATCGATGGTGAAGACAATCATCTATTTATACTTCCTACACAATTATGAATGATTTGAGAGCCGAAAGAGCTGAAAGTATGATATCTCTACTGTTATTGATTATGTAACAATTGGCTGTCCATACTTAAACCACAACTT
Organism: Lytechinus variegatus; assembly: GCF_018143015.1. Taxonomy (NCBI): domain Eukaryota; kingdom Metazoa; phylum Echinodermata; class Echinoidea; order Temnopleuroida; family Toxopneustidae; genus Lytechinus; species Lytechinus variegatus. The sequence continues at coordinate 26,213,987 of NC_054745.1, read as the reverse complement.
TAAACCTGAGTTTAAGTTAAACCCGACTTCAGAATACGGGCTATAGGATCTGTGGTATCACTTAGAATAACCTTCAGTATGATGCTCCATATCATAAAAATTAGCTGCCTTGGGGAAAGGTGTCTATTAAAACTACCATACTACAGTGTCGAGACCAACCTCCCTCTCCCTGCCCCCCCCCCCCAAAAAAAAGTTTTAGACAAGGTGAAAAACCAGAAAAGGAAAGAAAATATGATATTTCTCTCTGGATAATATGGCTATTTGCATTTCGATTTTTGTTAATATTTCGTCCAGAAGGAATTAATAGCTGCGGCCCCTCCAAATTTGTTTCGCTTATTAGGCTACTGCCGGGTACTAACATCAAAACAAAAATTGAGATTACCTAAGAACTCCTCACATTTTCTAATAGCTACCCATAATGCCATATACATCACTAAAGATAGTATTTCAAACCCAGATTCCGCCCCCCCCCCCAAAAAAATAATGGTGATGAATTTTAAATGATGATCTGATAAGACTACAACCAAGGTAATTATTTTTTCTTCTAGAATTAACGGAAGTCTTTCTCTTACAACGTCAATAATTTTATTTTCTTTCAAAAATCATTATGCAGAAGAACTCGGATGTATCGTTCTCACTGGCAATCACCATTAATTTCATGAAGAGGTATACATGGTAATAGAATGGCAACGATACCAGAGGAAGAGCCACACCCACTTGCCCCTACACCAACCCCACAACCACCACCACCTGAACCCGAATTACCCCCGTACGCCAGAGTCGATCCTAACAAGACCCCAACGCGTCCCGACTTGGGATCTCCTCCACCGTATGCAAGTGTGGTACCTGAAACATACACGAACAATGCATACGAAGGTGAAGGTCGATGTAATTATTATCAAGGTCATCCACAAGGTCAAGGTCATTCTCAAGGTCAACCTCAATGTCATGGACACTCTCACAGAGGACCACCGTTTCCTAGATATCATCATCATCCGCACAGACATGGCTGGATGGACCAATCCGAGGCCATGCACGATCTCGACGTCGACCACGGATTGTCGACGTCATTCCAACAATACAATCACTGCTCCTACGATGGCATGAATGTAAGTATTTGTGCGTTTCCTCATTTCTTCGGTGTTAGGTTTGAATCGGAATGAAGCGGGCTTGTAGTATTTGCTACATAGAATTATGCTAAAATACAATGTTCGCTCGTCGTGCTCGCCTGCAAACTGATCTACGAGCTTTGTTAATGAACAATGTTCTGTTGCTAGACTTGGACGAAGTCTTTTAAACTAACTATCCTCATACTTTTACAATTTGCTTCTTCCCTACATTTATATTTCTTATGTGAAAATAGGGCATATCCTTATCATGTTTATGGGCATGCCATGATGAAACGAAAGGTCTGAAGCTCACAAACAATAATTATAATAATAATTATACTTGCTTTAGCGCTTAACACTTACTTTGTCAGAAGTCTCTAAGCGCTCTACAGTATATGCAGCATAATTACCCTGGCTTTAGCAGTGCAGCTGTTACGCGCGCTGCGTTTCAAGGAATAAATTCCTGCCAGGTACCCATTTACGTCACCTGGGTTGAGTGCAGCACATTGTGGATCACTTTCTTGCTGAAGGAAATTACGCCATGGTTACGTCAAATTAATAATGAGCATAATGTTTGAAATAATTATCACCGACTCTCTCAATCATTCTCTCTCCCTCTCTATCCCTCCCCCTCTCTCCTTCTCTGCCCCCCCCCCCCATCCCCCTTTGCCCCATTCCCATCCCTCCATACTATGTACAGATGTCATATCCGCCACACGTGACGATTATCCGTGACAGCCAAGTCGGTGCGCCGGTTAATGTGAACTGCTTATTCGGTTTCGGATCTTTCATTCTCTGTTGCTGCTGCGTGCCGTTTGGAATAGCAGCACTCATCAAAGCAGTAGAGGTCAGTGTAAACGCATGGAGCTATAAACACAGCTCCATGGTAATAGAGAGAGAGAAAAAAGTTAAATTGCCAACTCGTCTACTCATCACATGGTCTATCTTCATTTAATCTAATTCCGTTCCGTCCATCAACATTTCGTCCAACAACTATAGTTGGTCCAATAATCATTTTGTCCAGTCTAATCACCATTGCGTCAATAATCATTTCGTATCATAACCAGTTGGTCTAATGTCCATCTTATTTCCATTCATGTCGCCCAATGAACACTTAGTCCAATTAGACCAAATGAATTATGGTTATAAGGCCATCTGGTGGTGATGTAGTGAGCGACCGAAATGGCAGTGGATAATGGACGAACTGATGGTAGACCAGATGATAGTAGACGATTCGGTAATTGGACGAATTGGCATTGGACAAATTTGGAACTAAACCGACTGTAACCAGTGAACTCGACGAGAGAGTGCAGCTGAGGAAGGGGGGGGGGGGTAAGAGCATGGACGAAGGCCTCAGCATTTGGTCAACAAGAATAGCTACAGGATGTACAAGAACATGTCCATGATTATGTAACCAAGGAAGCGACCGATCTGAACAAGGCTGATTTGATCATTCACTGATATATTTGTTTATTTATATACTTATCTTCATTTATTTCATTTATTCGTGTATTTCATTTATTTATTTACTTTGGGGGAAGCGTTGCAATTCGCAGATTATATTTCAGGGTAAACTGCAGTTTCTCCCGTGAAGATTTTTAGGGCCTGTACAAACGATTTGAAGGGAGATCCAGGGTTAAGACATATACAAATTAGGGTAGTAGGTCTAGTGGGTTTTTAACAGGCATAGACTATCAATTCAATTGAGAAAATAAAAATGCAATAGTTTGTCCGTTTTTATTGCTGGGACACAAATCTGGCCCAGTATTTTTTTTTAATTCACCGTTTGACCTAAATGATACTCAAAAGTGAAATATTTGATTTTCCTCTTTTAATACAGGCTCGAAACAGACTTTTAGCCGGGGACGCCGCCGGGGCCAGGAGAGCTGCGACATCGTCGAGAATGTGGGCTGGATCGGGGCTACTGATTGGTGCAGTGTTCCAGCTCTCACTTGTATTCTACATATTTTATCATAATACATAAACACTGTAAAAACTGCGGTGTTAAAACTGACACCAATTGGTGTTAATAGAGGACCACACCCTGAGGTGTTAAAATTACAACCTAGAGATTAAACATAACACCAAAGAGTGTAAATGTAACAACAAAAGGTGTTATTATAATACCTATAGGTGTAAAACTAACACCACCAATTTAACACCGGTGTAAAATAACTGGTGTGGTCCTCTATGTACACCGATTAACACCACAGTTTTTGCTGTGTGGAGCATAACACGTTTGATGTGTAAGAATAAACAAACAGTTTTGTATTAATATATGTATATCAACAAAGGTAGTTCTGTGGCTGAATGAAAATGACTCTTGGCCACGAGGTCAGGGTTCGAATCCTACCACAGCTCTTGCGTCCTTTGGCAAGGGGTTTATCCATATTTGCCACTCTCCACCCAGGTCTATTAAGCATTTACTGTTTTAGAGTGTGTGTATATGTTTACACGACCCTGAATAAAAGACCCTGGTTAGCACTCTCAGAATGGGCCGTTCACAGCTGACGATCCACTTGTCTTAAAGGGAAATAAACCTTTGGAACAAGCCTTGCCTTGTGTCGAAACAGAACTGAACCCAAAGAATAAGAACAAAGAAAGTTTGAGAACAATCGGACAAATAATGAGAAAGTTATGAACATTTGAATATGTATCGATCACTAATACTATGAAGATTCTCACAATAGAAATGCTACAACTAAGCAAAAACTGTGGTGTTAACCGGTGTACATAGAGGACCACACCAGTTATTTTACACCGGTGTTAAATTGGTGGTGTTAGTTTTACACCTATAGGTGTTATTACAACACATTTTGTTGTTACATTTACACTCTTTGGTGTTATGTTTAATCTCTAGGGTGTGGTCCTCTATTATTAAAAATTGGTGTCAGTTTTAACACCGCAGTTTTTACAGTGAAGACTGTGTGATATCACAAGTGAACAACTTTTCCCTTGATCGACTATAAAATACCCCCAAAATGTCTCTTTTCGCTTTTTCTAATGGGGACACAAACTATTCATCCATGATGTATTCTTTCAAAATCTGTATTGCATGCTCTCCTATAGAAAGAACACATGATCTTCTGATAGATGTGTAAAAGTGGCGGTTTAAGTGAAATATGTTCTAAAGTAATGGTAAGAGTTGTTCACAAGTGACATCACACATCTTTGTCGCATTGCCAATGGGAGGATCTCCATAGCATTGGTGGTCGCAATATTCAAATGCTAATAACTTTCTTATTTTGATTGATTTTTGTCAAACTTTCGTCGATCTGTTACTTTGATTTTTCTGTTTTCACACAAGCTATGTTGTTTCAAAGGCTTCATTTCCTCTTAGATGACTTTCCCCCATTTTTCATTACGAAGAGCTCTATTCAAATCAAGTTATTGCAGCTGTCCAGGTATAGCGTACATGTAAAAGCCAGTTCGTAGTTCCACTCTGCGCATGATCAGAGGAAGGTCATCGGTACTAAAGTGACACGGGGTTCAAATTTTAATGAGATAAGCACCAACTTAGGTGTCTTGATTAGGCCTATTCATAAATTCTTTTGAATTGTGTTTTCATTTATATCCATAAAAAAACAACGAACGACTTCTATTTCACAGTTTACCAAGTACATTGTACAACATGCTGTAATGTGTATCCAAATTAGAAATGCAACGAATACCTTTATAGAGTGTTCATTGGTGTGTTATTCTAGTCACATGGGTCCCGTAACACAAAGGGACTTGATTTTCACGATAGATTGTACATTGTAGTCAATGGAATCAATCGTAGAAAAATGTTGCTAAGCTTTCTGTTACTGGCCCCTGGTCTTTTCATATTCTTCATCCTGCTATGTAAGGCAAGCTTACCGTCATATTTTGCTTTGAAATCTGCCTATCATAATGAACGAAATCAAAGGTAATTTAACCAAAATTGTCCATGAAGTAACTACGAACTGGTCTATTGTGGTATTCAACTTCTATTAAAGAAACACCAAAGGTTAGTGATTAATCGTAGCCTTGATTTTCACGATTGATTGTACATCGTAACCAATGTAATCAATCGTAAAAAAAATGTTCTACAATAATTTATACACTGTAAAAACTGACACCAATTGGTGTTAACAGAGGACCACACCATGAGGTGTTAAAATAACACCCTAGAGATTGAACATAACACCAAAGAGTGTAAATGTAACAACCATAGGTGTTGTAATAACACCTATAGGTGTAACACTAACACCACCAATTTAACACTGGTGTAAAATAACTGGTGTGGTCCTCTATGTACACCAGTTAACACCACAGTTTTTGCTGTGTAGGAATTCTGTCACGGGCCCCAGATGATAAGAACAGTACGTCAGTGATCACATTTGGAAAGTTTGGAGAAATATGGATAAAATGTCGTGTCACCAGAATAAGGGCATACTGTAGTCTACAGGCACAGATCCTGACTGGAACTTTGATCAACAAGTGTGCCTCCACGCAAAGACTAGCACATACAAATCTTGCAGTGAGCGAGAGAGCCTTCAGTAGGCTGCCCATTCAGACCCTTAACTCGAGTGAAGGGTTTGCACAGCAGACGAGGCCAACTGCAGGGTAGAGCCACGAAGTCAAGTCATACTACAGACTTTAACTAGATATAGGCCACCCTCAATGACTTATCGCTTTGTGTTCGAAAATCATATAAAATCAATATTTATCATTAATTAATAGTTTATATTTTATTGGTAAATTATAATTAAAATGTATATAGGCCCTGTTTATCAAAACAATAAATTTGTGAGATTGTGCATGTCATCACTATGGATTTATCTTTATATTTACATGTATGTTTGAACGCGATTAAGATTGAGTGATTTATGAGAATTTTGAATATTTAGATCACTTATGCGATATGTTGATCCTCACGTAGGCAATCACAAGATCAGGGGAGTGTTTCACAAAATTTAAGTATGACTTTTACCGTGTTTACACTTGATCGGCTTTTGGTTCAAAACCAAAACCGATGCAGAATCGACATTTGGTTTATCCTGCACTGCGTTTACACGCTGTTACAGCTCGCTGTTCAGAACCGCGAGCCGATTCAAAACCGATTAAGTGTAAACACGGTATTAGAGTCGCACTTAAATACCGAGTTGCGCACGGTAAAGTTTGACTGCATTGGTCAGATCCAACGAACGTAGAGGGCAGCAACACATAAGCGTGTTGCTCTAAGGAAGGTCAACTCCGCTCGAATTTTGTGACCAGTCTAAAAAATAAGGGGGACTTTTCGGAAATTTGTCGAGTTGATTTTTTTTTCATTTATTAATTTTAAATATTTTTAATGAACAATTATTACGTCGGTTATTCTAGCTAGAAATATTAAAAAAATTACTTTTATTTTTAAAAAAATTATTTAGCTTAAATAATCATGATATTGACATTTTTTCTCATTTTTGAATATTAAGTCTATGACGAGGATACCTCTTATCTCTTATTTTCCTCTGCTGAATTTCGCTGCACCACTAATAAATGCATAGACAACCATCTTAATAATCGAGGTCATTTTTCTGGCCTGGGTGCGCCGAGTCTGGGCCGGTCGCGTAGCTACTAGTAACGTTAATGATGCGCTGGGGCTTCAGTCGACTCGTCATAGATCTTCTAGCAACATACACAATGACGTCTAATTTGCCTGGTCTGATTTGAAGTGCAATCGCTTCAGGGCTGAAGTTTATCAACGGTGATTGTTCAAGGTCAGATTTCAAATTTTAATTTGCATTTGACTTTTAAGTCTATAAATCTTAATACAAGGCGCCTAAACCCCGAAATCCGGGTCCGAAACTTCGAGTCCGAGACTATGGATGGCGAAAAAAAAACCCATGCATCGGATGCATTGCATTGGCTGCGCTGCAGCTGAGCTGCACAGCCAGGCGCTGTGTCGCGTCGAAGGTCGATAATCATTGAGCAACCAAACTTCCAAAGCCAAATTAAAGCTTGAATAAAATTAAACCTATTCACATTTTCCCTGGTTTTCTTCAATAATTTCTAAGAAAAATCAGCCAATTCTGGGAAATTGATTGCAATGTTACATCGTTTGCAGAGTGCCATCATCGTTTTGCGTTAGACTTAACCTTAGTTATACTTAGATCTAGGCCTAGAAGAAATGGGAGCTGGATATTATACACCATCTTAATTTATGATTTTGGGCAGAAAGTAGATTTGATAGACAGCATCCATATCTTAATTTGACCATTGATTCTGTGCAATCAAAGACTTTTACATAATTTGTTTGCCATATTGCAAGAATTGGTAAATTTTCCTGGGCCTGCATGGCATGGGCTTGGCTGGCAGAACGCGTATTTTTTTGGGGAGAAATTTCGAAAGTGAAAGAGCAAAGTGACTAAGCTCGTGATTTTATTTTTATGCATTATCTAACTGAATTTTAATTCTCATGCCTAACGGTAAGGCCTAACGGTAACTTGTCAACCATTAAATCGTCTAGTTCTAGATCTAGATTTTACCCTGTAGGCATTTAACGTACGGACTAAAAAAAATCATAACCTCCTAGCGGCTAGCCCATGCAGGCTGGCCTTAATTGAACCAAACTTAGCTTGCATGGACCAACCCTCAAATGATTTAGGCGTCCTGGCGTCCTATACTATAAAAGACAATGTGGAATTCATCTGTTTTGAGTTTATTATTATTTTAGTATTTTTTTATTGTTGCATAGACTAGTCGTGCTAGATCTATATATATTCTAGATCTACTTAGATATCCAGTGTGGAACAACATCTTCAACAAACAGATCGAGACTGGTCAGAGCATTTGTCTAGTTAGACAAATAAAGTTAGATCTTTAGACTTTGGTCTATCGATCAACTAGACAGGAATAACCGTCGTTTCTGGGGATTTATTCAACAATTTCTGACATTTTACTATAATCTCTATCGGTGAGTGAGCCAGCGCAGTTCAGCAGAGCAACCAAAATACAGAGACTGAAGCTTTTGGTCTATCGATCAACATGATCAAGATCTAGGTTAGATGTGGACTTCGCTTATTACTGATTGGAATGTATTTCTAAATTTATAAGTTTTGGGGACAATGGTGAAAAGAAATGATAACATACTATTGGTAGATACGTGAATTATTTTTTTTAATACCCATTGGCATTGCTGCCTGCTCTAATAAATAAATGAGTCACGGCCTATATGGACTGCAGATAAATGCTGATCGACGCCTAGCAGAACAAGTACCAGTGCTAGACTAGGGGGTTGAAATCTAAGCAGACGACGGAGCATAATGTAGCTTAAGCATAGAATGATGATGGGTTCAGCGAAGAGCCCAGAGAAAATAAGGGGGACATATTCAATCCCGAAATGCTTTGCGAGTGGTCACAAAATCGTCTCGGCGCAAATCACCTAATTCAGCCGTCTCGTGAAATCGCTGATAACAACAATCACCGATTTGGTAATGATTTTAGTTTCCTGAAACTTGCATTTGTAAAGTTTTAAATATCAAAGTATGTTTTCATATTTATGTATATCCCTCAACATATTTTTTAATGTTATCTTTGATATCGCTGTAGTCATTCTTTCATATTCGTTTCTTGATCACTACTAATTTGTTGTTGTATTTGATCGGCATTTGATTTCGTTGTCATGAACAATAAAATATGCGCGCAGCTCAGTTGCATGCGCGTATCGAGTTGACCTTCCTTAGAGCAACACGCTTGTGTGTTGCTGCCCTCTACGTTCGTTGGTCAGATCGTGTCATGAGGACGCGCACTACTGAGTATCTATCAATAAGATCACGCGTTGCATATCATGTACGCGTCGGCATTTAGGTGCGAGTTAATAAAGTCATACTAAAAAATTTTTGTTAAAAACCCCATGAGTCTTTTTTTATGAGAGGAAAACATGTATTAGAAGCTTCGCATTATGTCATTGATGAATTGAAATATCATTCGATGACAATGTTTTGGGTATAATTTCAGTGTCCAAAGGAGAGAGATGTATGACGTCATGTGCAGATCTTGTTCGCATTGCCAATTTTATTGGAGGATCTCCAAGGCATTAGTAATATCGACAGGAATATGGTCATATCTATCTTATTGCTTGTCCAATTTTACTCAATCTTTCGTTTTAAAGATTTTTTTTAATTGCTCGATTGCTTCGCTCGGTCGTAGCTCCTTTCCATGGATTGAGCTCTTTTTAGAATGCAACCTAACTCGATTTTTAAAGAGATTTGATGATAGAAACTGAAAACGAAAAACATAAATATTGCTAGCAGAGTACATTTTACATCATATTGCTGATGTTTACACAATGAGAAATTAAATCGGATTTTTTTTCTTCGCGCTCACATCAATTGTGTACTCTCTAAATGCAAAGTAGCAAATCAGGAGCCCGTTGCAGAAAGAGTTGCGATCAATCACAATCTAAAAATCACGCGCAACTTGATTTTCAACCAATCAACAGAGCGCATTTGGAACTTGCGATTGATATATTTGGCTTGCGTTTAATCATAACTCTGCAACGAGCCCATGGTCCCTAGACACAGTCCTCTCAGAGTGAGATGAGGAACTAGTCCTGATGGAATGAAATTTCTATTTTTCAAGAGTGAATTTTTACCTTTTTTTAAATAGTTTTAAAGAAAATGCACACTTTCACTCGAAAACGGTAAAATTCACTCTTGAAAGATTGAAATCTCATTCATCAGGGGCGGTATTCTGAAAGCACATTTAGCGGTCAATTAGCGCTAAATTAGCATTTTGGTATTCTGAAAAGTCACTTAAGTGCCCCTTTCCTTATTTGGCAGGGATGCGTTGCGCGCACTTGCAATAGTACGCGTTATGACCGCGCGAAGACTTAATTGAGTAGTTACGAGACCAACGAACGTAGAGGGCAGCAACACACAAGCGTGTTGCTCTAAGGAAGGTCAACTCAATACGCGCATGCAACTGAGCTGCGCGCATATTTTATTGTTCATGACAACGAAATCAAATGCCGATCAAATACAACAACAAATTAGTAGTGATCAAGAAACGAATATGAAAGAATATGACTACAACGATATCAAAGATAACATTAAAAAATATGTTGAGGGATATACATAAATATGAAAACATACTTTGATATTTAAAACTTTACAAATGCAAGTTTCAGGAAACTAAAATCATTACCAAATCGGTGATTGTTGTTATCAGCGATTTCACCAGACGGCTGAATTAGGTGATTTGCGCCGAGACGATTTTGTGACCACTCGCAAAGCATTTCGGGATTGATTATGTCCCCCTTATTTTCTCTGGGCTCTTCGCTGAACCCATCATCATTCTATGCTTAAGCTACATTATGCTCCGTCGTCTGCTTAGATTTCTACCCCCTAGTCTAGCACTGGTACTTGTTCTGCTAGGCGTCGATCAGCATTTATCTGCAGTCCATATAGGCCGTGACTCATTTATTTATTTATTTGAGCAGGCAGCAATGCCAATGGGTATTAAAAAAAATAATTCACGTATCTATCAGTAGTATGTTATCATTTCTTTTCACCATTTTCCCCAAAACTTATACATTTAGAAATACATTCCAATCAGTAATAAGTGAAGTCTACATCTAACCTAGATCTTGATCATGTTGATCGATAGACCAAAAGCTTCAGTCTCTGTATTTTGGTTGCTCTGCTGAACTGCGCTGGCTCACTCACCGATGGAGATTATAGTAAAATGTCAGAAATTGTTGAATAAATTCCCAGAAACGACGGTTATTCCTGTCTTGTCTAGTTGATCGATAGACCCAAGTCTAAAGATCTAACTTTATTTGTCTGACTAGACAAATGCTCTGACCAGTCTCGATCTGTTTGTTGAAGATGTTGTTCCACACTGGATATCTAAATAGATCTAGAATATATATAGATCTAGCACGACTTGTTGGTATGAGATAGTCTATGCAACAATAAAAAAATACTAAAATAATAATAAACTCAAAACAGATGAATTCCACGTTGTCTTTATAGTATAGGACGCCTAAATCTAGACCATTTGAGGGTTGGTCCATGCAAGCTAAGTTTGGTTCAATTATTAAGGCCAGCCTGCATGGGCTAGCCGCTAGGAGGTTATGATTTTTTTAGTCCGTTAAATGCCTTCAGGGTAAAGTCTAGATCTAGAACTAGAAGATTTAATGGTTGAAAAGTTACCGTTAGGCCTTACCGTTAGGCATGAAATCTTTAAAATTCAGTTAGAAAATGCATAAAAATAAAATCACGACGAGCTCAGTCACTTTGCTCTTTCACTTTCGAAATTTCTCCAAAAAAGTACGCGTTCTGCCAGCCAAGCCCAGGCCATGCAGGCCCAGGAAAATTTACCAATTCTTGCAATATGGCAAACAAATTATGTAAAAGTCTTTGATTGTACAGAAACAATGGTCAAATTAAGATATGGATGCTGTCAATCAAATCTACTTTCTGCCCAAAATCATAAATTAAGATGGTGTAAAATCTATCTAGCTCCCATTTCTTCTAGTCTAGGCCTAGATCTAAGTATAAGTATAACTAAGGTCTAACGCAAAACGATGATGGCACTCTGCAAACGATGTAACATTGCAATCAATTTCCCAGAATTGCATGGCTGATTTTTCTTAGAAATTATTGAAGAAAACCAGGGAAAATGTGAATAGGTGGCCGTTTATTCAAGCTTTAATTTTGCTTTGGAAGTTTGGTTGCTCAATGATTATCGACCTTCGACGCGACGCCAGCGCCTGGCTGTGCAGCTCAGCTGCAGCGCAGCGCACAGCCAATGCAATGCACCCGATGCATGAGTTTTTTTTCGCCGTCCATAGTCTCGGACTCGAAGTTGAAATTTAGACCCGGATTTCGGGGATTCGGCGCCTTGTATGAAGATTTATAGACTTAAAAGTAAAATGCAATTTAAAATTTGAAATCTGACCTTGAACAATCATCGTTGATAAACATCAGCCCTGAAGCAATTGCACTTCAAATCAGACCAGGCAAATTAGACGTCATTGTGTATGTTGCTAGAAGATCTAAGACGAGTCGACTGAAGCCAGGCCAGCGCATCATCAACGTTACTAGTAGCTACGCGACCGGCCCAGACTCGGCGCACCCACCCAGGCCAGAAAATTGACCTCGATTATTACGGTGGTTGTCTATGCATTTATTAGTGGTGCAGCGAAATTCAGCGGAGGAAAATAAGAGATAAGAGGTATCCTCGTCATAGACTTAATATTCCAAAATGAGAAAAAAATGTCAAAATCATGATTATTTAAGCTAAATAATTTGTTTAAAAATAAAAGTAATATTTGTTATATTTTTACCTAGAATAACCGACCTAATAATTGTTCATTAAAAATATTAGAAATTCACAAATGAAAAAAAATCAACTCGACATATTTCCGAAAAGTCCCCCTTATTTTTTAGAGTGGTCACAAAATTCGAGCGGAGTTGACCTTCCTTAGAGCAACACGCTTGTGTGTTGCTGCCCTCTACGTTCGTTGTACGAGACTTTTGGTATTCTGAAAAGTCTCATAGCGCTCAATTAGCGGACTTTCCAGAGGGGAAGGATAATGGTGATAAGAGGTCCATTATGTCTCATCATATCTTGCTAAATGTGGCTTTCATTTCGTATAAATATCATCAAATCGGTTTAATACAAGGAGGAAGGAAGAGAATAAAGGAGAGAGCTAAAAAGGGAATATAATAAAGGGCGATAATGTGGTATATAGAAACAAGTAAGATAAGGAATAGGGACCATATTTGGTAATAAAGAATGAAGGGGAAAAAGGAGACATAAATTGTGTACTTATGGGGAAAATATGACTATTATTTTTCTATATTTTCTTTTATTATTAGCTTCATAAACTATTTTGTTTTTGCACACTTTTTTTGACAATAATGAAATTGCCAAATCTCGGTAGATGCAGCAAGGGATGAATTAAACCTTGTTTCTGACAATGAAAAAATAAGCATTGACCCCTTTAATATTTAAACGAATATAGAATAAAATACAAGAGAAAAAATAGTGTGTGATGCCATCGTTTTCCCCACCTACAAAAACCTATAAATGTCATAACGTTTGTACATTAAATTGTTATTATATAATGTTCAAATTGTGATTGACAGCAGGGCTCCCTTGTAAAGCAGGCCTCTGGCTTGAATGGGACTACCCTGCTTTTTATAAAGAAAACATGAATAAATAAATAAATAAATTATAATGAATTTTCGGCTTTCTTTTTAAATAAAGCTTGTTGATATTTAAAATGTTTTTTTCAAATTTTGTTGGAAAAGATTTCTCATATAAATGAAAGGTATGTAGTTTTTAAAATAAGTAGGAATTAAGTTAAAGAAGACCCCCCCCCCCCTATCTTGGCCCCGAGACAGAAGCAAATAAAATATTGTAAAAAAAAAAAGAAAAAGAAAGAAAGCTACAAATGGATTCAGTGGATAAGGGGTTGTGAAAATCAGAACGCGTTCGAAAAAAAAGAGAAAAGCACAAAGGTACAATAAATAAGAGAGAAAGGGAAAAGACAACAGTTAATTTCAACAACATAACGAACCTCTAATCTCCGATGCAAATATGCTTAAGCATTATTTTTCAGCAAAAGTTCTTTGTATCAAGATCGTGGTGCAGTGCACCTGCAGCAGCCGGGCGCTGCGCTGCAAGGCAGCAAAGTGAAGAGACACTGCGCGCTAGGAGAAAAATTTACGTTGTAAGAGCGCATTTGATTGGTTAATTCGGCTCAGTAGGGGAGTGGCCTAAAGGGACTTAATTGAGCGCTAATAGAGTTTTCAGAATACGAATTTGGAGGTACATTAGCACTCCATGAAATGGGTAACTTAAAAGGATATTTAAGTGGAAACTTACGAGACTTTTCAGAATACCCCCCCAAGGACTGGTTCCTCATCTGGCTCTGAGAGGAATGGGACTAGGTACCTGATTAGTTACTTTGCATTTAGAAAGAATCTACCCCCAAAAGACTAATTAAAATGTACATTGATCGTGATTCTAATCATGTTCTAGTTTGGTTTCACACGTGCTAATTATTTGTCAGTAGCCTTTTTTTCACTGGAATCGTCATTCAAATTACGATTTTTTTTTACCTTGTGAAAGGGCGGCTTGTTGAAGCATTCATAGCATTACCCTGCTCCTTTGGAATTATAAGCCCGTTGTTGCAGGGTTGGTTTGCGTATGCTTGAGCAGGGCCAAGGGCGCCGGAAGCGGGGGGGGGGGCAGGGGGGCACTTGCCCCCCCCCCCCCCAAAAGATGAAAAATGATAAATTATTTAAGGACAAAAGTAAATGAAGGCACTTTTCTGCCCGAAAATTGTCATTTCCATTGTCAAAAATGAAAAAATTTTGCCCCTGACGGGGCAAATACATTATCATAGTAAGCCTCGCGTCTTTTGACGAACAGTTCCTCTGTGAAACATAGCTTTGATAAGCCCCCTTTTCCATCTTATTACAGTGTGATAACGTTTAACCTTTTAATGAATACATTTCAGACTAAAAGCGAATGGCAAATTGATAGTGGTCCACCAATGATTAGGTTTATAATTATATGATGCTGGCTGTGTCGTCTAACAAACGCGCGGTCGCCCAGAAATGCTAAGACCGGACCCGATATCACTAACGCGCGTGAACACTAGTTACTCGAGCAAGATATGGAATCTATGTCATAGCTGTCAAGCCCAGAAACCATAACATCTCGAGAAACTTGTTTCAATTATTTCATTTTCAACTAAATATAAATTGAGTTAATACAGTGATAACAAGAGAGTGGTGTTGGCTCAGTCGGTAACGCGTCTGCCCCCCCCCCCGTCGAAGTCGAACCAAAGATCGTAGGTTCGAGTCCACCCTGGGCGGATGACTGAAGTCAGTGCGTTGTGTGTAAACGTCAGTCTCCCATGTTTCATAGATGCAGGCTATGTTACAATGGAAAACACTCCGTCCCTCGGATAGGACGTTAAATGGAGGCCCCTTGTAGAGGAGAGTCACCACCTTTGCACGTTAAGAACCCACTGCACTACAGTATTCGTATAAGAATAGGGGAAACCCCGGTGTCGAGGTCCACCTGCCCCCCCCCCCCCCAATCAATTATATCGGGAGGAGAGACCTGTGGATCATAGTGATTCAGTTCGCTTTTCGCCTCCCAGGCACAGGTGACACCAAACAAATAATAACAATTCAGTGCACTAAAGAAAATACCAAGGTCATTTCAACTCAATATAGACATGTTATCGGAAAATTACACTCAGAATAATCATGTGTAGAGGATTATAATTTATAATTTGTAAAAATGGTGAATCCCACTCGAAAGCAACTTAGAGATAATGTTTAGACATGAAAAAAATAAAATCATCTGTGAAAGTGTCTTCCTGACCGGACTCATATTATCCGAGATATGAATAAAAATGTAAAGAATGTAAAAGAAAAAAATAAGCGTTACAGTACCAGCAGTACTGCTCTACTATAAAAAAAAATCTTAAGATATTTTCACAGCCCCATATTTTCCTCTATTCCTTTTCATTGGCATGATTGGAAGGCGTTTTGTCTGATACTATTTCAGCTCATATGTATTTTAGATTCCAAAGCTTCTTCCCATTACCTGATACTAATCAGATCGTGATGGCAGCTATGTTCTCTGGTTCATCCCAGCTTTTGTTATTCATGGACGTTTGCAAAAATTAAAAAAACAACCCAGGAGTGGGTGGGGCTGCAAGACCTAAATTTTCGAAGAAACGTAAGAGCGAGGGGATTTGTGATGGGGGAGCTTTTGCATTTTCTAGAATAAAATTGAAGGATTTCGTGCACACTTTCGGTGAATTTTGTGAATTTTGCCCTCTCGATCGGCGGCCCCCGGCTGCGTACGGTCATCTTTGTCATCTTAAAGTCTTTAAAAGGCCTATATTACATTGGTTTGAAACAATTTCGTTTGCAATAAGGCTCGTAATTTGCTGGAACTGCGACCCTGGTCATGAAGAAACACCAGGCTGGGTCATGAGGAAGCAGAAGGAGCAAAAAGAACTCCAAGACTGTTTAATTCTCAAGAAATTTTATTTTTGAATGCACTTAGAAACGCAACTTTTATACTCCGTTTTTACACAAAATCCTTACCGTGGGGGGGGTCCCATAGCCTCTCCCGCTCGATCGCTTCGGTATCTCACGCTGTCAAAAATATTGTGCCCCCTTCGGGATTTTGCCCCCCCCCCAAACTGAAAGTGTTCCGGCGCGCCTGAGCAGGTGAGGGCCCAGGTGGGAAGGGGGGGTTCACTACAAAGTGATCGTCATTTTGGTCTCGAGAATAAGCCAGTTCGTAGTTCCTTTCTGCGCATGATCAAAAGAGTCTACGCATGATCAGAGGAAGGTCATTTGTACTTAGGTGACATGGTGGTATAAATTCTAATGAGATAAGCACCAACTCTGATGTCTTGATTATTCATATATTCTTTTGAATAGTGGTTTTCATTTACATCCACAAAAACAACAATGCGTCTTCAAACGACTGGTATTTCACAGTTTGCCAAGTACATTGTGAAACATGCTATGATATGCGTTCAAAGAAGGAATTCAACAAATACCTTCATAAAGTATTTATTGGTGTGCTATTCTAGTTACCTGGTCTATTCAATTTCTTCATCCTGCTATGTAAGACAAGCTTACGTAATATCTTGCTTTGAAATTTGCCTATCATAATGAAAGAAATGAAAGGTCATTTGACCGAAATTGTCCATGAAGTAACTACGACCTGGTCTATTAGACCAGCAATAAAAAGGGGGTTTTGTTACATTTCTCTATTTTGTCACATCTACCAGAGTTCAAAGGGGGTGCTGCCTATGATATACGCAGCACTCACAGCACCTCCGCTTGCAGGGCCAAGAATTCCAGTGAACATGGCGAAGCGGGCAGGCTTGTGGAGGTGTATGTGGGAAGCTGGAGCAAGGAGGAGTGAGACACACCCAAGTTCAACAGTTGCTTCTCGGGCTAGCCATAAGAGCTTGTCATTATTAAGGCATGGACTTGTTTTCTTCCATGCATATTTCAAGTAATTTAGCATCAATTATTTAACAAGATGTGGACCTGTTGCTGCATTATGTGGACAGGCGAAACCTTCTCTTGGATTTGGACATTCTCATCAAGTGAGGAACTGTAAGTGGAATAAACTAATGCACTTTCCTTTTCTAACTGTTGTGTATACAGTAACTACGAAGGAATCAAATTTACCAACGAACACATTCCCATGCTGGGGTAATAATGATTTCAACATTGTGAATAATTGCAGTTATTTCAGTCCTCATGTGAAATCAAATTTGAATGGAACTTATAGGGCAAAGTAGCTCAGTTTATTGAATGATGTTTGCCTTCAATATAAATTGTAATACTGGAAGGGGAAAACGTGTTTCTATTAAAATTTGGGGATTGGAACTGGTAGTTTGTTAGTTAGGTCAATGGATGTGTACTTATAAATTATGATCTCCTTTTGAATCTCATTATCATGCCTAATGTTTTGCATGATAAAAGTCAGTTTTTCTGAATTAAATATATGATCTTTGTCAGTTTGTACAAACTGATAGAAATAGCATCATTGGTGACGTAAGGCGGAGAGCAGATGTCCTGTAGCATTAGCATCTTAAGAGATTCCGGCAGCTCGTAATGAGAGTTAATTAAAAATAAGGGAATTCATCTTTGCCGAAGTTGAGATACGTAATGTCTATGACAGAAACTGCAGCTCTAATGATGGCCTTCTTTTCAGAATTGATTTTCTGATAGAAATATATGTATCTTAGACGTGGGAATCAAATGCAACATAGCGTATTTGACAAGAAAGTTGGAAAGATTGGTAAAACTTGATTGCAAATTTGAGTTTTGTTCCAAAAGGAACGAAATCCAAAACAGTTTTGTTCCAAAAGGAGGCCAAATCCACTATACTGTTTAAAATTGGTTATTTTTTCCTATTTTACATATATGCATTAAATATTTTCGGTGCATGTTGTGGATATAAGTTCATACCATCAGTGCAAATTTTGATGAAAATAACAGAATTTTATAATATTAGAAACATTTTTGGATTTAGTTCCTTTTGGAATTAGATATCGAAAAGTCACCGTCCATAGAAGAGATAAAATATCTTCTTTTTAGGGGGGGGGGGGATTTCAGTGAAATAAACATCAGTAAAGAAGTAGAATGTTCTCTGTTAACCATATATATGTGTTCCTTATTCAATTTCCAATATCAAACATGTTTAAATTGGCAAAAATAAAATGACATTTTACTAAGGTTTTGTTCCTAAAGGAAATAAATCCATGAAAAATAACATTTCAAAAATTCTTTAAAAATTGATAATGATGGTAAATTTTTGATATCATGATTTCATTAATCTGAGATGATAGTACTATCATATATATATGGTTTTATTAGTAATTACTTGTCTCGACCGGCCACAGAAAAATTGGTTCACGCTTTAATTTCGTCCCGTCTTGATTTTGGAAATTCCCCATTGTTTAATCTACCCCAGAATCAGTTAGTGAAAGTTCAGAAACTTCAAAATGCTGCCGCTCGCATCGTTTCTCTATCCACCAGGCGCACTCACATTACTCCTATTTTAAGATCCTTACATTGGCTCCCTGTAAAACAGCGTTTTATGTTCAAGATTTTGTTGTTAACTTTCCATTGTGTTCATGGCTCATCTCCCCAGTACCTTATTTCACTGATCAAAAGTTATTCCCCTTCAAGATCCTTACGTTCCTCCCTTTCCAATTCTCTTGTTACCCCCAAAGTTTCCAAAACTTGGGGTGAAAGATCATTTGTTTACTCATCCTCGAAACTATGGAACAGCCCCCCTCATAACATCAAACAGTGCTTGACTTCTGAAACTTTCAAAAATTACCTCAAAACATTTCTGTTCAATTCTTCTTAATTTCTTTTATAATTTCCTAAAAAGCGCCTTGAGCACTCTACAGAGTGGATTTGGCGCGATATAAGTCTTAATTATTATTATTATTATTATTATTATTAAAATAGAACAACAGTAGCTAAGGGAAAGTGATGAATTAAAAAAAAAACTTGATTTACAGAAAAACACCCAAAGTGGATCTTGCTCTATTCGGAACATAACTATTCAAATAAATAAAAATTTAAAAAATTTACTTGCGTTGCAATTATGGTTACTCATTGTTCCAAGATAGTTAAGTGGATATGGACGAAGTACTATAGCATGCGATCGAAAACATAAATTTCCAAGTATAATAATTGATGTATAAGCTTATAATGTTTCTCTTTTGCTTTGATTTGTCTTTCTAATAATCTGTTTTTGTTTGTGGTAACTCCTGTAGGAACTCGGCAGGACAGCATTTTGCTGGTAAACGCCAGGCTGGTATATGACCAATTACCTATGAAACATTTTACGTCTAGGTTAATCAGTCATAGTGGCTGACGTTATCAAGAAGTCAATCAAGAAGTCTCATTCGCATTATCATACTTTTCGGGGGCGGATGTAAGATTTATTGGCAAAAATCAGATCAGGGCTCCATAACACAAAGGTTTGCGATGAATTGCAAATACGAAAGAACCGCACTGATTGGTCCCTGGTCAGTATTTCAAACCTAATGCGCGTGTAACATTGATAGTGATTGGTCAGATCATTTAGCGATTGATCGCTAATCTTTGTGTTACGGAGCCCTGGAGCCCGTTGCAGAAAGAGTTGCAATCAATCGAAACTCTAAAAATCACGCGCAATTTGATTTTCGACCAATCAACAACGCGCATTCGGGACTTGCGCATGATTTTTAGAGTTGCGATTGATTGCAACTCTTTCTGCAACGGGCCCCAGACCCTACAGGAAAATGAAATGACAAATGAATCCGGAGTCCAGAGCTAAGATTTTTAAAAACAATAGTTTAACCTTAAAATGATACTGGTGGTTAATCTGTGAAAGTGGTATGCCCTACCAATCGTCGTGGCTCCGATGGAACATGAACTTTGATTCCATGAAAAGGATATGAAATTCACTAAATATATAGCGCAAGGGCGACGCGCAGACCATGGCCCTGGGAAGCTTAGCCTTTCTATAGCATGTTCCTCTGGATTTTTTTTTGGGGGGGGCGGTATATCTTATAATGTAAATTGTTAGACTTTCGGGTCGTGTGGTCCAGTGGTTCGAGCATTGGACTTATAATCGCAAGGTTGTGAGTTCGAATCCACACTCTGCATGCCACTGTTTTAAAAAGGCCCGAGAGTAATATCTGTCGTCTATAAAGTCAGCCATTATGACGGATTAAGCTAGACGTAAAATGTTTTCCAGGTAATAGTTTATTAACCAGCATGGCGTTTATCAGCAAAACGTTGTCTTGTCGAGTTCCTTCGGGAGATACCATAAACAGAAACAGACACTTCGTTTACAAAGCATCACAGAGCCATGTAGTCACAAAGCTTGTTCTATTAATAAAGTACCTTACTTTCTTTCACAAAATTTTACATAAAAGTATCACTCGATCGGTAACTCTGGCGCGAATCCCTACACAGACACATACCGTTCATCAATATCGGACAAGCCATGTTATGAGATTGTAAAGTTTTTCTTTGTTTTTGTGACGCAGTTCTATGCATGTCTTCATGAATAGACAATGATGCAAAATTGGTGATTGCATGCATATCCCGCCTTTTTTTGGGGGGGGGGTTATTACATGAGATTATATCTATACAGGCCTATTCATTTTTTCACGTACATAGAATGAAAAAAAAGACAACTGATCTAATGCATATATACTTCACATTATTTAAGTATAAGGAAGACATATCATAAACACACTCATGTATGGAAATATGGAATAATCATCATTTCGTGTATTAACATCAGATGAAGTTAAGTGGGGACATCATCAGCACACCTAATGAATATTCATGACGATTTGCATATAAGTTTTCACCGTGACACAGAATGCTTTCAAGGACATAGAAATTTATGGTAATAATATGTTATGTTACGTTATGCAGGGCCCGCTGGTAGAGCAGTTTCCTAACTGAAATCTCCGTATACATTCGTAATTCCGAAGCTTCGTTATTCCGAAGGTTCGGATATTACGAAGGTTCGTTAATCCGAAAGCGAAATAAGGTTCGTTGTCTACTTGATTTTCAACCAATCAACAGTGCGCATTTGGGACTTGCGTTTGATTTTTTGACTTGCGTTTAAACGCAACTCTTTCTGCAAAGGGCCCCTGATGATACTATTTTTGATAAATATACACTCTTTGCAACAACAACAAATGTTCCAAGTCTTTCTGATAAGTTTTCTTTTAACCCTCTCAACGCTTGATTGATTGATTGATTTTATTTGGCAAGTCACCATAACATATATACAGTAGCATTAAAACAACAGGCTTGCACAGGATGACCCACGAAAGCTCGAAAGCTTATTTCCAGTGGGGTCCTGAATTAAGATAATAAAATGGTTCAATTATACTATTTACATATTAAAAATGAAGGAAAAAAATCAGAATTTAGTATTACCAATAAATAATATATATAGACAATAAATTAGATATATACAAGAATATAACGAAGAAGAAGAAGAAAAGAAGGAGAAGGAAGAGGAGCAACAGAAGAATAATGGGGACGAGGAGTAGAAGGAGACGGAAGAAACTGATAACGAAGGAAAATAAATAAGGAGAAGAACAACAGCAAAAACGTTGACGACAATAACAACACGAAGAGGAGAATAGGAAGAGATAAAAGAAATAGAAATAGAAGAAAGAACATATCGAAGCTTCAATCACACTATGTAAAATACATAATAATACCTGGTAGAGAAGAGAAAAGACCTAGGTCAGTATTCAGGCTTAATCAACCGTATAACATATCATTTGCATCTTCTTTTTGACTCTCAAGTGAAAGATATTCTTTCAATTTCCTCTTAAAATGCAAAAAGTTTCCTATTTCCTTTATATAATTGGGAAGGGAATTCCAATGTTTTATAGCATTGTAATAAAAGGAGTTACCAATACTCCCTATCCTTTCTGGTAAGCAAAAGTTGAAATGGCTGTTTCTTGTATTATAGTTATGTATTTCGGTAACGAGATTAAAGTTTGATCCAATGTAATGGTTCGATCTATTGTGATAGATTTTATGCACGTGGTGCAAAATAAGCTGCTTTGATCTTTTGTTGACTTCAAGAAAACCTGCTCCAGTGAGTTCGGTATAGCCAACATGGGTTCTGGGACCAGAACAGTTAATGAATCTAACAATTTTATTCTGTATAATTTTCAACTTCTTTTTATCGAGTTCGCTTATGCCACTATACCAAGCAGGGTTAGCATAGTCAAATAAACTCTGAATAAGTGCAAAACAGAGAATACGCCTTGCTTTTTGATCCATACAACTTTGATACCTGTACAAAAATTTCAAACGGGCATTCGCCTTTTTTACGATTGATTCTACTAAAGATGAAAATGAAAGGGAGCTAGTCAACTCAATGCCTAAATACTTTACAGATTCTTTCCTCTGAATTATCTTATTATTGTATGATACTTCAAATTCAAATGAAGTTTTATGATTACTTTTAGAACAAAACAGAATGCTTTCGGTTTTGCCTAAGTGTAACGATAATCTATTATCAGTCATCCAATCGACACATGTAGACAGCTGTTCGCTAAGTTTTTCCTCAACAAATTTTGGGTTGGAATTTGAACAAAGTAGTACGCTATCATCTGCATACAATAATAATTTACAGCCAGCTTTTATACAAATAGACATGTCATTGATATAAGTTGAAAATAGGATTGGGCCTAAAATACTTCCCTGTGGAACTCCACACGTTATAGGCATAATTTTGGAACGAATATCGCGAAAAGCCACTACTTGATGTCGATTCGACAAGTAGGATTTGAACCATGCTACAGTAGCCTGGTTAAAACCCAATATTTGTAATTTTTTTAATAAGATGCCGTGATTAACTGTATCAAATGCTTTTTGAAGATCTAGAAGTACCATACCAACGAATTGTCCCTTAGAAATATTTGTTCTCAGATAATCAGTCAAGTGAATAAGGCATGTCTCGGTCGAATAGTCATGTCGAAAACCTGACTGATATTCGTAAATCATATCAGTTTCTTTAAAATATTTTTCGATCTGAACACATACCGCCTTTTCAAGAATTTTGGATACTATGCTTAAAACACTGATAGGTCTATAGTTTTCAACAGCAGTTTTATCTTTCTTCTTATGAATAGGAGTTACTTTTGCAATTTTCATATCCTCTGGGAAAGTGCTAGTAAAGATAGATAGATTTATCAAGAAATTTAATGGTTTGTACAAACTCTTTGCTCCTTCTTTTAGAAATTTAGCAGGTATCAAATCTAAACCAGTGCTTTTTGATACATTTAATTTACGCAACTCATTAAAAATGAATTGATCACTAACAGGTAATAATTCAAATTTATCTTGGCTTATATTTTTTTTTTCATAAAATTCACGAATCTTTTCACTGTCTGCACTAAAAATGTCTTTGCAAGATGGAAGTTTATCTACCAACGTAGCTGCGACATTTGTAAAATAGGAATTGAATTCATTGGAAATAGTTATCTTATCATGACATAATTCTCCATCAATTGAAACGACTACTTCTTGATCCTTTCCATTTTTCTTTTTTAATCCCAAACTTTTTAGATTCTGCCAAAGTCTTTTAGAATCATTTTTATTTTCTTCTATTTTATTTTGAAGGTACTCTAATTTGGCCTTTTTCACCTCTCTTTGAACCATATTTCTTAATTTCTTGTATCTTTTGGAAAGCGTGTCATAATCCTGATCGCTTAGATTTTTCTTCATTTTTCTATACGCCACATTTCTTTCTCGAATAAGAGAAATAATATCTTTAGTCATCCAGTTTTCTGATCTCTGTTTAATTCTAATCCGTTTTTGAGGCGCTATCATATTCAACGTTGAAATAAAAGTATTTTGAAAAATTGACCAAGCCTTATTTACGTCAGTGCATTGGGTTAAATCTGACCAATCAACGGCAGACAATTTAAGATTGAAAGATTCTTCGCTATATTTTTTCAACGATCTAATATCAGTGGTTCTGTGAACACCTATAGCCAGCCTAATTTTCTTTCGTGTGCAGAAAGTAAAAGAATGGTCACTAATACCAAGATCAATAACACCACTTTGACTTATTTTTTGTTCGTTATTACAAATCACATGGTCCAATAAAGAAGAACATGTGTGTGTGACACGGGTTGCATCTTTGATGAGTTGGCTAAATCCATGAAGACTCAATAAGTCAGTATATTTTTTTGCCAGTGGAGATTTCTGAAATAGACAAACATTCATATCGCCTAAAAGTATAATTTCATCATCTTTCTTTAATGTATCGAGAATATTTGACATCTTCTCAATAAATTGATTGCTTTTCGGAGGCCTATAAATGACGCCAGCAATAATTGGTTTTGATCTTGGTAGAAGCAAATTAATCCACAGTGATTCAGAATCACTTGTACTTAAAACATCTATGATATTGAATGCAATATCATTTCTGACATAAAAACATACACCACCCCCAGAGCCTAATAATCTATCATTGCGTATTACTTTGTATCCATCTATACTGATTTCTTCATCGTTCACCGAGTCATTTAGCCATGTTTCTGTGAAAGCAATGACTGCAAGATTCTTTCTCTTAAAAAGAATTCGAAGTTCTGAAATTTTTGGTAGAATAGATCTAACATTTAGATGTACAAAGTGAAGACCTTTTACAGCAAATATGTTTTCAAAATCTTGATAAAGTAAACTTGAATCCTTCGAGTTTTTTTGTTGTAAATTTGGCTCTGGAATGTATTCGGGTACCCGAATTTCTTTCTCACAGTTTACAATAGTATTATTGTAGTCATCAAATAAAGATTTACAGAAAGATGGTAAAAAACAGGTTGAACAAAACCATTCTTCATCTGGGCTCAAATATAGATTTGAATATATTTCCAAGCTTATTTCTTGACAGTGAATATGATACCATCTTTTACAAGTGGAACAAAGAAGGCCGCACTGATTTGATTTTACTGGTTTTTCACAGTTTCCACATGGAAACTTAAATTTTGGGCCTGGGTTTGATTCAATATCACCAGACAATAATAAGAGAAGGAAAACAAAGATTTTGGTCACTTCCATATTCATTAATTCTATGGAAGGGATCCATTTGTTTTGAAAATAATAAAAGTACAAATTGGGACATATCATTCTGAAGTTGCAATTTTCCACATTCGTACTTAAATTCAACAATCGTTATAATTAGTTTTTTCCCCTACCTCTGTATAGATAAGCTAATAAAAGGCAACAGTTCTTGGATGACATCTATATGATAATAATAATTTATCAATGGTGCAATGTGGATATCCTGAACTAAAGAAAATAACATGGAACCAATTATCATTATCCCCCAAAATTAATTCAGTGTGCAAAGAGTTAATGACGATTTCCATTCATATAATACACGCAGTTCCTCTCATTTTCACTTACCATTGACGGGAACTAATTAATGTTGCTAAAAAAAATCTATTTTTTTTTCAAGGGTCCAATCATTTGGAATAACCTTCCTTTACATATAAAAGATAGCCCTTCCGTTTCAGTTTTCAAAATGAGACTAAACTTAATTAGCAACTACAATATTTAATTTATTTTCTATATTACGGGCTTTATCGTTACTTAGTTTAGATTACGTATTTAGGTTTATTAGGTGTTGTACATATATATTGTAAGTTTTTTTTTTATAATTTGTATTTTTTTCTATTGGTGTCAGCACCAATAAGGCTTCTCTGCCTTCTAAGCCGTCTCTTTCTTCTTAAATTATTCATATTTCTTGTATGTTCCAAGATGTTTTGTAAATGTTATTTCTAATAATTATGAACGAAATAAATGCATAGGAATGAATGAAACAGATTTTTTAATAAAAAAGTAATAAATAAAAATAGATTCTGAGAGGATTGTATGGTTGTTCCGTATGTAGAACCTTAAAACGTTCTCTAAAAGATTTAAATTACCTTAAACAGCCACTTTGGAACCTTTTAAAGTTCTTTATACAACCATTTAAGAAGGGGCGGATCAAGGATTTTCCAGGGGAGAGGGCACATTTTTCCGAGGAAAATTTGACAAGCAAAAAAAAAATGTCCCCCCCCCCTCCTTTTCTCGAGTGTTCCAAATACCAACATGATGCTTACGTTCAAACTGATCAGTTTTAACTAGGGGTGCTAAATGAAATTGACAAAAGTAAGGGGCATAAAAAGGCAGCGCTTTTCATACGTGTATTTGATCATCATTTATACAACCAAGCTTTCTTAAAATCCTTTTTTTTACGTACGTCATAATCTTCAATCATTTCAGTTTGCGTGCACATTGAATGACATTTCCCTACTTCATTTCCGAGTGAGTAATAAACTTCATGAGAAAAGGACCTTCTTCACGATTTCCAAAAATGTTTTTAATGTCCATAGTACGTCTTGAGGTCCGAATATATAGCCTAATAAAAAAAACATATAACATGTGCTTAGCACTCGGATAGTGAAATTATACCCCTTCATGAATTTACAATAGTATTTAAATATACAGTATGTGGACTTAGGATGCCACGTCCACACTTTTTTATTATTTCATTATTTTGTTTAAAAACATGTTTCCTTAAGTTTCATCAATGGTGCTTTACATATAACATGAGAAGTTATAATATATTTCTTGGGGAAATAGATTGAATTTTGAATAAACATCATAATACAATCCAATATAACATGTATAAGGGAGATATATGACATCAGCTCGATATTGTTCACTATTCATATCACAATCAGGGGAGCGTTTCATGAAGGACCTTTGTCCGACAAGTTCTGTTTTATCCGACAATTACCATAGTAACAGTACCTCTCAGCCAATCAGAATCAAGGAAAGATGTCAGATCTGACAACTTGTCGGACAAAAATGTTGATGAAACGCTCACCAGATGTGCGGATCTACATGTGCATGTATATATCTATGGCGGAAATAAGCTTAAAGTTTGGTGCCCCCATCCGGGGCTGTTTTACTTATATTCTTTATGCGTTTTAAGAGGTTTATAACTATAGCAGTCATCACGCCAACACGCTGTGACATCCAGGGGTGGATCCAGGATTTTCCAAGGGGGGAGCTGCTAGGGCACATTTTTCCTAGCAAAAAATTGACAAGCCAAAATTAAAAAGGTTCTAAACCAAAAATTAAGCACTCATTCAATGAAACTGAAGGTTATGATATAACCTTATTCTCAGTTACATCACTATGTCTTATGTGTGACAAAAAAAGGTTGACAATGTTTGGATTACTTTCTCTTTTTCTTTTGGACAAATGCTTGATTTTTTACACTATTAGTTTTCATTGCAACTTTTCATTATAACTTGGCTGTTAAGTAAATTTGATTCTTTAAATTTTTTTTTTCTTAATTTAAAATAGAGATTGCAAAATGAAAATTTCCTTGCCATATTAATTTCCACCAATAGAGGGCGTACAAAAAAATATGCCCAAAATTCAAGTTTTTGAGCGCTCTTGTGAATACAAAAATTATTCCCAAGTTACTAATGAAAAATAAATTGCAACTATAAGGAAATTAGTAATTTTGGTCACAAAAGTGATGTTTTAAAGTATGTGGTACAGCATTGGCATACCAAAGTCCTACCTGTAGATTCCCCACAGGCAGGATGGTTGCAGTGAGCTAGTGAAATTAAGGATGTTTTGTCCCCGACAAAAAAAAAATTGACAAGCAAATAAAAAATGGTCTTCACTTTCAAAAAAAGGGGGCATTTTACATTACAAATTTCAGTTTTGCTTCTCAAAAGGGGAAGGGGGCACGGGCCGGCAGCGCCCCCCCCCCCCAGTTCTGCCAGTGTGGTACGTGATATCCCTTATTCAATCCGTTTTCAATAACATATTTAAATTCTCTCCTTCGCTGTGAATCGGAAGGAATATTTAATTTCAATTGTGGTTTGACCATACAAGTCACCATCAATCCCCGGTCAATTGCATTTTAAACGCTAAATTCTGCGAAAGTCTATTATGTTAATTAGGGACTGTCCCGAATTCGAAAATGATGGCAACCGGCTGATGACGCGAATCGCGATTTAATACGTCCGAAAGAGGTTCAAAATAGTCATTGCTAATAAATTACAATGCGGTAAGTACGTCGTTTATTAAAGGTATTAATTGATAAATAAGCATTATTAGGCTATCATGTTCTAAACGTGGGAATTAATGCTTCCATTTGTGACATTCGATCATCCTTTTTGGAATGAAAAGAAGTACCTGATTGCGGCCGGAGCTCGGCGATGGAGATGCCTGGATTCCTGCCACAGGAGGAGGCTTTCCCAAATAAGGGTGCATGCGATTGTTTTGCTTACTTTACTTTAAGTCCTCGATGCTGTAGGTTTGAGTTGAGTGCCTGTTCATCGATCGGAGTATCTCCTCTGGTGGTAGTACAGTATCCATTGTATTAAAACAAAATATATATACCGGTACTTAAGACGAGAAAGGACTGACAGAAGTGTGTACATGTATGCTAGAAACCGTTGAAAAACAAAGACAATACTGCCTACACTGGCTTACTTATAGAGCAAATCATAATTCCTTTTGCACAAATATCGAACAGACTCAACACTATTCAGTAATCATCATCATTCATCATCATCCGTTTAAAGGGGAAATTCACCCTGAAGAAAACTTTGTTGTAAAAATAGCAGAAAAAATCGTAAAAAATTTGGTAATCCTGGGTTTTAGGGGCGTAAAATATCTGTATGGTAGGGGGTCCTAAAGCTGCGCGGGTCCTAAAGCTACGCACCACTCATCGCGCATGCAGTTTTCAATGGCAAATGCGCACTCTGTGTGTGGAACTGTGACTGCAGAGTGATGAACAATTCCTATTAATTTTTTTCTACAGAGGCTGCAGTAAATCTCTAAACATGCTAAATGCAGAGAAAACCAACAACTGTTAGGAAGTTTGGAGTTATATTCGCTTTAATTTTATTTTATACTATAATAATTTGAATATATTTTAGAAATTGAGGCACAGGAAATACTATTTTTTTGCATGATAAATCGAGTGCGTAGCTTTAGGACCCCTTCTACATCGGGCGGCGAAATCAAGAGGTGTTCAAACACGACGGGATTTTCGTATTAGTGAGTTTTGTGATATTTTCTACTTGGCTAATGATCTTTAGAATGTTTGCCACAAATTAGTGAAATATAATTTGTTGAGATATTAAAATTGGGACAGTTTTTATTGTTTGAAAACAAAGTGCGTAGCTTTAGGTCCCCCCATCATATACATTACCGGCCTCTAACTTCAGCCACAGCATCCCAGCATAGTATGGACGGCTAAAAGGGCAAATATTCAAATATGATTGAGCTGTTTTCATCAATTTTGTCTCGCAGGTTATAGCTGGATCTTTTCTTGAAACTTTGGCATTAGGCCTAGGGCAATCAAGTTTCACTGACCGAGTTGAAGGTCACATGATCAAGGTCAAAGGTCATTGAGGCTGAAAATTTTAACAAAATAATTGTTAAAATTTTCCCCAAGAAATTTGACTACCTTTAATATCAACTTATTGCTGGTAGCCTGAACAAGGTCAAAGGTCATCTTAATTTGAAGGGAATTGGCTTGAAGGGGGGGGGGGTACTTCCAAAAACCCTACATTTGAGTGGAAAGGGAATCAAATTGGCCTATATATATTGCACCTACTGGGTTTGAGGGTATAAATTATGTTTTGGCTTGAAGGGGGGAGGGGTACTTCCATTAAAACCCTACATTTAATTGGAGAGGGAATGAAATTGGCCTATATAATATTCCCATATTGTACCTACTGGGTTTTAGGGGTTATAAACTATTTTTTGGCTTGAAGGGGGAGGGGTACTTCCATTAAAACCCTACATTTAATTGGAGAGGGAATGAAATAGGCCTATATAATATTCCCATATTGTAGTAGACCGGCCAAAACGATTTTTTATACTTTGGACGGCAAAATTTGTTAATGCTTGCTAATGCTTGGCATCCCAGCTAATAGTTTTGCAAAAATACCCAGGAATAGCGTACGGCCGGATGCCAAGCGCAATTTTGCGTGAAAGTGTCATTTTTAGCGTAAAATCTGAAAGACTGTCGAAAATCACGCATTTTGATATTTTGACGGATTATCATCATATTTTTAATTATCTTTGATACGAAATTATTTTTATTCAGAATTTCAAATGATAAGTCTACTTAATATGCATTTCATATTTGAATATTACACACACTTATATGGCACAGGGAAACATAAAACCGCGATTTCCTCGAAATAAAAGTTTGTGAAAAATATCAATAGTTTGAAGTTTTTTTACGCAACATAAATTCTTCGATTTAAATGCGTTTATCCATCGAATGTATAGTAAATGTCCTAGTGCCACAAATATTAAAAGAATTTTTAAGTAAGATGGTAGATATCTCATTTTATGTTATCCGAAAGGAGACAATGTGCATTTTACCAGGTGCGCATTTTGAAAGAAAACTTGAAAAAACCGTACATTATGTACATAATTACATGTATAAGTACATACTAAGCGAGTTTTTATTTACATGTATAAGTCCATAATAAAGCGAGTTTTTAATTGGATAGCATAATTTGTCAATTCCTTGCATCCCAGCCAAAAGTCTTGCGGAAATACTGAGGAATAGCGTACGGGCGGATGCCAAGTGCACTTTTGCGTGAAAGTATCATTTTTAGCGTAAAATCTGAAAGACTGTCGAAAATCACGCTTTTTGATATTTTGACGGATTATCATCATATTTTTGATTATCTTTGATATGGAATTGTTTTTATTCAGAGTTTCAAATTATAAGTCTACTAAATATGCATTTCAAATTTGAATATTACACACACATATATGGCAATATGAAATATAAAATCGTGATTTACTCAAAATAAAGGTTTGTAAAAATTATTAATGGTATAATGTTTGTGTTCCGCATCTCAATTTCGTCAAGATTTAGTGCTAACCGAATAAATACTTAATGATTGTTGTCATGTCACATATAGTGAAAACAAATACTGAAATAAGATGCAAGATATATATCATTTTATGTTATATATGCGAAATATAACAATGCACATTATTTTATCAGATGCGCATTTCTGATAAAAAAATAAACAGCGCACAATATTACATCGATATTGCACATATCTTATATCAGTGCGATACTCGTCATGATATTATATAGGATTATGTTTGCTTTTGTAGAGTTCGATCTTCTTGCTATTTCCACGAATGAATTGGTGCTGAACTTAAATCTACCTGTGGCGATATTCAGAAATAAGTCTGATATTTAATTTGCCGTTACCATGGTAGCATTAATTTTACAGGAATATCTATATCCAAAATCATAGAAAACATACATGTATGAATAAAGCGATTGAATTAGCATTTTTAAACCACTCTGTCAATTTTCAGTGAATTCCTTTTTGGATTTTTTTTTCTCTTTTCAATCAAATCAATTTTATGTTGGGGTGGACTTGTCCTTTAAAGTTCACTTTAAAAGTTCACATTTCAAATCTTAAAGCGCATTTCATCACAGTGTATTGCCATTTTGGGAAATGCCGTCGCACGACCATTATGACAAACAAATCTAAAGGCTAATGACCAGCGTCCAGCGCATATATTGTAATATATAGATTGTCGTACAACTGCATTTCCCAAAAGGGCATTGGTATGTCCAACGTTCTCGCCAGGTTCACTCTGACGGTTGTCGGCGCGAAGCGACGAAAGCCGCGCAGCGGCCTCGGTGCGTGCGAAGCACGCACGGGGGAGGGTTCGGGAGCGGGTGTCCCCCCTCCCGCGCGAAAGCGCGGTAGCTATCGAAAATATCAATATCGACGAGCTTAGATTGCTGCTAAATGCACCACATTTTATGTCTGTTTAATGCTTCTCCGGCCACACAGCCGTAACTGTTGCGCGAATTGCGATTGAAGCAGAAAGGCAATTACCGGTACTGATATCTTAAAAAGGTGAAAGGAAATGTCAATCTCATTTTATACTTACAGTTAATTGATTTATTCACATTGATGGCATCGATAAATTAAGTCCATTATTTCAATGTTTAGATCGCTTCATCATTGTAAAAGTGCGATTAATTTTGTGAATGCGTGTTGCTTATTATGTCAATGACCGACTAAATCTACGGACCGCATGCATGCGTAGCCCTTTGAGCTTGCACCGCGTCACGCCCTTACGAAATCCAAAGATTGTTCCAACTTTATTTGGATGCCTCGGAAGATTTCTTCCGAGGCTTCCAAATAATGGACATCGGTATTCATGAGACGGGGTCCCCAATTAACTAATATAATTTGCATGAATGTTTTTTTTTTATTCAGATACTTACTGAAACTAACTCTCATAAGATTTCTGTTGATGATGTTTACTCTTATAATCTTTTATCAAGATTCTTTTATCACTGTCAATTATTGCTGTGTTTGTTCGTTACTCACCTATAAAATAATGCATGTGCTCATCAAGAGCGTGAGGAATATTTTTAGTCATTCATAAAACTTTAATATTACGATTTTGTTATCAATTGCGATTTATAATGTTTTGAAAGTATAGGTTAATTGATAGGAAAAAATATTTTTAGGTAATACAATATGTAGGCCTACAAATACAGCGTATGTGAAAGAGAGGGGAAGAGGGGGGGGGGGGGTTGTAGATGTTCGACGGGAGAGAGCGATGGGGGAGTGGCCGTGGCCTGGACAATGACAAGGGGATGTTGAGATCGTGTGTGTGGGATTGGTGAAGAAGTCAATATTCAAAGCGAATATATTTTTTTAGAATTCTACTGATGATGATGGCTGAATAATCTTTCTTTACATGTATATTTTGGTGATTTTAAATTCTAAAAATATTTTCTTGCATCAGGAGTGGGAAGATCGAGGTACGTGATTCAATAAATTGCATCACAATATCACTGTAGGTGTAGTTTTAAATTTACAGAAATTCACGTTTTAACAGTATTAAAATTAAAAGATTTTCTTAATTGTATAGCACTCAGCAGCGTATAAAACGGGCCAACATTGAATTAATCCCAAAATACATCATCATGAATGCTCAAGAAACCTCGATATCTAAGCAATATTCCTTCAAAGTCAAATAAGCTTTGTCTCGCCTTTGCGTATTTGATCTGACGGTATTTTCCACTCCCCCCCCCCCCCACACCTCCCATAGATCTAGAATGAAAACCCCAGACAACACAATTTCTGATGACCATGTGCATGGTTCTCGATCAAGATTGCGCAATTTGTACTTTTCCGTAAACAAAATGGATGGGAGGAGGGTTCGTGAAAGGGGCTAGTCTACGTTTTCAGTCGGTTCTAAAATGTCAAACTACCACAATGCATATTCTTCAGTAAACTATACATGTATTTGAAATAAGGAATAGTTGGATGAAACTAAAAACGTTTGCATTAATTATGACTGGTAAATGTCCATAACTGAATTTTAACCACGACTGGTACTTTTATTAATCATATCGTGCTATCATTGATTTCTTGCCAATAAGGCAAGCCTCCAATTTAAGACTAGCAAACAAACTTCTTCTTTATTAGTACTCTTCCAAAAGAATGAGGAAAGCTGGAACGTTATTTTCTCAATATGGAAGAGATAAACAACTCGGGGGGGGGGGGGGTAACTCTGAAATAAAGTGTATACAAGGATATGAAATTAAAAAATATATAGCATGTGAAGTGAAAACAGATTTAAAGAAATAAGATCAAAAGTGGCAAAATATGTCATGCTAAATATATTATTCAATTATATAGTATCCTGTTCCAAACTCTATTAATAAAAGAAGTACAACTTGTTAGAACAGAAATAAAGAAAAATAGTAGAGGAATATTCATGAGGAATATTTGAGGTCACGAAACCAGCTGGTTCGCACTCAAACAACAGGTTAAAAGGTCACACACGGTGGCACACATTCCAGGGGGATCGGGGAAACCCGTTCAAGCACAATGATTGGCTCAAGCCCAAGATAATGAATACTAATTAGATCACGTGCCATCGGTTTTGGGGCGTCTCGTTCACATTCATGAATATCATCCACTCGCAGTAATTAGGCTAACGACGTTGTAAAGCTAACTGTATAAAAGCACAATGCCGATAGAAAACATAACAGTGAAATTGAAAAATTCATCCAACGATATTCAAATTATACTAGCAACTCATTGTGGGCGTAAACAACGAAATACATATCCTCTAAAACGTTCACACAATCCGTACTTAAAATGAATATCTGTGAATGAATTGTCAATCCTCTTTTTTTTTGAATGTGTGTACTTCTATCGAAATCTATTGAATCACGTAACCCTCCCGACCCAAGGTGGATTTTTCAATCGCCATAAAGACTATGCAGCCACAATGATCAATCACAGTAGACACATCCATAAATGAATATTAATTTCATTCGCTCCGAACATTGACTTCTTTTCTCCAATCCCCTCCGACCCCCATCATAAAGTCACAAACATCCCATAATGTTATACATTGCCCACGACCACCCCTCCCCCCTTTATTCTTTCTTTCTCCTTCAAACAAATCAATTTTTTCAAATAATATTTTATTTTAGATCGTAGTTAAGCAATTGTGCAACAAATTCATAAAGCATTCACCGTGATGATTAAAAACATTTCTCAGGACCGTGACAGGTGCGCTCATTATTCAATTGGCAGGCCATTAGCAATAAAGAACAATACAAATGAAAATACACTGTATATACGTATAATTCACATTAAAAAGATGAGTTGTAATGATAACAAATGTGAATGATATTAATAAAGATAATTACTTATGAAAATTGTAACAGATTCATTGAATATCTGAAAAAAAAACATTCAAACTGAATTAGTTTTGGATCCCATCTAATTCTGGAAGACTCGGATCCCCAGATCAAGGATTTTGATG
The DNA here is from genome assembly GCF_018143015.1 of Lytechinus variegatus. Classification (NCBI taxonomy): domain Eukaryota; kingdom Metazoa; phylum Echinodermata; class Echinoidea; order Temnopleuroida; family Toxopneustidae; genus Lytechinus; species Lytechinus variegatus. Next base: position 26,178,931 of record NC_054745.1, on the reverse strand, counting down.
CCATGTGCGATTTGTTTCCTGAATGTGGTCGTTGCGAGCGCTCGTGCGGTGATACAGAACTTGGTAGACACACCGTCGCGAAATTAATCAACACTTTCAAAAGATCGATGTAGAGATCAAGACTTTGGAAATTATGGAGTAAAATCGGAATATAAATGTGAATGAATAAATCATTATGCTGTAAGTAAATGAGTTGGACATTATGTCAATCCATTTCTTTGGCTTTGTCATTATCAACGTGATCTTTGAATAATTTTCTAAATTCGCTCGATCTACGGGAGTGTCATCAGAAAAGCATTCAATGAATTCATGTAGTCGATGTAGCCCCGATGTAGCAAAGGCTGGGACGAGTAAAATTAAAATCCGATCAAATTTTGATATTATTTTTGACACTTTACTTTTGAAAAAGAGAAGTGATAATATCAACTGAAAACTGAAATTCGTAATAACCTAATAATTACATTGCCTAACCCAGTAACCTACGGTACCCCTCTCAACTCACTTTATTTTTTTAGCGTATTTACTACCATTTTAAAGACGTAAATAATGTGAGCAATGCGATACGCAAGCGGGTAAGCATCTTCGCGCTTCCCACAAAAGAGATTGGGCCTCGAGTAGAGGTCGTATCGTATAGCGTAGCGTAGTGAGTGAGTCAAAGAAATCCCGGGAAGAAATCTTGGACGAAATAATCGTCAAGTTTATTTTAGGATCTGAAAAGCAGATTAATATATTCATTTTTTTGTAGATCTAGGCCTGTTTTACAGTTGTCGGCCACGGTTGTCGGGGAAGTTCACGGTTGTCGGATTTCCCCTGAAAATTTTCAGGGTTGTCGGCGCCCGACAACCGTGACGCGTGGTAGCGAGAACGCTGGCCCGTATGTCCAGGGCTGCCCAGGGTCGGGCTGTCCGGCCCCCGTCTTAGACCAGGATATATAACAACATGGACCTGTGATAATAGCAAATGCAAAAACTTTGATGAAGTAAAATGAATTGAATGAAAATTATAATTTGCAACGCAAAAGACCAAATAACATTTATTATTTATATTTTAACATAATAATTATAGCAGCAGGACATTGGAAACAACTGAAATTAATAATTCAAAAAAACGCCATCCATAGCTCATCGAACCAAAATAACGTATGACCTTGATCATGTGAACTGAAATTTGTGCAAAATGATCGATGATGCTTAAATACCCTTATGTTCAAGTGTAATCTTTAACTAGATCAATAAAAATAAGAAGTTATGACATTTAAAAAAATACACCCATATGGCCAAAGTTCAGTGACACTAAATGACTTTTGAACTTAATCATGTGATCTAAAACTTGTGCAAGACGATCAGTAATACATGAATATTAAAGTGTCATTAAAGTTAAAGTGTCATTATTTTTTTCTATACGTTCAAAGTTATAATGAAATTTTGAAAAATGTAACTTTGGTTAAGATTACAAGGTTGATATGACGCTGTTATTTCAAAACTACCGTCACCTCCACCGGAGAAGTGGCTCCTTATAATTTAGTCCTGCTCTGCTATGCCGGCGAGACAAAAAATAGGTACTGCCGTGCAACGGCCATTTTTTTAATGTACTTTGATAATCAAATAACTGAAGTAAAATGTAGATTGACAGAGTGGTTTAAAAATGCTAATTCAATCGCTTTATTCATACATGTATGTTTTCTATGATTTTGGATATAGATATTCCTGTAAAATTAATGCTACCATGGTAACGGCAAATTAAATATCAGACCTATTTCTGAATATCGCCACAGGTAGATTTAAGTTCAGCACCAATTCATTCGTGGAAATAGCAAGAAGATCGAACTCTACAAAAGCAAACATAATCCTATATAATATCATGACGAGTATCGCACTGATATAAGATATGTGCAATATCGATGTAATATTGTGCGCTGTTTATTTTTTTATCAGAAATGCGCATCTGATAAAATAATGTGCATTGTTATATTTCGCATATATAACATAAAATGATATATATCTTGCATCTTATTTCAGTATTTGTTTTCACTATATGTGACATGACAACAATTATTAAGTATTTATTCGGTTAGCACTAAATCTTGACGAAATTGAGATGCGGAACACAAACATTATACCATTAATAATTTTACAAACCTTTATTTTGAGTAAATCACGATTTTATATTTCATATTGCCATATATGTGTGTGTAATATTCAAATTTGAAATGCATATTTAGTAGACTTATGATTTGAAACTCTGAATAAAAACAATTCCATATCAAAGATAATCAAAAATATGATGATAATCCGTCAAAATATCGAAAAGCGTGATTTCCGACAGTCTTTCAGATATTACGCTAAAAATGATACTTTCACGCAAAAGTGCACTTGGCATCCGCCCGTACGCTTTTCCTCAGTATTTCAGCAAGACTTTTGGCTGGGATGCAAGGAATTGACAAATTGTGCTATCCAATTAAAAACTCGCTTTATTATGGACTTATACATGTAAATAAAAACTTGCTTTAGTATGTACTTATACATGTAATTATGTACATAATGTACGGTATTTTCAATTTTTCTTTCAAAATGCGCACCTGGTAAAATGCACATTGTCTGCTTTCGGATAGCATAAAATGAGATATCTACCATCTTACTTGAAAATTCTTTAAATATTTGTGGCACTAGGACATTTACTATACATTCGATGGATAAACGTATTTAAATCGAAGAATTTATGTTGCGTAAAAAAACTTCAAACTATTGATAGTTTTCACAAACTTTTATTTCGAGGAAATCGCGGTTTTATGTTTCCCTGTGCCATATAAGTGTGTGTAATATTCAAATATGAAATGCATATTAAGTAGACTTATAATTTGAAATTCTGAATAAGAATAATTTCATATCAAAGATAATCAAAAATATGATGATAATCCTTCAAAATATCAAAATGCGTGATTTTCGACAGTCTTTCAGATTTTACGCTAAAAATGACACTTTCACGCAAAATTGCGCTTGGCATCCGGCCGTACGCTATTCTTGGGTATTTTTGCAAGAATATTAGCTGGGATGCCAAGCATTAACAAATTTTGCCGTCGAATCCTTATCTAGAGCACTTTTTGAGGTTTGGCGGTCTACTATTGTACCTACTGGGTTTTAGGGGTATAAACTATATATTTGGCTGGGGTGGGTATAAACCCTATATTTAATTGGAGAGGGGATGAAATTGGTCTATATATATTCCCGTATCGTACCTACTGGGTTTGAGGGGTATAAATTATGTTTTGGCTAGAAGGGGGGGGGGTACTTCCAATAAACCCTACATTTGAGTGGAAAGGCGATCAAATTGGCCTATATATATTGTACCTACTGGGTTTGAGGGGTATAAACTATGTTTTTGGCTTGGGGTGGGTATAAACCCTATATTTAATTGGAGAGGGGATGAAATTGGTCTATATATATTCCCGTATCGTACCTACTGGGTTTTAGGGGTATAAACTATTTTTTGGCTTGAGGGGGGGGTACTTCCAAGAATCCTACATTTGGGTGGAAAGGGGATCAAATTGGCCTATATATATTGCACCTACTGGGTTTTAGGGGTATAAACTATGTTTTGGTTTGGGGGGGGGGGTACTTCCAAGAACCCTACATTTTAAATTTAGTAGAGAGGGGATTAAAAATGGCATAATATATATACTACCATATTGTACCTACTGGGTTTGAGGGGTATAAACTATTTATTGGCTTGAGGGGGGGGGGGGTTACTTCCAAGAACCCTACATTTGAGTGGAGAGAGGATCAAATTGGCATTTATATACTACCGAATTGTACCTACTGGGTTTTAGGGGTATAAACTATGTTTTTGGCACGGGGTGGGTATAAACCCTATATCTTATTGGAGAGGGGGTGAAATTGGTCTATATATATTCCTGTATCGTACCTACTGGGTTTTAGGGGTATAAACTATTTTTTGGTTTGAGGGGGGGGTACTTCCAATAAACCCTACATTTGAGTGGAAAGGCGATCAAATTGGCCTATATAGTGCACCTACTGGGTTTTAGGGGTATAAACTATTTTTTGGCTTGGGGGGGGGGGTACTTCCAAGAACCCTACATTTGAATGGAAAGGGGATCAAATTGGCCTATATATATTGCACGTACCTACTGGGTTTGAGGGGTATAAATTATGTTTTGGCTAGAAGGGGGGGGGGTACTTCCAATAAACCCTACATTTGAGTGGAAAGGCGATCAAATTGGTCTATATATATTGCACCTACTGGGTTTGAGAGGAATAAATTATGTCTTGGCTTGAGGGGGGGGGAGTACTTCCAAGAACCCTACATTTGATTGGAGAGGGGATAAAAATGGCATAATATATATACTACCGTATTGTACCTACTGGGTTTGAGGGGTATAAACATTTTTTGACTTGAGGGGGGGGGGTACTTCCAAGAACCTTACATTTGATTGGAGAGAGGATTGAATTGGCCTATATATATTCACATATTGTACCTACTGGATTTTAGGGGTATAAACTATTTATTGGCTTGAGGGGGGGGGGGGTTACTTCTAAGAACCCTACATTTGAGTGGAGAGAGGATCAATTGGCATATATACTACCAAATTGTACCTACTGGGTTTTAGGGGTATAAACTATGTATTTGGCTGGGGTGGGTATAAACCCTATATTTAATTGGAGAGGGGATGAAATTGGTCTATATATATTCCCGTATCGTACCTACTGGGTTTTAGGGGTATAAACTATTTTTTGGCTTGGGGGGGGGTACTTCCAAGAATCCTACATTTGGGTGGAAAGGGGATCAAATTGGCCTATATATATTGCACCTACTGGGTTTTAGGGGTATAAACTATGTTTTGGTTTGGGGGGGGGGTACTTCCAAGAACCCTACATTTTAAATTTAGTAGAGAGGGGATAAAAATGGCATAATATATATACTACCATATTGTACCTACTGGGTTTGAGGGGTATAAACTATTTATTGGCTTGAGGGGGGGGGGTTACTTCCAAGAACCCTACATTTGAGTGGAGAGAGGATCAAATTGGCATTTATATACTACCGAATTGTACCTACTGGGTTTTAGGGGTATAAATTATGTTTTTGGCTGGTGGTGGGTATAAACACTATATCTTATTGGAGAGGGGGTGAAATTGGTCTATATATATTCCTGTATCGTACCTACTGGGTTTTAGGGGTATAAACTATTTTTTGGTTTGAGGGGGGGTACTTCCAATAAACCCTACATTTGAGTGGAAAGGCGATCAAATTGGCCTATATATTGCACCTACTGGGTTTTAGGGGTATAAACTATTTTTTGGCTTGGGGGGGGGGTACTTCCAAGAACCCTACATTTGAATGGAAAGGGGATCAAATTGGCCTATATATATTGCACGTACCTACTGGGTTTGAGGGGTATAAATTATGTTTTGGCTAGAAGGGGGGGGTACTTCCAATAAACCCTACATTTGAGTGGAAAGGCGATCAAATTGGCCTATATATATTGCACCTACTGGGTTTGAGAGGAATAAATTATGTCTTGGCTTGAGGGGGGGGGAGTACTTCCAAGAACCCTACATTTGATTAGAGAGGGGATAAAAATGGCATAATATATATACTACCGTATTGTACCTACTGGGTTTGAGGGGTATAAACATTTTTTTGACTTGAGGGGGGGGGGTACTTCCAAGAACCTTACATTTGATTGGAGAGAGGATTGAATTGGCCTATATATATTCACATATTGTACCTACTGGATTTTAGGGGTATAAACTATTTATTGGCTTGAGGGGGGGGGGGGTTACTTCTAAGAACCCTACATTTGAGTGGAGAGAGGATCAATTGGCATATATACTACCAAATTGTACCTACTGGGTTTTAGGGGTATAAACTATGTTTTTGGCTGGGGGTGGGTATAAACCCTATATTTAATTGGAGAGGGGGTGAAATTGGTCTATACCGGTATATATTCCCGTATCGTACCTACTGGGTTTTAGGGGTATAAACTATTTTTTGGTTTGAGGGGGGGGGGGGGGGTACTTCCAATAAACCCTACATTTGAGTGGAAAGGCGATCAAATTGGCCTATATATTGCACCTACTGGGTTTTAGGGGTATAAACTATTTTTTGGCTTGAGGGGGGGGTACTTCCAAGAACCTTACATTTGATTGGAGAGAGGATGAAATTGGCCTTTATATATTCCCGTATATTACCTACTGTATTTTAGGGGTATAAACTATTTATTGGCTTGAGGGGGGGGTTACTTCCAAGAACCCTACATTTGAGTGGAGAGAGGATCAAACCCGGGGGGGGCACTCGACAAAAAAATGGTGGGGGGGTGCCGCAGGCGAGACAAAAAACGGGGGCCTCGGAGCGGGCTTATTGTAAAAAAGAGGGTCCTCGGAACGGGCTTCGGAACGACAAATGTTTGTGAAAACGGGGGTCCTTGGAACGGATCGCCAGCGTGTGAGCGCGTATTAGGCGAGCGGCGAGAGGCCAAAATTTGGGACTTTAATCCCCCCGACTGGATCAAAGCAAAAACATGCTTCATTTTGAAGGAAATTTTCTGAATTTTTCAGAACTGAGAGTTAAAAGTGTCCCAGAGTGTAGCTTCACCATGGAAACCAGCCTTGAATCGGCCACGCCCATTTTTGTGATAAATGCAAAGCAGCAACTTATTTAGATTTGTTAATTAGTTATACTAATTTATATATAAATATAGAATTTACAAGGATAAGATCACTACAGATTGAATGATATGATAATGCCTAGCAACCAAATATATATTTAATACATATTTGATTTCAAAATCGTTGCCTAGCAACATTATTTTCCCTAGTAACCATATTCTCTTTTCAATATTCTTTAATTTTTTTACCAGATTAATTCATTTTATAATTTTTTAAAGTTTTTAATTTGTAAAAGCTAATAAAAAAGGTAAATTTTGATGAAAAAGTGATAAAAGAGGAAGACTAGGATGTATAATGCATATATGATCATGAAAAGTTACATTATTGCTGTGTTTGATTAACCCCTGTATGTGACGGATATCACTAAATATATATATGTTTGTGTGTATTTACGACTATATGCATCATTGAATGGATATTGTAATATTGTTATAAATCAAATAGATACCCTATTGTGTCATGTTATCTGCTCTAATCTAAATATTTGAGTACTCACAGATTTTTCTGTTACCTATGGAAACCATTTTTTGTTGCCTAGCAACAGTATTTTCCCTAGCAACCATCACTTTTTTGGCGATATTTCAAGCCTGTAACCTCCCCAAAATTCCTGATTTTGGTCCTCAAAATGCATCTTATACTATTCTAAGCATTTATTGTGGCGATGACAATTAACTTCAGCCATCTGGCCAGGCAGTCAGCATATTGAGAGAGGGCATGGCTGTATACAGAAAACTTTTCCTTGGGGGTGGCAAGAAAGTCTCCAAGAAAAGCGAGGAAGCAAAGCGACTGAGTTTGGCAAGGGATGCTTTTTCATAGTAAATGGAAGGATATCATGCATACTTTTGGTGAAGTTTGTGAAAATTTTCAGTTAGATACCCTGTGTCAAGTTATCTGTTCTAATCTAAATAATTCAGTATTCATAGAATTTTCTGTTACCTATGGAAACCATTACGTTGCCTAGCAACAGCATTTTAACTAGCAACCATCACTTTTTGGTGATATTTCAAGCCTGCAACCTCCCCAAATTCCTTTTTTGATCCTCAAAATGCATCTTATACTATTCTGAGCATTTATTGTGGTGATGACAATTAATTTCAGCCATCTGGCCAGGCAGTCGGCATACTGAGAGAGGGCATGGGTGTCATTACAGAAAACTTTTCTTTGGAATGGCAAGCCGACTAAAAGTCTCTAATAAACAAAGCGAGGAAGCAAAGCGACCGAGTTTGGCAATGGACGCTTATTCATAGTAAATGGAAGGATATAATGCACACTTTGGTGAATTTTGTGAAAATTTTGAGTTTAAAAATGTATCTTTTCGCTTTTCACGGCCATGGTAGAGTAATGGGTATTATTATCAATATCATTTAGTTTGTTATTTGGAACATTTTATTATACATTTTAGGAAAAGTAATATATATCCAACACCAACCAATAAATCTTAAAGTGTATACAAGACCAGCCAATAAGTGCCTGCCATGGGAAAACGGAATTATTTATTTTATGGAAAATATAATTCCTATACTGTAGTGATTGTGAACTCTAGAGCTACATGTAAGTACTTTATGAGGTTCCTACTAAAACATTTAAATCACAATGATCTATCAAAGTTTCTATCTGCAATTCTGGCAACTCTGACATTGTGAAATCAAAACTAATTACTTTATGAGGTTCCAATTAAAATATGTAAATCACAATGAACTATCAAACTTTCTATCTGCAATTCTGGCAATTTTCCAGTGTTGTTGGAAGGTTTTTTTTCTTTGTTGTTGCTGTTATTATACCAATGGATGGGCATTGGGCAATAGGGCAGTTAACGCAGTAGTATACTTGCAGACCTTCAAACAGGATTGCTGGTTTATCTGCACAACTCGATGAAAAAACCTTTTCAATGATCACCTGCCATGATTTAAACACAGATCAAGAGATCCTCAGTCTGTCATATATACCAACCAGACAATAAAAATTACTTTAATCTGTGCCTGTTGCTCACTAGAACCGATTAGTCTCTGTACATTAGTGTGCATTACATTACTGATTCCAGCAGTTAATTAGCAGGTCAAATATCTGTTTAAGTGGAATTAATTAGGAGTGGGCCCTGTTGTCTCATCAAGATAAATGGCAAAGTCCTAACCATTGAAGTTATGAGCATTCCCATTTAAGATCTTTCTATAAACCTCATCACCAATCTCTCCCTTCCTCGAGAAGCCACCTACGATCGAGAAAATGTAATTATTGGGGATTTCAACAGTCACAGCAATTTGATCCTCTCTCCACTCAAATGTAGGGTTCTTGGAAGTAACCCCCCCCCCCAAGCCAATAAATAGTTTATACCCCTCAAACCCAGTAGGTTGCAATATATAGGCCAATTTGATCCCCTTTCCACTCAAATGTAGGGTTTTTGGAAGTACCCCCCCCCCCCCTTCAAGCTAATTCCCTTCAAATTAAGATGATCTTTGACCTTGTTCAGGCTACCAGCAATAAGTTGATATTAAAGGTAGTCAAATTTCTTGGGGAAAATACAATTATTTTGTTAAAATTTTCAGCCTCAATGACCTTTGACCTTGATCATGTGACCTTCAACTCGGTCAGTGAAACTTGATTGCCCTAATGCCAAAGTTTCAAGAAAAGATCCAGCTATAACCTGCGAGACAAAATTGATGAAAACAGCTCAATCATATTTGAATATTTGCCCTTTTAGCCGTCCATACTATGCTGGGATGCTGTGGCTGAAGTTAGAGGCCGGGAATGTATACAGATATTTTACGCCCCTAAAACCCAGGATTACCAAAAATTTTGGTGAAGGTTTGAGGAAAATCCGTTAAAGAGTGAGAAAGTTATTAGAGTTCAAAATTTTGGATTTTTGACGTCATAAACGAGCAGCTGCCCCATGTGTTATGTAATATAAAATGTATGAATTTCAAATTTTGTATGGTTCCTTATGACTCAATTTTGTTTTCTTTTCATGATCGGGTGTGAAATGATTTGTCTATTGATATACAAAAGTTTCAGTGAAAACCATTTTCAATTTTCTGAGAAAATGACATTTCTCATAGATTTTTTACCATTCGCTATGTAGGATTTAGGAATGCTGCTCGCATGTGACGTCACAAATCAAATAATTGAAATTCTAATAACTTTTTAATTATTTGATGAATTTTTCTCAAACCTTCGGCAATATTTTTTATTATTTTTTCTGCTATTTTTACAATAAACTTTTTGTCAGGGTGAACTTCCCCTTTAAGTACAGTCCACCAGGTTGGTGTGTCATCGTACTTGTAGAATTGTGCAGGAGGATGTTGTGGAAGATCTATTCTACGTACCTGTGGTTAAAAAAAAAAAACAGCGCAGACAGTCTTACTCTTAGACTTGGTCTTACTTAGTGCAATTGGATTTTCTGCACCTCAGCCTTGAAGTTGAAGCTGGCTACTGACGTGCAATGATACAGTCATTCAAACTGGATAGGAACGTTGGATCTAAATTGGCCAAATCGTGATTTCGGTTCGGAACCCTCTCTTTGTTTTGTAGTAACATGCGCTCTCACTTATGTTTAATAAAAGTAAAGTGAATGATTAAGTCTGAATCTTTGAATGGAGGGGAAAATGATAAGAACCATTTGCCTGATGCCGGCACTTGCTGCTGGCCGCTGCTGTACAAAGTACACGGTTGTTCCTAATTTCACATTATAATTCTGCTAAATCCCCCAGCATAGCACATGTTGAGTTGTTGAGAGGTCACCTGCTTCACTACTCATGCTAATTCTTAAGCTTAGCAAAAAATGAGTGTGACTGTGTCTGTGAGCAGGTGAGTGAGCCAACTTGACTCTTGCTTTTATTTAATTTTAAGGCTGCCTAATTTTGAATTAAACTAGATTCTCTACATAATTAATTAAGTACTGACTTTGGCATCAACGGGAAGAATGAGGTCTGTTACCATGGTTACATTTATCCATTCTAAAAAATATGGTAAATGGGCTCAGCGTTCTCGCCAGAAAAAAAATCACCCATGTCGGGGACTTGTGCTGCCACTCCTGGGGGGTGAGTGCGGGAGGGGGGTTCACCCCTCCCCCGCAGAGCGCGGGAGCGACGGCCTTTTCATCAAATAGAGACGCTAAGGAAGCCCCGGGGGGCCACTTACATTGACGAGTGGATACCATGCGCGACCAAAAAAACACGTAAAAAGGATGTCTTTTTTCACGATAGGGCACGTTACGTACGTAACGTGATAAGGGTGTCAAAAACACAAAAATAATGAAAAAAGGGTATCTATTTCACTTGGAAAATTACGTGTTTAGGGTCGATTTTGCGGGGATGATGAAACAAAAATAAAATGTTTTATAAAGGATGTCCTTTTTGCCCCAACACTACGTGTTTAGAGTCCGATTTGCGCGAGGTGTAGAAGGTGGGGTCGAACTAAACCAAATAAGGTAAAGCCGACGACCGAGGACCCGTAACAATAAAACATTCCTATACTTGTTTAGGGGTTCATTTCGGGGAATATTTGCCAAGAGTATCGTTTTGTTTCCAATACTTGTTAAGAGTAGGGTTTCACACGTCAGTACTTGTTAAGGGGTGCATTTTCAGAATATGGAAATTACGTGTTTAGGGTGCTTTTCGAGACCCAATGGTCGCGCATGGTATCCACTCGTGAATGGAACTGGCCCCCCCGGGAAGGAAGCCCCATTGTGGCGTATTTCTAAGCCCACACAAATGCACATAAATGCTAGGCCTGGGAGTAAACATCGATTGATCGAATGGTTCGATTGGCATGCCGCCAATCACCAATCGATTAGCAAAATTTACACTAATCGAATGTTCGGCAGATCCGATTATGACATTGGGAGAACTCGAATACCCAAGTAATAATAACAAAATTACAAGAAAACAATGATGACACTTCATACAGGTTTAAAAAATTATGTTACCGAGATAATTTTACTAAAATAATCAATGATTGTATTACATTCACAGTTACACACCAACATGAAAGCGCTCCGAATTTTTTTTAATCCCACCCAACCTTGCCCTCGATACACAAAATGAGTTCATTGTCTGCGTGCACAAAACAATAAGAAAACACACAACCAAGCTCACTTGAGCTGATTGGACCTTCGGATAGCCAATGAAACTTTGGGGGGGAAACAAAGAAGAAGGCAGTGGTTCCTTTATCAGGAGAGGTCATGACTTCAGAAATAAATTGACCCCTCCCCCATCTGTGTGTGTGTGAGGGAGAGAGAAAGATAAGGGTGGGAGCCGGAGAATTCCTTTCATGTTTCAAAACAATAACGCAACCTTTTTTCTATCCCCCTCACGCAATGAAAACTACATGTACATTCCAACATGCGCCCGTCTTCACCAGTACTTTCTCGACTAGTCTCCAAAAATAGACCCAGTTATACATGTAGGTTCAAATGATAAAAAATCGTAATTTTAAAAGGTATTTCAAATTAAATATTTTGCAAAATATTTTTTTGAAATACATGTGTAGAATCTTGGGCAGTGCCACAAGTGGGGGCGGGGACATGGTGTGGGCAAGGGATGAAATTGTTCAAGAAATGCTCCACCTGGGGTCAGTCTCAAAGAATAGTTCATGAATGAGTTGTTTACATCTTTGGGCTTGGACTGGACTCGGCTGATCTGGGCTGATTCATTCATATGCAGGGGTGTGGCACTTGGAGGGATGCATGCATAATACCAGAGTACCAGCATGGATTTAGGAAGGATTTTCATTGGAACAATAAACTGAAAGTTTTAATCTCATTTCATGTAGTTTCTTTTGATATAAATATCATGGAGAAGGGGAAAAAGGTCCTACTTTCATTTATTCTAAACATGTGATTTTGATGGAGATTTCACCATAAAGTAGGTCAACTATTGTGACTTTAAAGACCTGATTCCCGACGAACAATCGAATCATTCGATTATTTTTTCAGGAAATAATTGAATGGTAAAAATGACAATCGTCCCAGGCCTAACATCCATGCACCATAGCGGTCACGCACAGTTCTCAAACTTCTTTGCTATTCGTTCATTGTGTGCAGAGAGGGCGGGATAAAATGACAAACACAGTACAACTCCTTTGCTATTCGTTCATTGTGTGTATAGAGGGCGGGATGAATGACAAACACAGTACAAGTACATGTTCCTTGTATATACAATGCATTTATTCCAAGTTCCACTCCCATCATATCAGTAAGCGCAGCTACCGGTAGGTCATGCAGGGTGACCAGACGTCCCGTATTTCCCGGGATTGTCCCGTCTTTTGCTACTTTGTCCCAGCGTCCCGACAAACCCTTCCCGGGACGTCTATTTGTCCCGTATTTCAGAATATTGAACAAAATGTATTTTGTAATTTTCATCCAAATAACCAACATATGACGAAGCAGAGACAACAATGAAATTGATGAATAAACTTTTTAAGTTCTGCTGTGATTTTCTTGCTAACCCCAATACATCGCAAACGAACTGGCCTCCTGCCATTGTGTGGCAGGTTCTCTCCATCAAACATGCGAAAATAATCACAAAAAATGTACAAAATTTGTATAATGATGATGTAACAGTAAATTTTGCTGGGTCTATCTATTTTACTCTTTACTCTTACATTTGGCTTTCCATACTTTATTGTTTACATTCAACTTGTTTATTTCCATTCCTACTCATCTCATCCTTCTTTCCATCCTCTCAATCCACATACATTGTCATGATCTCATCTTTCATTCCGTCTCCACAATACATCTCACATAGCAACACAGGTTCATTTCATTCATTCATTCAGTTTCCCCTCAGTCATGCTTCCTGGTTTTCCATTAGCTTTCCACTCCACATGGTCTTATTGTTTAATTCTCATTAGGATTCAGTTTAACTCATGATCACCCTTCTCTATTCTCTGATTGGTTCTTATTTTCAAATAGGGTTAGTTCATTTTATGGTTCATACCATTTTCCTTATATTTGATTGGTTGATTTGTATGATTATCCAATGTGGGTACATTGGCAGAAGAGAAGATTCGAAAGTAAAGTCAGTGCTGATCTGGACTTCATCTTGTTAACTTCTAATTTATTCTGTGTTCACCCTATCTTCAGTTTAATAATTTTAGTTTAATTAAAGGAGAGCTTAGTTTGATTGAGTACAGGAGAGCATAGGAGACTGAGTTTGGAAGTGTACAAACGGTTATGTTACAACTGGTCATCAGAGGGTCGGCAAGCTTCAATTTGTCCTTCCCTCCAAATTGACAGGACCTGCTTTCTCTGTATGGGAAAGTCTTCCTCCAAGTGAACAGGCTGACTTTAAACAAGCCAAAGAGAGACTATCCACAATTTTTGGTCGGTCAGATTTTATTACTACATTCCAGTCATGTATTACAACTCAGTCTCCTATGCTCTCCTGTACTCAATCAAACTAAGCTCTCCTTTAATTAAACTAAAATTATTAAACTGAAGATAGGGTGAACACAGAATAAATTAGAAGTTAACAAGATGAAGTCCAGATCAGCACTGACTTTACTTTCGAATCTTCTCTTCTGCCAATGTACCCACATTGGATAATCATACAAATCAACCAATCAAATATAAGGAAAATGGTATGAACCATAAAATGAACTAACCCTATTTAAAAATAAGAACCAATCAGAGAATAGAGAAGGGTGATCATGAGTTAAACTGAATCCTAATGAGAATTAAACAATAAGACCATGTGGAGTGGAAAGCTAATGGAAAACCAGGAAGCATGACTGAGGGGAAACTGAATGAATGAATGAAATGAACCTGTGTTGCTATGTGAGATGTATTGTGGAGATGGAATGAAAGATGAGATCATGACAATGTATGTGGATTGAGAGGATGGAAAGAAGGATGAGATGAGTAGGAATGGAAATAAACAAGTTGAATGTAAACAATAAAGTATGGAAAGCCAAATGTAAGAGTAAAGATTAAAATAGATAGACCCAGCAAAATTTACTGTTACATAAGATTCCCTCTTCATTAAAAATGTCCTCATTTTTCAATATACACTCTAAGTTTTTAAGTTTCTATTCATGTTTTGATTCTAGCATGTTTTTTTTTTTTTTAAACAGGCCAAAAATAAAAAAAATAATGAAGGAACCTTAAATTTCAACTATTCAGAGTAATATCAATAAGTCATTACTCTTGCAACAACAATCAGCAGATCTGCCATATGTCCAAACCCAATCAAAGTAATTAATACTTTTTTTTATAGCGGTCGTCCCTAAACAGACGAGTTCAAAGAATGAAAAAAAAAAAATGTATATTTTGACTTTTTTTTTTTTTAAGAGAAATAAGAATTATTCAAATCAGTATTAACTATTACCAATGGCCATCTGACTGTTAGTTGCAAAAGCACAAATAGTATACATGTATATTAATACAATATGTATCAGCATATTGTTGTTGCATGAGTATTTTCGAATAAACAATTAGCTTTCTTCTTTTTTTTTCCAAACTTAATTTTTTCTTGCGATATTTGTGAATTTAAATAAAATATCACTTTTTCTTATATATCCCTTTTTTCACAAGTATTAAAAACCAATATCCTTAAAAAGATACGCTTGTCCAAAAGGAAAAAAAAAATATACAACAAATTGCCATAAGCGAAAATGGATCATGCATCGACAAACAAATAACTTTGCAACCAATCTTAGTTTTGTTTTGTGAACATTATGTCCTTGCTTTTTTTTTTAAGATTCAATTTTTTTTTTGAACAAAATCATTTTCCATTTTCCAAACATACTGTTTCGTGTCTGATGGAATAGAGATAAAATTCTTATTATCTATTTTTTTCCGTTATATTTCCAAAATCAAGTATCCATATTTAATATACAACAAAAACAATTATTTCCTTTTTTGTGTGCAAAATCAAGTTAATCAATAGTATGGCTAGTTGCAAAAATGATATTTTCAAGAATATTCACAATTCACATAAATATATACTATAAATTCTGTAAATGAATACTTTCTATATCAAGATTTGAATTCTTATACGAAACAATCCAATCTTCAATATCATTGCATTTTTTTTTTTCGAGAGTGACTGAGAGTAAATTTTCATGAAATCTTCATGAAAATCAAAAGTATTGCCAAAAATCTTTTATCCCTTGATTTGAAGATATTTTTAACCAATTGGTTTGCCACTTTCATATAAATGTTATCTCAGTCAGAGGACATTAATGCATATATCATTCAAAGAAAACTGTTTTGCATTCAAAATTTGCCAAGATTTTTTTTTTGTTGTTGAAAGAAAATAAAATCTTGAAATGCAGTATCAACACATTCCTGGAGGGTAAATACAGTGCAGTCAAAATTGCATTACAATGATGAAATCCGATTGCTGCTTTTATATCTGATTCCATTTTCAATCTTTTACTTATCAAGGTGTTTTTTTTTTTCAATCGAGGTAAAAATGAAAATAAGTCCTATGAACACATCATTTAAAGCCATAAACTTTACCACTTTAACATTTCTTGCGCTTGTTTTGTTTTTGTTAAAACATTAAATGTTTTTAATTTTAAGTAATGAAGATTTTAAAAACCAAACTTCAAACAAGTAATGACTGCAAATGTATTTTCCTTCTAGTGAATATCAAAAGGGAAAAAAAATACATCGGTAGGAAATTCTCTCATCGATGAAAAAAAAAGGATGTGTTGCCGTAGAAAATTCTCTATCACATAATTCTTCTGTCGATGATGAATGTTCTATCAAAGTCTTATTCGAATGTGGTAGAATAATTATTCTGCTGACGAAAACTGTTCTTATCAAAGTCTGTATTCAACTAGCGTAGAATAATTCTTCCGTTGATGACAAATTTGTTATTAAAGTCTGTACATTTCAATGTCGTAAAATTTGGCTGATCGATCCGGTTCAATGTCATTGTTCATAGTCTTTATATCTTGATGGTTTCTTAACAGAGCGACCAGATCTAGTTCTTATAGTGGGTACCATCAGGGGTTGATCATCGCAGGGAGGTTGAGCCAAGGTTTGGTCATCATCCAGGGGTTGGTCATCTTCCGGGGGTTGAGCCAAAGGTTGGTCATCATCCGGGGGTTGAGCCAAGGGTTGGTCATCATCCAGGGGTTGAGCCAAGGGTTGGTCATCATCCGGGGGTTGAGCCAAGGGTTGGTCATCATCTGGGGGTTGAGCCAAGGATTGGTCATCAGAGGGTCGAGCCAAGGATTGGTCATTAGGTAGGCGATGTCCCTCAGAGCAAGTGGCTGGACTACGGGGTGGATGGAGTCCGTCTGAAGAGTTTTGGGGTAGATCGTCGGGATGGAGACGACCATTAGGGAGGTTTGCCTGGCCTCCACTCCAAGATGGTGGAAGGGAGCCAGACAAAGGTGTGAAGGAAGGACGAGAGGTCATAATGTGAGTATGACCACTAGGCATGAAGTGAGGATGATAGGTCATATTGTGAGTATGACCATTAGGCATGAAGTAAGGATGATTGGTCATATTGTGAGTATGACCATCAGGGAGACTTTGACTGAAGTAAGGATGTCTGCCTGAAGGAGGATATTTGGATGAGTTACCATCTGATGGGTCCGTGGAAGATCGATATGGTTTGATGCGATTCTTGTGTATCACCATCTCTTTCCTGTCATCATCTAGACCATGGATTCGAACTGTGGGCCCCATTGAAGACGAAACAATTCTGTAGGGTCCTTTCCAGTTAGCTGCAAGCTTACTTCTACTCATAGCAGGATTGTTGAGCCAAACCAGATCTCCAGGAAGATATTGGATATTTCTTTCCTTCTTATTGTAAGTAGCTTGCTGTTTGACTCTAGCTGCATTATTGCGTGAAGCAGCATACTGAAATGCCCGATGTAGGCGAGAACGCAAATCTTGAACATACTGATGATGGGTGATACCATTCGATCTTGTGTCTGGGGATGGTACGGAATGGGGGAGGCGAACTTCTCTGCCATACAGTAAGAAGAAAGGTGTATACCCAGTTGATGAATGTACAGTCGAATTGTATGCTAATTCAACCTGTTTCAGATGTTGATCCCATTCACCTCCTCTTTCTGCCAAGTATTTAGCCAGCTGGTCTTTGACGATACGGTTGGTTCGTTCTACTATACCAGCACCCTGGGGGTGGTAAGGAGATGAGCGGGTTTTCTTGATACCAAACTGTTTACAAAGTTGACGAACAAGAGAAGATTCGAACTGACGTCCCTGATCAGTATGTAATACATCAGGTGAACCGTGTTCCCTGACATAATCTTCAAACAAGTGTTTTGATACTGTGGTAGCTGTTTGATCCTTCATAGCATAAAGATTGATGAATTTTGAGAAGTGATCCACAACTACAAGGATGTAGGAAGAACCAGAGGAAGTGCGGGGTAACATCGCAATATCAGCATAAACCGTTTGGAATGGGTAGCTTGTCTTAACACTCTGTAGTGGTGCTTGATGAGAGGGAGTTGGGTTTCTGAACGACTCACATGCCATGCAAGTCTCACAGTGGTCTACTATATCTCGGTGCATGTAAGGCCAGTACATATCATTTTCGGCTCGAGACAGTGTTCTCTCTGTACTAAAGTGTCCAGAAGTAGGATGACTATGGAGTAGTTTGAGAACTTCAGGCACCAAACTCTGTGGGATAACAGCTTGATAGAGGATAGTTGACTTTTTCAGGTCTCTCTTTGTGCGATAAAGGATGCCATCCTCTACCTTGAAACGATTCAATTGCCATAGGAAACGTCTCATTCTTGGTGAATAACGGCGTATTTCTCTAGGACCAAGTTTTACTTTTTCAATCACCATGTGTTTGACAACTTGTACATCTTTGTCTAACTGCTGATGACGAAAGATTTTGAGTCGTAGGCCATTAAGGATCTTTGACGATGAAGGAGGAAGACGAGCATCATCGTCTGTTTTTGAGGATGTCTCTGATGTAGGAAGACATTGTTTGCTATTCGACTCTGGATAGTCAGGTGATTCAGGCAACGACGGAGGAAGGTAAGGCCTATTTACTTCAGGCTTCTCTCTTGGTGCATCTGTTTGTGTACCTACTGAACAAGTAATCTTGCTAATGTTCATGGCACACACATGAGACTTCGAAGGAGGGAGGTGCATACCAGTGTTGGAGCTGGGCAGACTTGATTTAGCAATAGGTGGGGCCGTTGGTGAGGTAGTTGATGGCTGGCCCACAACATCAACTAACGGTCGTTTCCCTGCCTATCAGAGAAATGTACTCTCCTTGGAGAATGAGGACGAAAGGATGTATCCACATTACCTTGACGTTCAGGTCGGCGATAGTCATCATAGTATCTATCACGACGGAGGGGGCTTCTTCCTCTGTCTCGTCTGTCACTAGGACTCGGTGAACGTCGCCAATTATCATTGTAGTTCCGACGAGGACTCGGCGATCGCCGGCGAAATCTATCAGCATTGGGGCTTGCTGCTCTTTCTCGACTATGATACTCATAATCTGGGGAGTCATAGCCACGATGAACGGGGCTCGTCTCTCTTTCCCGTCGGAAATCAGGATACCGCCTTGGACTAGGACTGGATGCGCGACGTCGGTCCTCTTTGAAATGAGAACGAGGCGATTTGTCTCTACTTCGGGTACGAGATGTAGGGCGAAGTGTCAGTGAAGAAAATTTCTTCTCAAGATCTTCAAGACGATCTAAAACTTTCTGAAGAGAAGGGTGATCAGAAGTTTCCTCGGATGGAGAGACAGCTGCACTGGGGGTTTCGGTCTGTCTGCCGAAAATATGAGCTCTCTCAATTCTATTAGCCAATTCGACAGCCTCTTGGAAAGTCTTTGCTCCCATTTCGTGGATTTTCACTTGCAAAACATTGCTCAGGCCAGCGACAAATCTTCGGAACTTCTCCCCTTCCTTGGCATTATCACCATAAGAAGGAAAAGCTTCCTCGACCAATGATGCAATGGCAGCTGCGTACACAGGGATCTGCTCTCCCGGCTGCCTCACTCGAGCTGTAATACATGACTGGAATGTAGTAATGAAATCTGACCGACCAAAAATTGCGGATAGTCTCTCTTTGGCTTGTTTAAAGTCAGCCTGTTCACTTGGAGGAAGACTTTCCCATACAGAGAAAGCAGGTCCTGTCAATTTGGAGGGAAGGACAAATTGAAGCTTGTCGGCCACTGATGAGTCAGCCGCTGCAACTACCTCCAATCTTCTAACCCATTGTCTAAAGTCCTTTCCATCTTCGCCAGAGAAAAACTCTGGCAATTCAATTCGAAACATGACTATGTCGACGAAGGATGAAATATGTGAATAGGTTTGAGGTATTCGTATAATTATGAAGGAGGGAGGTTCACTTTTCTTCTATAGTAAATACTTGTCCCAAGTAGAGAAAAATGAATTAAATATAGATCTTCCGTGCTTGGATACAAAGCTAATGTCAAGATCTGAGCACCAATATGAAGGAGGAAGATATACCACCAGATTGTTTGGATGCAAAGAGATCTATATCAGTTAAACTACATCTGAAGGAGGGAGATTTACAACAAGAGTTAGAACTCTTATATCTAAACTCCAATAGCTGGCATGTCAGGACATATGAGAGGAAGACACCAGATGAAGTAGGGCGACCAACTCAGCCAACATCAAAACAAGGATGTAGCAAAAATATTACAAAATCTAGCCAGGAGCTACAATGTAAATGACTAGAAAATGAGTGCTGCTGGAATGCTGGACTATATACTGTTATCAAATGAAGTAGGGTGTAATATACAAACTAAATGTATAGACTCACCAATAATAATGCATCAAAATACATGAAGAAGGATGGAGCTCAAAAATATGAAGGAGGAAGAAAATGTTGATGCTGACAAAACAGGAATGGCATAGACTGGAAGTAAAAATATATATGAAGTGAGGGCGTGGCTGGATCAGGTCCGGATAAGACAACGGAACACCGCTGGCACCAGTTGTAACATGACCGTTTGTACACTTCCAAACTCAGTCTCCTATGCTCTCCTGTACTCAATCAAACTAAGCTCTCCTTTAATTAAACTAAAATTATTAAACTGAAGATAGGGTGAACACAGAATAAATTACAAGTTAACAAGATGAAGTCCAGATCAGCACTGACTTTACTTTCGAATCTTCTCTTCTGCCAATGTACCCACATTGGATAATCATACAAATCAACCAATCAAATATAAGGAAAATGGTATGAACCATAAAATGAACTAACCCTATTTAAAAATAAGAACCAATCAGAGAATAGAGAAGGGTGATCATGAGTTAAACTGAATCCTAATGAGAATTAAACAATAAGACCATGTGGAGTGGAAAGCTAATGGAAAACCAGGAAGCATGACTGAGGGGAAACTGAATGAATGAATGCAATGAACCTGTGTTGCTATGTGAGATGTATTGTGTAGACGGAATGAAAGATGAGATCATGACAATGTATGTGGATTGAGAGGATGGAAAGAAGGATGAGATGAGTAGGAATGGAAATAAACAAGTTGAATGTAAACAATAAAGTATGGAAAGCCAAATGTAAGAGTAAAGATTAAAATAGATAGACCCAGCAAAATTTACTCAGATTACTGATTTGGAGATGATATCGGAGGAACAAGTTCTTGAGTTTATAGATCTAGTTGTTTAAGCCTTCGTTTTGAGTCTTGTTGTGTATGATGCTGCGATGCTTCATCTAATTTTTAAATAAAAAGAAAATCACTTTGAAATTTTATTCATTTCTAAAACTTTTTTTTAGTTTTAAAAATATATTTGAAAAACACCAAATATCATGATTTTTTGTTAGATGATTTTGTTTGCTTGAAGTCTGAACTTTTTCCCTCTTTCTTACTTTTCTATCCTTTCTTCATCCTTCTACCCTTCCTGCTTGCCTGTTTTTGTTCCATCTATCTTTCTTTCCTGATCCTTTCTCTCTCTCTGTTCATTTTTCTTTCTTTTCTCCTTTTTCTTACCTGTCTTTATCAAATTTCCTTTTTTTATTTCCTTCATTCTTTCTTTCTTTAAACTTTTTTCTCCCCCTCCCTTCCTCTCCTTTTAATTCTTCTCTTCTTCCATTATGTTTTCATTCCTCCTCACTTCATTCTTTCTCCCTCTCTTTCCTCCTTTCATTTTTTATTTTATTTTCACTTCTAATTCTTTCACTTATTCTTTCTCTTCCTCCCTACCTTAATTCCTTCCCTCCTCACTTACTGTTTTTTCATTTTTCTTTCCTTCATTTTTTCTTTCCTCCTCCTTTTTCTTATTTTCTCTCCTTTATTTTGTCTTTCACACATGTATTCTTCCATTCCTTTCTTTCGGTATTCCATTCAAAGAATGACAGAAACTTTTTTTTCGCTTTTTATTCTTTCTTTCGTCGTTTTATTCTAACTTTCTTTTATTCTTTTTTTTTAAATTTTACCTTCATTTTCCCCTTCATTTTTTCTTTCTTTCTTCTGAATTCATTTTTTTTTCTTTCGTCTTTTCTCTCTCTCCTTCATTCTTTCGTTCACCCTCCCTTCCAATTCTTTATAAATTTCACAGGTGTAACACTGTGTAACCTTCTTTGTTGATCTTTTTTGTCGATTGTCCCGTATTTCATTTTGTGAAATCTGGTCACCCTGAGGTCATGGAGCATAGCTGGTGTGATGTGCGGGGCAGACGGGGGAATAGGCACCGGAACGACCGTACAGTGCCGTCATATGCCCGCAATAGCAGGCGCGAGCTAGCTGAGCGCCTTGCCACTTTCCTAGCCGTAGTAGGCCTGTAAGTGGTCTTAAGTTGGTGGGACTTCGGCGCAACCCGATAAATGAAGTTGATATCACTAAGATTAGTTCATGGAGTGTATTATTTTTTTCTGAATATTTCCATTTAATTTTTCCATGCATGTCGCTGAAATTTTACGCATGGTTCCACTTGGTCTCTATTTCTGCATGCATGGTGTTTGAACCATGCGTATTATACACTGGCAAGAACGCTGAATGGGCTCTAGAATCGGCTATTAGGATACATTTTTCTACCAAATATATTGGATGCACTTTCTGAATATCGGACTATAGCAAATTGTGCGATGCGCCGCACGGCGCAATAAATTCCAGCTTTTTAAATCATACCCCTATTGAATTATATTAAATTGCCGACCAAACCAAATTATTTGTTATTGCTTGTCACAATAGTTAACTCATTCAATGAACAAAGTTATGATATAACTGATTACATATAACCTTGTTCTCTGTTAGAACACCCTGTGTGGTGAAATAAGGTTGCATTATGGCTTATTTTCTCTTGTTCTTGGGGGCAAAGCCTTTATTTTTTGACATGGTCAGTTTCCATTACTTGGCTCTGTTCAAGTAAATTGAATTTCAATTTTTTTTTCTTAATTAAAAATATGAGATTGTTTTTTGACAATTCTGAAGCAATTTTACTTACCATCAATAGAGGGCCTTCAGAAGAAATGTTCAAAATTAAATTTTTTGAGTGCTCTGGAGAAAAAAAATGGTCCCCAAGTTTTATGAAAGTAAATCACAACTAACGTTTTATGGAAATGATTAATTTTGGAATACAAAAGGGATATTTTGAAGAATTTTGTAAGTGTGTGTTGTGAACGGCACAGATAGGCAGGGTGGTTGCAGTGAACAAGTGAATGAAATCAGGAAATAATAACCATTAACAACCTCTTCTGTCTCTAAAATTGGATGTGTTTGCTCAGCTCCATTCACCTCTGCTCTGAGTCTGATTACAATACCGGTTGATCATATCTAGACTCTAATTACATTGTCCATTCACCCAGCAGAGCCAGAGATGTCTGATATAAATATTTAGGAAAGTACCATATTTGGAAGGATGTTGATTTCCCCCCCATGGCTGGGGGGAAAATCACCTAATTGGTAATTTCTATTATATTAGCCACTTTTGAATCTTTCTAATGGATTTGATCATTTCATTCTTATTATAGCGAGTTGTATTCCCGACTGGCCTTGTATTACCAAATAGAATTTAATTGAATTCAGTTATTTCATATTTTCCTTTCACTTGAAACCAAACAAAGGAATTACGAGAATATGATGAAGCGGTACCCGCAGCGGTTCCGAAGCCATGCGGTGTGGAACCTGAGTCAACGAAGCGATTCCTCAACAGACTCCAGTGATGAGGAAGAAGGGAGGGGCACCCCCTCGCCCCCTTTCACCGACAATGACTCCGGGAGCGAAGGAGAGTCGGAAAGTTCACAGTCGGAATCGGAGCCCGAGATGCCCAGCGGGAAAGCAAGCTTTAGAATCTTGGCCAGGAAAGTTCGCGGGAACTCGCTTCTAAAGGTACATTGTACATTCCTTCTTACAATGAGGTGAACTCCCCTACAGGTCAAGTCCACACCAGAAAAATGTTGATTTGAGTAAATAGAGAAAAATCAAACTATTGTAACGCTGAAAGTTTCATTAAAATCAGACGTAAAATAAAGTTATGGCATTTTTAAGTTCCACTAATTTTTCACAAAACAGTGATATGCACAACTCAGTTTCATGCAAATGAGACAGTCGATGATGTCCCTCACTATTTTTTTTTCATTGTTTGAATTATACAAATATTTCATTATTTACAGATTTGACAATAAAGGACCAACTTGACTGAGCCATATGCATGTAGTATTAAACAATGTTAATTCCACATGTTCAGGGCAGAATAAATTGTTTTTTCACTTGACAATGAGGAGAAAATTAGAATATTTCACATTTCACATATAAAATACAAAAGGAATTGTGAGTTGATGACATCATCAGTCTCCTCATTTGCATACCGATCACAATGTTTTGTGAAATTTAGAGAAACTTTCTCATTTTTCATCCAATTTTGATGAAATTTTCAGTGTTGCATTTTTCTCTTTTTATTCAAATCAACTTTTTGTTGCCGTGTACTTGTCCTTTAAGGTTTGATACAGCTTAAAATGAGGGGAACTCCCTTCTTAAGGGAACTCACTTTGTAAGACACATTCTATTCTTTCTATGATGGAAACTCCCTTCACATATTTTTACAATGAGGGGGAACTCCCTTCTTATGGTACATTTTACTCATGCAATAATGATAAAAATGATATGGACATTGGAAATGCATTGGCATCCATCATACAAAGATACTCATGACGCAGAAAAGAGAAGAAAACACCGTAAATGGAAATCTTAGTGAAAATCTCTTTCTTACAATGAGGGGAACTCCCTTCGTAAGGTATATTAATGTCTTAGATAGTGAAAACAGAAGTACCTGGATGACTGAAACATGAAACTTCTTCACAAATATTTTTCTATATGATATTTTTTTTTGTAAAAACTGAAAGGAAATAATTGTTTTAATGGGAATGTGTATCAAGGCTACCTCCTTGATAAGGATGCAGCTTTGTGTGTACAGTAAGGGTGTGTATAATTGAGTTTTTCAGATGTGTATCAGATATGATTATTAGGTGGGATCAATTAACATCAAAATCAGAAAGACATAAGTCCGTTTCATAAAACTTGTTACAATAAAAAATTTAGAATAACAGTTAACTAGTGAAATCATCTGATTGGCTGAAAATAAATTTTTTCTAGAAATTATGCATTTGTAATTTTCAAAAGTTGAAACCTTGAGATTGAAATGCTCAAGGTGGCTTCTGCATAGTGAAATTAATAACAGTTTTTGTCTCACCTGCGAAGCAAAGTGAGACTATAGGCGCCGCTTTTCCGACGACGGCGGCGGCGGCGGCGTCAACATCAAATCTTAACCTGAGGTTAAGTTTTTGAAATGACGTCATAACTTAGAAAGTATATGGACCTAGTTAATAAAACTTGGCCATAAGGTTAATCAAGTATTACTGAACATCCTATTAGAGTTTCATGTCACATGACCAAGGTCAAAGGTCATTTAGGGTCAATGAACTTAGACCATGTTGGAGGAATCAACTTCGAAATCTTAACCTGAGGTTAAGTTTTTGAAATGTCATCATAACTTAGAAAATATATGGACCTAGTTCATGAAACTTGGACATTAGGTTAATCAAGTATCACTGAACATCCTACATGAGTTTCATGTCACATGACCAAGGTCAAAGGTCATTTAGGGTCAATGAACTTTGGCCGAATTGGGGATATCTGTTGAATTCCCATCATAACTTTGAATGTTTATGGATCTGATTCATGAAACTTGGACACAATAGTAATCAAGCATCACTGAAAATTTTGTGCAAGTTTCAGGTCTCATGATTAAGGTCAAAGGTCATTTAGGGTCAATGAACTTTTGCCGAATCGGGGTATCTGTTGAATTACCATCATAACTTTGAAAGTTTATTGGTCTAGTTCATTAAACTTGGACATTAGAGTAATCAAGTATCACTGAACATCCTGTGCGCGTTTCAGGTCACATGACCAAGGTCAAAGGTCAATGAACTTTGGCCGAATTGGGTGTATCTGTTGAATTACCATCATAACTTTGAAAGTTTATGGATCTGATTCATGAAACTTGTACATAAGAGTAATCAAGTATCACTGAATATCCTGTTCGAGTTTCAGGTCACATGATCAAGGTCGAAGGTCATGTAAGGTAAATGAACTTTGGCCATGTTGGGGTTTTTGTTGAATAACCATCATATCTCTGTAAGTTTATTGGTCTAGTTCATAAAAAGTGGACATAAGAGTAACCATGTGTCACTGAACATCTTGTGCGAGTTAGAGTAGTATTCAAAGTCAGCACTGCTGCTGTATTGAACCGCGTGATGCAGGTGAGACGGCCAGAGGCATTCCACTTGTTAAAACCTTCTTTTTACAAAATCCCCTCATTTTCTACTAAAGTATAGATGATTAATTATATTGCTGCTATTATTTATGTATATTGTGATTTTATGTTGAAGCAATAAAATCTTTGTTTGATAAAATATTTAAAAATCCTCTCATTTTGTATCCAGTTAGTGAACTCCAAGCAACCTGATATAGAGAAAGCCAAAAGTCTCCTGCAGAACCTCACCCCGGAACAGATCTCAAAGGAGATAGCCACAAAAGATGGGAGGGGTAACAGTATTATCCACTATGCTTGTATGAAGGTCCTTATACCTTGGGTTGAGATGCTCATCCAACATGGGGCAGGTAGGATTATAAAACAAATAATGCATATTTAGGAGTCTGTTGTGGCGATTTGAGGGTATTTGCCATATATGCAAAAGCACAAGGCACTTGCACCGAGTACTTTTTGCATGTTATTGCAATATCCAAGATGCTTGCATCATCAATAACATCACTATTTTTAAAATGTGCATTATTTGTTTTATAGAACAGCTGGGCAGAGTAAGTTTATAGTGGAAAGGTTGTTGAAATCCCTCCAAATATTCTAGGGAGCACACAAATCAAGAGGTCATACCTGTACCTGTTTTCTATTAGACATCACAGGCATGACTAGTATGCCTGCCTAAGTAAGCGCCGGTACTGATAGCCTTTTCTTTAAAAGAACGCGTATTTCAGATGCCGTCTCAGTTTGTTACGCGCTATGGGTAAAATGATGCACCCAACATGCACAGTGCTACACGATAATGTATGGAGCCTAGGAGGTTGTGGAGAATTATAGCATAAACACATTACTTCTGTGACTCACTATCGGCTACATCCTTGAACCCGTTTTCAATTCAATTCCATTCAATTTATTCACATCCATTAAAAGAAGAATATACAGCATACAATATTATATGAACAATAAAAAACAATACATAAACAAATCAATAAAATTACAAAATAGAAAAAGTAAGACCAACATGCGGTGGATGTGGGGGATTGGCAAAGGCCAAAGACCTATCGAGGCCAATCCCCTTGGTTCCACGTGTTGGTTAAAATAAAACAAATTAATAGCGATTAAATAGTTATAACATCAACATAAACAGTCAAAAGAAAAAAAACATTAAAAACAAACAAAGAAAAAAAACACAAGGCTCCCTTTTATTTAAAAACTGACGGTGAATTGGCAAGATATGATTTATATTTCCGTTTAAAAGTCAATAATGAGGGGCAAGTTTTAATTTCAGATGGCAAATCATTCCAGATGACAGGTCCTTTGTATCCAATAACAGTTCTAGAAAAGTTATATGTATAATTTGGCAGATAAAAGTCATTGATATTTCTTGTTGAATACATATTTTTACTACTATTGAGGGTGGAAAAATTATTTAAAATATCAGGTAAAGTTCTTATAGAATAAGAATACATAAAACAAGCAACAAAATAGCGATGTAAATCATATATGTTCGAAATTGTAAGCTTTCGAAACAATGGGTCTGTATGGGCAAGAAATGTTGAATTGGTGATTATTCTTATTGCATGTTTTTGTATTAAAAATATTCTTTGTAATAAATAAGATGCGGTGCTTCCCCATATTATATTGCAATAGGTTATATAAGGCAAGATCATTGTATTATATAAATTAGTGAGAATAAAAGGTGGCAATGTGAACTTTAGTCTACTCATAACACCAACAGCACATGACATTTTATATGATATTTCATTAATATGATCTTTCCACGTAAGGTTATTATCAATCTTAACACCAAGAAATTTTAATGAAGTTACCTTATTTATTTCTTTGTTATTAATGTGCAATTTAATCAAGTCTGCGTTAATTTTCCTGTTTTTTGTTTTAAAAATTATATAGTTAGTTTTTTCAAGATTTATCAATAATCTATTGGCAAGAAACCAGGAATGTACTTTTCTTAGTTCAGAATTGATTAAAAAACCTACGTTTGAAGGGTCATTACTGGCAAGAAAAAGGCTTGTATCGTCAGCAAATAAGATGAATGATAAAATATTGCTAACATTTGGCAAGTCATTTACATATAAAAGAAACAATTAGGGTCCTAGTACTGATCCTTGAGGAACACCAAGTAAAATGTCTAAGGAAGAAGAATTAAAATTATCAATATTTACAAACTGTTTTCGATTATTTAGGTAATCTGTAATTAATTCTAAAGTAATACCCCTTATACCGTAAAAATATAATTTTTTAATTAAAATACTGTGATCAATACAACCAATGAAACCAATTATAACCCTCTGTTATCGATGTTGTTAAAATGTATGATAGTGACAATGATGTAATGTAGCCATTATCGTCCAACATTGAGCCAGTAGGACACACATGTAGCCGTAACTATATTAATATTGATATGATACATTATCGTGATATTGAACTGATACAGTGATTATTGTCATCCAACATCAAGTACATGTAGGTAGGATATAACCAATTATAACGATGAAAATTGATGTTAATTTAATATGATAGTGATATTGATGTGATATAGTCATCCTCCAACAAGGAGCCGGTATGATATAAACCAATTATGCTGGGCTGCAGTGGGATTTCAAACACACCTGATGATTACAAGGCGAGAGTCAGAACCACTCCACCATGGCTCTTCTACATTGGGTTTAATATGGACATGGGTGTCTTGTGTACTTTTTCATATTGGCCCCAATTTACAAAGATGGTTTTATTAAACTGTCAGTTGAACCCACGGTTTATGCAGATTTTTTGTATACATTGCGCTTTGTAATCGGAAGGTCATGTGAATTCTGTATAAACCATGGGTTCGACTTCACCTCTGTGATTTTGGGCCGATTGCCTGGCTTTGTTTTTAGATCTTAATGTGAGGGGAGCAGGCGGGAAGAGGCCCATACACCTTGCTGTCAGAGACAAAGCTAGGCTAGAAGGACAGGTAAGTCAAGTCAAGTCCCATTTGTGACCAGCCACCCCAAAACCAAAAACTAAGTCACCCAAAACTGATTTAATTTAATTTTTTATTGTCTCACCTGCATAGCAGAGTGAGACTATAGGCACCGCTTTTCCGACGGCGGTGAACATCCTGTGCGCATTTTAGGTCACATGACCAAGGTCAAAGGTCAATGAACTTTGGCCATAATGGGGGTATCTGTTGAATTACCATTATAACTGCAAGTTTATTGATCTGACTTTTGAAACTTGGGACATAAGAGTAATCAAGTATCACTGAATATCCTTTGCAAGTTTCAGGTCACATGATCAAGGTCAAAGGTCATGTGAGGTCAATGAACTTTGGCCACATTGGGGGTATTTGTTGAATTACCATCCTATTTCTGTAAGTGTATTGGTCTAGTTCATAAAACGTGGAAATAAGAGTAACCAAGTATCACTGAACATCTTGTGCGAGTTATAGAAGTTTTCAAAGTCAGCACTGCTGCTATGTTGAATCGCGTGATGCAGGTGAGACGGCCAGAGGCATTTCACTTGTTGAGTTTAAAATAGGAAATTATAATCTCATCGTATCTTTTGTTTGCCTTAAATTCACAAAAACGGTTATATGCACATCCTGGTTGGTATGCATTGAGGAGACTGAAGACATCATCCACTCACTATTTCTTTTTTTTTAATCATATGAAATATTCTAATTTTCTGCTGAAACAATGATTAATTCCTCCCTGTGGGATGGGCATTGTTTAATGGTTGAGTCAAGCTTGTCCTTATTTTCAATGTATGAGGGTGGGCCCCATGTCTGCACACCTAACTATGTAAGTTAAGATTCAACGTGAATTTCTTTTTATTTTACAACGATTTTCATTTGATAATGTTCCTATCATTCTAATGAGCGTGTGTGCCAAAAATCTCGTAAAAATTTGATAGAAATAAATTTTCTAGGGAAAAAACCTCCGCCAATCATTTTCAGATTGAACAAAAAAATGGTACCCCATGTCTGTGCACCCATTCACTCAGGGATTGTGATGAGAAAGGCTGCATTTTGAGGCCATCACATGAAATGCAATTAAATGAAATTATTATTATTTTAATTATTATCATTATTGGAATTGCCAATTTGAGGATATGTAACATTTTTATATTTTCCACCAGGCAAAGGATAAAGCTCAGTTGGTTGAACTGTTGGTTGCTAATAAGGTGCAGGTGAATGTCAAGGACAATCAAGGTCAGACTCCTCTCCAGCTGGCGTGTAAATATGATGGTCAGAAGATGGTGGTCAGAGCTCTACTTTCACATCCAGAAATCCGTGTGGATGTAAGTATTGATGACATTGCCAAGATTTATCTACCTTTGTTCCCTAAATCAGCAATAATTGTTGATTTTATTTTCATACTTTGAAAATATAATGGAAATGTGTAAGTCTAAATGAATGGGAATGAAGTATATGAGGAAATCGTTGCCAATTTGCATTTTCAAACAGTGATATCATTATTTTCAATGTGTTGCCAATTTGCCAGTCAGAAGATGGTGGACAGAGCTCTACTCTAACATCCACATATCCGAGTGGATGTAGGTATTGATGACATTGCCAAGATTTATCTACCTTTGTTCCCTAAATTGGCAATAATTGGTGATTTTATTTTTATTTTCATACTTTGAAAAAAAAATGGAAATGTGGGATTCAGGAAATAAATTGTTACCGATTTGCATTTTTTAAAAGTGATTTCATTATTTTCAATGTGTTGCCAATTTGCCAGTCAGAAGATGGTGGACAGAGCTCTACTCTAACATCCACATATCCGAGTGGATGTAGGTATTGATGACATTGCCAGGATTTATCTACCTTTGTTTCCTAAATTGGCAATAATTGGTGAATTTGCATTTATTTTCATTCTTGCAAAAAATGATAAATATGGATATAGGGTGAGTAAAAATGAATGTTGAAAGCCAAATTTCAATGAAAATTTGCCATTTTGTATTTTAAACAGTTTCTTTGTTTTTCAATGCATTGCCAATTTAGAGCGTGCAATGATTACTTCCTCGATTAACATATATTAATTGTTCTTCGCTTTAACTTGGATCACTTTGTTTTACTTTGTGCAACTTTATATGAGCTTGTACGCAAATGTGTGTTTGCAACCGAACATTTCTTTGTAGAGTGTAAGGTACGTGAGGCTGCATATTGCTGCTTTCGCCTAATGCAGCAATATGCAGCCTAGAACATAAAGGTGTGAGCGAGGCTTGTGAAAGAAATAAACCTCTTTTCATTCTGTTTCCTCTACACAGCAACCGGTCAAGTTCGGAAGGGTCAATTCAACCCTCCTCAATATCCTCTGCCACAACGGTCAGTTTGAGAGCGCCCTCTTGCTTCTGAAACACGGAGCCAATCCCCTTTCCGTCAACGCCGCCAAGAACACCCCCCTTTACATCATCCTGAAGAAAGGCAACGTCAAGTACGCTCTGCGATTCCTTTCAGGCTGTCAGCATAGAGGATGTGACATGCGGAAGGTAAGAAAGGTCAAAGGTCACCATTGAAGCAGTCGTGCTCTCTGTAATGATATGGAGTTATGCCAGGCAATCACACAGTGTGAACACTCCCTTGGTTGTATTTGAAATCAAATACTGAGTGTGGGATTCAATGCACTAGTTCATTCACCGGCATCCCTGCATTACAGTACCATAGTTGGTACATACACTTGAGTGATTTCAAATACAATGACCAAAGGAGTGTTCACACTGTGTGCCTTGCCTGGTATAACTCCATGTCATTACACTCTCCACCCCCCCCCCCCCCCCCCCCCCCCCGCCTCAAATTGGTCAAATGTAGTTTTGGACATGTGGTTTCAAACCATTCTTTACACAGATTTCATCCTTGATTATGCTTATTCAGCATGCATATTGAGAAAGTGTTCGATAATAAACGTTTTTTCCACAGATTGACGCTTGTTTCTAAGGTTACTGTATTAACGAGACCACTTTTTATGAATCAGAACAAGACATGGACTCATTGGTGATGTTTTTTATCCATGGTAACTTGCATCAATTTTGCTTCAATGGCCACAGTTTTTTTTGTAAAAGAATTGATTACCCCTGGTATTTTGCTCCAAGTTTGATGTGATATTGGGCACACTTGCTCTTGAGGATATAAGAAACTGTATCAGCTAATTTGGGGGGGGGAATTTAAAAAAAAATATTCTATGAATACAGTTTGATTTCAAATTTTACCTATATTGAGTTGCTCTGGGGAGCGTTTCATGAACGTTCTTATTTACATCAATAACTGGGATATACCCATTTGATTTGCTAGTTCATTACGATGAACCTGCGTGCCGAATATAGAGTACACAACTTTTCCTGCGCGCGCGCTGCATCTCCCTACCAACGCGCTATCCCAAGATCGTCGCGCAATTTGGCGTCCATTCCCTCTTTTACTTTCGCCTGCGGTCGAGTGCAGTCGCAAGCTAAGTACACTCTCAAAATTGCATTTCTGTTTTCCGTTTGGATACTTTATTGTGCAATTCTTCCCTTATTTCAATCTTATTTTCTCTCATCTAAGATTGTTATAGGATTATCACGTCGCGCGGAGCTTCCGTGATATTATTTTAACGTTTCTTGTCCCTCTTCGTGAGTTTGTTTTTTTAAAGATACGTTTCTCACAGGCGGGTTGTCTTCACCTCTCCGCCCCATAGCTCCGCACCTTCCTGCTCGGGCGTTGTCTTCGCTCCTTTTTAATTCTTTTAATTCTTTTTATTCACTGTCTTCTTCGTTTATACGACTCGTCGTGAATTTAATTGATTTATTTCTCCACAGATAGGTTCTGTAGGACGTTAGGAGCGTCGTATTCCAGCCTCGTTTCAAGTTCTTTGTCTCTTGTTTCGAGTTAGTTGATTGTTCTTTTGTTTCAATCAATCCTTTGTTCTTGTATTTATTAATTGAATTAATTGGTTAATTGATTAATTAATTAATTGATTGATTCTTTTAATTCTTGACTTGCTCCTTTGCCTCGATTCAAGTTCTTTGTTTCTTGTTTCGAGTTAGTTGATTGTTCTTTTGTTCAATCAATCCTTTGTTCTTGTGTTTATTAATTGATTAATTATTCAATTAATTAAAAAAAAAAAATTATTTTCTTTCCTTCACAAGAATACTTAGAATTTTTTTTTAGGAAGCCGTCTCCTGTCAGCGTTCGTCGCCTTTGACTCGGCCTTCCTTCTCGGGAAAGCTATCTTTGTTTTCCCCCCTTCCTTTTCAAGTCAGCTACCGGTCTCTGGACTTTTTTTTTTCTTAAACTTCTTGTTTATAAAAAAAAAAAAAGAAAGGGAATCTTGCTCCCCTTTTTTCCTTAGCTGATCCTCACCTCAAGAAAAATTATTTTTTCTTTTGAACAGGTGGACACAAAAAAAAAAAAAAAACTTAGTGTTTTCTTCTTTTTAGATGCTTCCCCCTTCCTTCTTTTCAGAATTTTGGCGGAAGCAGATTCTTGTTGTGATAATCAAATAATTAATTTTTCTAACGGACTTCAGGGACAGTGTCTCTTAATAATTCTTAATTATTACTGTTTCCTTTGTTCTGGGATTTTACCTTGTATCATCCTTGTGAGATCCGTTTTTTTACTCTCAAAAGTCCGCTTTTTGAGGTCCTTGTCTTCTGGGTTGGGGTTTGTTACCCCCCCCACCCCCTTTGCTTCTCTGTTTTTTTTATCTTACTACTAGATCACCCTACGGCAATAATGAGCCTTTCGGACTCTCTTTCTGAAGAGCCTCAGGCGACTGCTGTTTCGGGGCCCGACACCGGGGTCTTATCCCCCACCACAGGTAGTATAGATAGCGAGAACAGAGTCAGAGCCCCGTGGGCTCTCAAAGGGGTGGAACCGTGGACGCGCGTTCACGTGCCCCGCTTAATAAGGGTGGAACCGTGGATTTGCGACCACGTGCCCGCACGGTGATGGCCAAGGCTTCCGTCCCGGAACCTGAACCTTATTGGGGAGCGTCGCACTAGTACAGAAAACGGCGACTCCTCTAGGGCTGTCAGACCCACCGGCCATCGGGTCACCTAAAGTCCGGGGGGAGAGCACGGGTCTCTCCACCCGGCAAAGACTAGGCTCGATGCCGTGTAAGACCCCTCTAGGGAGCGTCGGCAAAGGGCTACCAGCCCCTAGTCGGAAGAGGCACCTGAGTCCGACCGTGTCGGACTCTCAATTCAATCTGACGCCGTCAGATTCGGCCGACGCCTCCTCTCGCTCGGCTAGCTCTCCCCGTGGGAGAGCTAAGGAGAGGAAGACAGGCGCAGTCCAGTCTCTGGTCCAGCCTCTGGTCCTCGGCTGGCTCTCCCTGTGGGAGAGCTAAGGAGAGGAAGACAGGCGCAGCCCAGCCTCTTGTCCCTTCTTCCGCTCCGGCGCCGGAGCAACCGAAGAAGAAGAAAAGAAGAAGAGGAGAACCACAGACGTAAGCCCCGCTCCGTCGGGCGGTCTGTCCTCTGATTCTTTTGATGGCCAGGCCTCTCAGCTTCTCAAGCTAATCTAGAGTGCCCTCCAGCACTGCGGGTTTTTACCCCCAGGCTTGCCTGCTTCAGCCGACGGTACTACCAACCGAGCGGATCAAGCAGACACCGGCCATCCAACACACCTCGGAGAGTCACCGGCAATATCATGTTTCGCCGGCTCACGCACCTGCAAGGGAAATTCCCGCTAATACACAGGTGCTATCGATATACGGGCGTCGCCCGCCATTATGTCACCAGACTCCCGATCATTATACCCTCTTCTGCCCCCCGGCGGGGGCCGCATAGAAGAGGAAGAAGAAGAAGAAATTCTAGGTCGCTAACCCCGCTGTGCGGGCAGACCTTCCCTTCTGATTCTTGTGCCGACGGCCAGGCGTCGTAACTTTATGTTACAACAGAACGCCCTCGAGCATCACGGATCTTCATCCTAATGCTCTCTGTCAGCTAAAACTGCCGTGCCGAGCACCAGGCAGGTCAAGCAGACAGTCGCCGTCTCGCACCTCGGAGAGTCACCGGCAATATGATTCGCTGGCCCACGCACCTGCAAGGGAAATCCCCGCTAATACACAGGTGCTATCGACATACGGGCATCATCTCGGAGGAAAGAAACCGCCGTACATCTCATGAGATTATTGGCTATGTACGTGCGTTCAAGCTTGTTTAAAGCCCCAGACTTCTCTGTCGGCATTCTATGCCTACTTTCTGGGCACACCCACCGTACCGGATCGGCGAGTTTACACCAAACTGTACGCCTCCAGACCATCGGTCGAGCTCTAACAGTCTATCTTATAGACTGCCCTCTATGTGGGTCAAGCTTGCGGGCGTCTCCGCCGTTTCCTCCTTGTGTGGAGTGGTCTACGGTGGATGTCTTACCGTGCCCATTTGTCGAACCGTCTTCTTATTTAGAAGCTTTTTCACTCGGCACACTCGAGTCGCCTCGCATGCTGCTTTCATCCTCCCTCCATGCAATGCATGTGGTCATGGTCACCGCACGACCGAGGATGATGTAACCGTGGATGCATGTATGCTTATGCCTACCTAACCATAATCACTACGACCCACTTTTTCTCGGGCCGACTGTGGATGAGTCTCTCCATGTAAGTGATTTACTTCACTGGAGTTCTTCTTTTAGAAACTTAGATGCTCATCCCCCACTGCTTAGGGCGTCATTTTTGCCGCCCCCCGCAGCTTTTTGGAACTCCTTATTCTCCGATATCGGACTGTTCCACGCTGCCGCAACCGGCGCCGGCGGTGCTTGCTCTTACGATCACATGAGAGACCAGGCCTTGTGGCTGTTTTCATAAACAACTGGTTCTCACCGCAGACTGGTGGAAATTTTTGTGATTATTTTCCTCAAGTCTCCCTCCTCCTTCGCTTGTTTCTTCAAGCGAGGACATCGACACTCTTAGCCAGTTTCCGTCCCTAACTTGATAGGACAGGGCCGTTGCTACCTCATTCGATTCCGTTGGGAACGTACTGTTGAGGTATCATATCTGGCGATGTCTGTTCGTTAGAACATCTCTTGATTGTCGCCTTCACGTAGGATCATGACAGAGACTTTTCGCCAGCTCCCTCTGGCGTACACTTGCTGCTGCTAGGGATTCCCCCGCCCGGCGGTCATCCATCGCAGCCTAGCCTCACGGGCTCTCTCGGCAATGGTGGCTTGAGCCAAGCCACCTCTTCCACCGCAGGCACTGCACCCTCAGATGGGTGCTTCAATCAGTACGGGAGAAAGGGGATCCTGAGTTCTCTCTCGATCACTCGGTCTATCACACTTTTGTCGTGATGTGTACCGCGCTGTTTCTCTGACACGCCCGGTTGAGCTATTTTAACCAGACTGCTTTATTCTACATAGGCAGCAGGTCCGCGGCATTTCTTATTAAAAGGATGGCACTCAGTCGCTTTCTCGACCCTTGACTGCCTTACGAGTGGTTTTCTTCTTAAATCCCTACTCTCCGTCGTTCCTAGTCCCCTTCGGACCGCTAGTAACTTTCTGCCACAGCTCTCTATCAGAATTCTGCAGATGTTCTGCCCTCACGCATTTGAGACAGATATCGAATTCTGGGCGCTTTCTCCCACGCGGAGGCTTCTGAGATCTCTCGCCTTCTCAGATTGTTCGATTGATCACTTACTGAGCCTTAAAGCTACAGTTTTCCGATCACGATTCTTGTTGAAATTTTCAACAAATTCCGAATTTTACGCTCTAGTCAGCTGGTGATGTTGTTCTCCTGACACTAGGCCGAGGGCCCATGATACTTAGTATCATTCTTCTTGGGCTCTTTCTTGGAATCGTCGTTCACGACTTCTCGAGGTCCACCTATTGACGCCCCTCTTTCCTTCACTCCTTGCTCTTAAGGACTTCTTCACATGAGGCTTTATCGCCTCCCCTGTCCGTAAGGCAACGGCCTTTGTGTCTTCATCTCCCTATTTTAACGCACTTCTTAGTCTAGACATGCCTCCCTTCACGTTGAATCCGTGTTGGTCTAGCAAATCAAATGGGTATATCCCAGTTATTGATGTAAATTATGAAAATACTTACCATGATTTTCTTATTTACGAGATAACTGGATATACCCATTTGAACCCTCCCTCCTACCCCTCGCCTTGTGTGACAACATGTCTTGCCCGCAGGCTCATGAGAGGAAATGGACGCCAAATTGCGCGACGATCTTGGGATAGTGCGTTGGTAGGGAGATGCAGCGCGTGCGCAGGAAAAGTTGTGTACTCTATATTCGGCACGCAGGTTCATCGTAATGAACTAGCAAATCAAATGGGTATATCCAGTTAATTCGTAAATAAGAAAATCATGGTAAGTATTTTCATAATTTGACATTTTATCCGGCAAGTCCTGTTTTATCCAACATTCACCATGGGAGCCGTGCTTCTCAGCCAATAAAAATCAAGGAAAGTTGTCAGACAAAAATGTTATTGAAACTCTTCCTGATCTGAATTTAGTCGAAATCAGAATAAAGCAATACTTTTTTCTCGATAATTTGCAGATATTGCTAGCTCAGAACATCTATCAGAAGACGGTGCTGCACCAGGTTATCAAGACGGGTAATGAGATGCTAATCCGGTGCTGTATGTTCCATGGTAGGTATTTAACTTCTAAAGGTACATGGCTTTCATGGGGTCAAGATTAATCTTCTTTTGTTCCTCAAAATGGCAACCTCAAATTGGCAACAATCATTAATTTTATATTCATTTACATACTCTAAAATAATAGAATATGGATATAACATCA
This sequence comes from Lytechinus variegatus, assembly GCF_018143015.1. NCBI lineage: Eukaryota > Metazoa > Echinodermata > Echinoidea > Temnopleuroida > Toxopneustidae > Lytechinus > Lytechinus variegatus. The sequence continues at coordinate 26,140,834 of NC_054745.1, read as the reverse complement.
GTCTAAATTAATGATTAAAGAATATGTTTACTTAAAAGTTGCCAATTTGCATTTGTAAACAGTGATTTTGTTATTTTCATTGCATTGTCAATTTAGAGTGCATAATGATTAGTTAATGATTAGATATTGTTAGCTCAGAACATCTATCAGAAGACGGTGCTGCATGAGGTTATCAAGACAGGTAATGAGATGCTAATCTGATGCTGTATGTTGTGTGGTATGTATTTGATTGCTAAAGGTACATAGCTTTCATGGGGTCGAGATTAATCATCATTTGCTCCTCAAATTGGCAACAATCATTGATTTTCTATTCATTTTCATACTCTAAAATAGTAAAATATGGATATTTATAGTAGGCTTTAGTCGAACTGGATGGTTCTCCCATGCAGGTCTAAGGGTGCCAGTCACTGGTGGAATTTCTTCCAGACCAGTGGACCTCTAAAATAAAGAAAAACATGGAATAATTCAGTGTCATTAAAGTCTGAGAATATCAAGCACTTTCAGACTTTGATTTCCTCATCGTGATCTATATATTAAAACTTTTGCATGATGCAATTTTTCAAGCCATAAATCAAGCAAGTAGAGCTATGAAAATAGTATTACTGAGCAGGATTTATCGATTTTCTTGCTTGAATTTATCAGCCCGAAACATTGTCATCCTCATGAATGGGTGCAGCCATTTTGTTTTGTTTGGGAGCGCAATCGATCAGTATCACGGCAATTCTGCAGTGGATTAACTGAAAGTACAATCTTTTTGCATAGTTTGTAGCCTTTTTCCTTGCTTTAGTTCACAGTCTAGTACATATATATTTTTCTCTTCATTAATTACCATTTTCAGTAAGTCCAGAAGATCAAAAGGAGGGTGCCTCTTCCAATTATCTCCTGGACGCATAATTTTTTGTTGGTATCTTTTTTTTGCTTGTCCATTTTGTTACCTGTGTCCAAATTTCAGGTGGACCCCCCTAAATTTATTAGCTTCCGCGGCCAATGCCTGGACGTCAAGTCTCGCTACAGATCAGCCATCATGCACACGGCCTGCAAACCGACATCTTGATATCCTCCACAGTCTAGTATTATTATAACATTTCATTTCTTTATTGTTGAATATCTTTAGTGAGTCCTGAAGATCAAAAGGAGGGTGCCTCAGCCAATTATCTCATGGACGTCAAGTCTCGCTACGGATCTACCATCATGCACACAGCCTGTAAACAAGGACACCTAGATATCCTCCATATGCTCCACGACCTTTGCCCTCTACTCCTCGACGCGAAGAACTCAAAGGGATTGACCCCGCTGCATTATGCCTGCAGGGGAAACTATGCCGAGGTCACCGAAGAAATATGCATCATGTATCAAAGGTATGTGTGTTTGCTAAACAGAAATAACATAGTACATCCACACGGTCGTATCACAGATAAAACAGTGCAAACCCATTTCAGACAAAATTGAATTTAAAGTTTACTGTAATTTCCACATTTTTTCCCCCAGCCTTACGATATTTTCATTGCCAGAAAAACTATATAGTTAGAAAAGCTTGACATTTGCTTGACATTGATATTGTAACTTTTACACAATACCGAGAATAAGAGAAAATATCACAAATTAAATACTGATACTGTCATATCAGTCATATCATAATATTGATATTATTATTTATATTTTATTTTCAGTCATGACAAAGAGGTGAAGCTGAATCTTAACGATTATGAAGTTGACGGATCTCCATCTCTGTTGAAGTTCACTGCTTTGAAAGGATCTAGCGATAGCCTGGTTGTCCTTCTCAAACACATCAAAGATTCATCCATTCTGATTGAGCTCATCAAATGGATCTCGGTCGAAAAAAATCTTTCTTTGGTGCTTCAGGTATGTCTAGTCTATTAATTCATGAACTATGTTATAAAGAGCGTTGTGGCCCAGTGGATTAGTCTTTGGACTTTGAAACAGAGGGTCGTGGGTTCGAATCCCAGCCATGGCGTAATTTCCTTCAGCAAGAAATTGATCCACATTGTGCTGCAATCGACCCAGGTGAGGTAAATGGGTACCTGGCAGGAATTTATTCCTTGAAATGCCATCGCGCTGTAAAAGGCTGCGAGGCTAAAGCCAGGGTAATAATATCCAATTAAGCGCATTTGGCAGTGATATGCGCTATATAAGCATGTTGGTATTATTATTAACCCTAAACCTGTGACGTTTTTTTACCTCTGTCATGTGTATATCAGGTGACACGACATTTGCTCCGCAGACAATTGCTCCGGACTTTATTTCGTCTAATATAAAGGGTTAGGGTTGCAATAGGGTTTTGTATTTGGTTTTAGGTTAGGAGAATGAAACCATTGGAACAAGATAGCTTGTGTGAAAACAGAAAAATCAAAGAAACAGATCAACAAAAGTTTGAGAAAAATCGGACAAATAATGAGAAAGTTATGAGCATTTGAATATTGCGATCACTAATGCTATGGAGATAGCAAATTGGCAATGCGACAAAGATGTGTGAAGTCACTGATGAACAACTCTCCCCTTTACTTTAGTATATATTTCACTTGAATTGCCTCTTTTATCACATCTATCCATAGATCATGTGTTCTTTCTACATGAGGGCATGTAATACATATTTTTTAAGAATACATCATGGATAAAGAGTTTGCATCATCATAAGAAAAAGCAAAAAGAGACATTTTAAGGGTATTTATAGTCCACCAAAGGGAAAGTTGTTCATCAGTGACATCACACATCCTTGTCGCATTGCCAATGGGAGGATCTCCATAGCATTAGTGATTGCAATATTCAAATGCTCATAACTTTCTCATTATTTGTCCGATTTTTCTCAAACTTGTTTTATTCTTATTCTTTGATTTTTCTGTTTCTACACAAGCCTATTTGTTCCAAAGGTTTCATTCCCCTTTAAGGTTTAGGATAAGGTATGGTGTTAAATCCAGGGTTGAAGTTTGTCGTTCCATCAGTGAGTGGAATTCACAGCGGAGCAATTGTCGCTGGAGCATATGTCATAGAACCGTATACCACCACCAGCGTAGTCAAGAATTGTCCTAGATAGCGCTGACATTTTTCCTGCTTACCTTACACATCAAAAAAATTCTAACTAAATTTGGTATGGATTGACAGGAAAGGGTGTGTTGAAGCAAATTGAATAGATAAAATGCCTTAAAACCAAGTTAGTTTCTTGAAATTAAATGTAGAAAGGACCCAAATCTTCCTTCCTGCGTTAGAGAAGAATGAATTGTTTTGAAAAGATAATTTTGTTTCAACGTTAACAATCCTAGGAATTGCTGAACCGGTTTGATGACATCAGTACAGGATGTGAATCTATGGAGATGGAGAAGATTATCCTGCTCTGTGCAGCCAAGGGACAGACAGAGTGAGTAATTATACTAAATCCAGTATGTCTACTTTCCTTTTGCCTTTGGTCGACATCCATTTTGCCATGTAGCCCATTTCCTATTTGGTCTAACATTGTAGCCTCTATACGTCTTTCTTATAAAACCCGCGTAGTCTCACCCCACTTATTTGATTTGATTATATGAACTGTTCATGATTCAAATTATCTGGCTTCTATCTTGGTTATGGACTTAGTGATTTTTAAACCAGGTGAGTGTTTACACAGTGTGATAGCTGGACCATGTGTTTATTAGACCAAATTAATGGTAGACCAAGCGGATTTGGCCATGATCTTGATATCGTAGAATTAGACTATCTTTGATTACACCAAGTGCCAGTTTAGACCAGGGTATAATGGGTTGTTTTTGCGTTTACTGCAGGGAAACGCTCTACAACGTATCAATTCATGTGAAAATGCATTTAAAATCACAATGGAGAGCTGAGAGGCTTTTGTCGAAAGTTGGAGGACTGGGACAGCACGTCATTCGAAGATTTACACCCGACAAACAATTGCAAATATGTCATCCAGAGTCATAAGATTCCGATGCTGTCCAAGTCCACCATAATAGTCATAGATTAATCGGTGGTTAGATGGTGTGATTATTGGACCAGTTGGTTATAAGATGAAATGGTGATCGCCGGAACAAGACTAAATGAAGGTAGACCATATGATGAGTGGACAAGTTGGTAATAGATGAATCAGCAGTTTACCGTTACAATTTCATTTATATAGGAGCCTTTTGGAGTTTGCATCATGGCACAGGCGTTCTCTCCATCTGAAAGACCCCCAAGAGAACAGTATCATGCACCTGATTGCCCAAGGGGGTCATTTAGACACGGCAAAAGCTATCCTGAAGAACCAGGACGACGATGATGTCAGACTCTGTGAACAGTAAGATAGGGTTATTTCCAATCTCGTGGGGCCGCATTCACAAAGATGACCTTTTGACTTTTAATCTGCAGTTTCGGACTAGTCTGTAAGCGCAGACTCAAATTGGACACTTTAACCAATTACACCATGTCTGGAGTAAAGCCTACTGTAGACCTGAAACTTTCCATCTGTCAAATAAGAGGCAGCCACCGTGGGTGATTTCAAGTACGGTGTTGGTGTTGAGATCGTGAAAAGGCTTCTGAACCGAGCCCCAACAACGAGCTGAGTTCAGAGGAGCAATACCAATCGCGTTATCAATATTCTATGACGTCATGCCTCTGCGCTGCTGATCATCTCAACTTTACGTGAGAAATTCTAGACGACGAAAGTGAAATCAGGAAGAAATTGCAGTAAAATCTTATCGTACAAAATGCACAGGTTAAAATCACTGCAATAATCAGAAAGCATAAATATTATTTTTCATTAAAATGTGTAAAATTCTAATGATTTGCACTCATCTTAACTGTAATAGATCATTTACGGGTGTTTCATCATGTTCGCCTCCTGTTTGTGAACTACAGTTCATCAACACCAACACCAAACTTGAAATCACTATTTTCCCAATCCCTGGGGGTTGGTGTTGGTGAATAGGGAAATTGCACGTAGATCGTCAACACCAGCTGTAATGCTCGGTTCAGCAGACAACATTCAACACCAGAGCTCAACACAAACTGCCGGAAATATTTTATATATATTTTAGAACAAAAACCACTTCATATCGCTTTCAAAAAGGGATCATAAACTATTAACTGCCCAGCTTCTTCTAAAGATAGACAAGTCACGCATCAGAATGATTCTTTTCTTTGATTGATTAGGAATATTTTAGGACAAACGCCGCTTCATCTTTCGATCAAAAAAGGCCATAAACTAACCACCAAGCTTCTCCTGAAGACTGACAAGTCGCTTGTGTCAATTCAAGATAACAAAGGGGTAAGTCATTTTTATTTGTCATCAATTAAAGGTCGAGTCCACCCTAGAAAAATGTTGCTTTGAACCAAAAGAAAAAAAATCAAACAAGCATAACACTGAAAATTTTCTTCAATGAAGTTTCGCTTAGTTTTCACGAAAAAGTTATATGCACAACACAGTGACATGCAAATGAGAGATTCAATGATGTCCTTCACACACCATTTCTTTTGTTTTTATTGTTTGAATTATACATTATTTCAATTTTGACAGATTACATCATTTGCATACTGACCAGGATGTGCATATAACTATTTTATTTCATGAAGTGAAAGTTGAAGATTTCCGATTTTGGTGAAATTTTCAGTGTTACGCTTCTTGGATTTTTCTCTTTTATTCAAATAAAATTTTTGTTGGGGTGGACTTTACCTTTGAAAAATCAAAGAGCATTTCAATGAACAAATGGTGATTTTCAATGAAACCCAATTATCTGATTGGCTTAGAACTAATTAGCCTGGAAATGACACCAACTACTTGCATCTTCAAATACTCGCAATTTGTAATGACCTCGTTTGACCTTTGACCTTGTGGAGATGACCCTGATTATGCAACCCCTATAAAGGAAGAAATTTTCTTGAAGTCTGATTCCATAGTCATGAAATGATTGCTAAATGATTATCTTACATCCAACTTGTACAATCTTACATCCAACTTTTACGATTTGTAATGACATTGTTTGACCTTTGACCTTGTGCAGATGACCCCATTGATGTATGCCTGTAAGATAGGGAATATTCTGATTGTGGAGATGCTACTTGAGCAGGATCAGGACCAAATCAAGTTCTTTGAGTGTGACGCGAAGGGGAGGAATTGCTTGGACCATGCGATCCGTAATGGTCATGAGTAAGTAGCACTTAAATGTCGCCATGTAAACATGATTTTGATTGGCTGGTGATTCCTGTTGCCATGGTAACCTGACTCAACGCCCAATCAAAAGTGAGTTCTTAGAGTGTGAAGGGCAAATCAAAATCAAGATCATAGGGTGTGAAGGGCAGGAATTGCTTGTTTCAAGCAATATGAACTACTGCATGTACCATGGTGTAACTTTGAAATCTAATCATTGTTCTGATTGGCTGGTGGGCCCCATTTCCATGGTAACATGCCTCAGCAGCCAATCAAAAAGAAGTTCTTAGAGTGTGATGTGAACATGACGAAAACCTCCACTTGAGAACACTATACCCCTGTTTCCCTCTTCATCAATTCTCTTCTCCAAGTACGACAAACCCTAACTGCACCAAGCAAGCAATTTAAGTATCAAAACACCCGTTTCTTGACATTGGTCCGAAGATAAAACAACAGCCCGGCATATACGGTCACAGCAGGGGGCCACACACGATGGGATGCATGCGCAGCGCTGAGTGCGGTCCCTGTAAGCATGCCGTCATTTTTATTCGCTTACTTTCCTTATTCCGAGGTCGATTTTCTTCGTTCGAAATTGAAAATGAACTAACTTTGGGTTACTGAATACAATATGCCTTTGAAAATGTGATTAAATATGGAATACAATAATTTCATTCCGAAGGTCCTACTACAGGCAGAGAAGTCTTACGTAATAGCGCAGCTGTTGTTTATCTTTTTGTCCTTTGCTCAACGCTCATATACTGGCCTGTGGGGGTGAAATTGAGACAGCGGGGATTACCCCTGGATTACTTGGCAAAGCGCGGTTGATAAGGGCTTGGAAATGGTTTTTAGGAGATCCAAATGGAAAATGGGGTACAACACCGCAGTTCACAATCCGAACTGAGATCCAAATGGAAAATGGGGTACAACACCGCAGTTCGCAATCCGAACTGCGGTATTGTTTCAAAGGGAAGTTTGACGTAATGGCTTGGACCATGCTTTTCATAATCATGAGTAGGTTGCAGTTGAACAGAACATTGCAATGATTTTGATCTACACATAATATTAAAAGCAATGTTAGGGTGTGAATTTTATTTTACAAACACACCACAATGCTTCCTGATAAATAATTAATTTGAATGAATGTTGGGGTTTTTTGTCCAATAGAATGGTTGCTGTAACTCTGTTATCACAAGAGAAGTGGCGGTATCTGATGACTCATTCTACCGGCGAAGGAGCAAACAAAACTACCCCTATGAGGAAACTTATCACAACTATGCCAGGTAAGTCACATTGTCAGCATCAGCACTAGCACCACTGTCATCAACATCATCATCATTATCATCATCACCACTATCAATCATTACCGTCATCATTATCATTGTCACTGTCATCATCATCACTATTTTTATCATCAGTATCACCATCATCACCATTGTCATCAACGCCATTAGCATCATCATCACCAATATCAATCATTACCATTATCATTTTCACTGTCATCATCATCATTATCAGTATCACCATCACAAACATCATCATCATTATCATCACAAAGACCATCAGTATCATCTACATCATCATAATAAACACCATTATCACCATCACCACCATCATCATAAACATCATTCATGATCATCATCATAACACCATTATCATTATCACCACCACCATTGTCATCACCAGCATCATCATCATGAATTACATCATTACCATCATCATCGCCATCATCACCACCATCATCATCATCACCATCATCACCACCATCATCATCATCACCACCACCATCATCATCACCACCATCATCATCACCACCACCATCATCATCACCACCATCATCATCATCATCACCACCATCATCATCACCACCATCATCATCATCACCACCATCATCATCATCACCACCATCATCATCACCACCATCATCATCACCACCATCATCATCATCATCACCACCATCATCATCACCACCATCATCATCACCACCATTATCACCATCATCATCATCATCTTCACCACCACCATCATCATCACCACCATCATCATCATCTTCACCACCACCATCATCATCGTCATCATCACCACCATCATCATCATCATCATCACCACCATCATCATCATCACCACCATCATCATCATCATCATCATCACCACCATCATCATCATCACCACCATCATCACCACCATCATCACCACCATCATCATCATCTTCACCACCACCATCATCATCACCACCATCATCATCACCACCATCATCATCATCACCATCATCATCATCATCACCACCATCATCATCACCACCATCATCATCATCACCACCATCATCATCATCATCATCATTACCACCATCATCATCACCATCATCATCATCTTCACCACCACCATCATCATCACCACCATCATCATCACCACCATCATCATCACCATCATCATCATCTTCACCACCACCATCATCACCACCATCATCATCATCACCACAATCATCACCACCATCATCATCATCATCTTCACCACCACCATCATCACCACCATCATCATCATCATCACCATCATCTTCATCATCACCACCATCAGCATCATCATCATCTTCACCATCATCATTATTACAATCATCACCATCATCCCCATTTGCCTGCTTCAATCAACTATTTTTTATATGCCCGTCTTGACAGGACGTATCGCGCTCGGTTTCGGTCTGTCTATCTGTCTGTCCGTTCGTTATCTTTTCCTTGTAAGTGTGATAACTTCAGTTTAACTTAACCTAGGCTCTTATAATTTGGTGTGTATGATACTAACATGGATCCCAGGAAGCCTATCGATTTTGAGGTCAAAAGGTCAAAGACAGGCCTGATATTCTCCCGATATTTATTGGGTTCCCGATATTTTTTCACCAACGTAGGTGGTCTCTGAGATCGATGTAAATCCGGTATAAAATTAAGGGGGGTTAGGGTGTCTATTTTCAATGCCTTATTCGCAAAAATTGCTAGAAAATGAAGGGCACATTGCGCCCAAATTTACACAAATTTATAAGTTCTGGCAACTTGCTGTGGTTACTTTTTATGAAAATTGCTGTCATGCATTCGAAAACTTGATTCTTCGACGGCATATTTGAAGTTTATCGCACACGGTCGGTTGTGATCATGGGCGCTGCCATTTTGTATTACCCACCAGACCATTCGCACGTTGCAGTGGAGGAAACTGCATGCACTTGGTGTGCGCGCGATGGCTGCATTCAATTCATGCATGCAGGCGCTAGGATAACCCAGGGAACTCCTTTGCGGGCGGGAGCTCCCTGGGTTAGCGCTAGGCGTGATTACGGTGATTTGTCGATACGGGAGTTCTTTTGTGCGAGTGAAAAAACGAGAAAAGTTTGTGAAAAATTATGGCTTTTCAACGGAAATTTCTTGATTGAGTTGAAGAGGCAAGGTTGAAAGGGATCGACTCTTTAGTTTGTGAGCAATGGACTTGGAAGTGGGTTGAAAAATCAGTGGATGGAAGGGTGGCAAGTGAGTGCATACGGAAAATTAAGGAACCTGGAACCAGCCAATGTCACAAGGAATCAATGAGCTTTTGGGGGCTTCGCCCCCTCAACCCCCTCCGGGGCGTACCCTCTGGACCCTCGGCCGTTAGGTGCGAGACTGGTCACTTTGCTCCCTACGTGCACAAAAAGCAGATATTTTTTAAAGGGGCCACCTTCAGGTCTGTTCAAAGGTCAATGGTCAAGGTCACTGTGACATATATTCATCTACCTTCCTGCAGTCCTTGTAAACGCGCTAACTTCAGTTTAACTTAACCTAGGCTTACATGTATATAATTTGGTTTGTATGATACTAGCATAGATCCGAGCAATTTTTTAGATTTTGATGTCAGAAGGTCAAAGATGAAGTCGCCATCTTCCACTTTTCTTGCTTGACCAATAGCTCCATTTTCCAAGTTACAGACGGGCGTATTATGTGCTCACCTTAGCGACACTCTTGTTTTTTATCTCATATTCCCATCTGCATATTTCTCTGTCATCAGAACTGGTATCCAAGAAATGATTCTGTTCTAATTACATGTACCACTCTACTATTTGCCTTTATTCAATTCAATTCATTTATTTTCTCTTTCAATTCAATTCATTTATTTTCTCTTTCAATCTTTTTACATTGACAATGATAGTTCAATAGACATATTTACAAAATATAACATTTAAATCATTTTTATAATACAATAATACTATGAAATCGAAAGAGAAGGAGACCAAATAAAAAGCAGAGCTTGTAGGTTGAAGGCTACCTTTCATAAGTACATTTTATGAATAAAAAATAAGATAAAAAAGAGAATAAACAATAAAAATAAATAAACAATAATAAAAATAAATGAATAAGTATACACTGAATACAGAAATCATAAAACGATGAAACATATATACAAGGAGAAATTAATAAACATATTTACATGTTAAGTTCTGAATAACATTACTTTTTTATAAGAAACGATAATCTAATATGAATTCAAAAGATATTTTTTAAGTTTTCCTTTGAAATTTATGCCTCTCAATCCTCTATACCTCTTTCATTTTATTACATTTATTATACCAAACCCATCATTCCAATTCACATGGTGGATCTCGATGCTTAAATCATGTTGAATAGATGATGAATTCTGTAACTTCATCCTTTTTTATTTCAGGTGTATGCCGTTTTGTCCTCGATAAATGCATCACAAGACTGACGGATACCGACATTGACGATGCAACATCTGTAAAGATCAAAGTCGACTACGAGCTCCTTGAAGACTGGTTTTCGGATTGGATGCAAACATCGCCAACCTCACGTAAGATGTCTTTCATTCATTCATTGCATTTACACAACATGCATCATTTGTTTGATAAAATGGGTCGGCAGAATGAATTTGTATTGGTTTTGGGATTTGGATGCAAACTTAACCAACCCCTAGTAAAGTATCTTCCATTCATTCATTTCAATTCACATCATGCATCATTTGTTTTATAAAATTGGTTAGCAGAATTAGTCTGTTTTGGTTTTCGGATTGGATGCAAACCTCACCAACCCCTGGTAAGATATCTTCCATTCATTTCAATTCACATCATGCATCATTTGTTTTATAAAATTGGTTAGCAGAATTAGTCTGTTTTGGTTTTCGGATTGGATGCAAACCTCACCAACCCCTGGTAAGATATCTTCCATTCATTTCAATTCACATCATGCATCATTTGTTTTATAAAATTGGTTAGCAGAATTAGTCTGTTTCGGTTTTTGGATTGGATGCAAACCTCACCAACCCCTGGTGAATTCACATCGTGCATCATTTGTTTTATATAATGGGTCGGCAGAATGAATTTGTATTGGTTTTTGGATTGGATGCAAAGCTCGCCAACCTCAAGTAAGATGTCTTTCTTTCATTCAAGTGGGCTTATATTAAAGGAATACACTGCTCAGAAAGTTACATGTACATTATGGGTTTAGAAACTGGCCAGATTAAATTTGTTTAGGACTTTTAGTGACATTATATATGAAGTAATTAAGGTCAAAGGTCACTCACGGTCAACTAACTGTGGCCATGTTAGAGTTATTTGAGGAATTGTCATCATAACTTTAAAAGTTTATTGGTCTAGTTCATGATACTTGGACATAAGAGCAACCATGTATCCCCGAATATCATGTGCGAGTTTCAGGTCACATGACCAAGGTCACAGGTCACTTAGGGTCAACGAACTTTGGCCATGTTGGGGTTATTTGAGGAATTGTCATCATAACTTTAAAAGTCTATTGATCTAGTTCATGAAACTTGGACATACGTAAGAGCAGCAATGTATCCCTGAATATTCCCTGTGTGCATTTTAGGAACATGGCCAAGATCAAAGGTCATCTAAAGGTCAATGAACTCTTGCCGTGTTCGGAGTATGTGTTAAATTGGCATCATAACTAAGGAAGTTTATGGATCTACATGTAGCTAATGAAACATCGACATAAAGATAATCAAGTATGAATGATGTTTTGCACATGTCTTAGGTCACATGATCATGAACAAAGGTCATTTTGGGTTAATAGACATATTTTTTTATTATCATATTAGTGTTTTTTTCTGTGAATGATATTCATTAGCTATTTTCAAATGATTCACTGCTGCTATATCGCATTGCGTAATGCAGGCGAGACTGCCAGAGGCGTTCCACTTGTTTTTATTCTTTGCGACATAACTGTTCTTGCTCCGAGAGTGAAAACTCTTTCCCCCTTTAGAAATATCCATGATCTCCTCCAGGCATACTTCACTAGCCAGGGTTAAAGAAATTCATATTTCTACCCTCCGTGGTTTGTTACAGGAAGTCGAGGGAACTTTGCGGATAGAGGTTACGGGATGTTGATGCGTACGATCAGCCAACTTGGGCCTGTGGACCACCTTGATGACGCAGAAGAATCGGTAATAATAATAATAATTACTTCTTATTAAGCGTGTTTATCAATTAAGGTACAAAGGGCTGTACAAATGACAAAACAAATAAAATCGGTACAAGCTTAAAACAAAACTACACAAAAGGAAACACTACTTGCAATATATTAACAAAAATGAGATTTAAGCATCTTCTTAATAACATCAATAGAAGGATGCAAGTTCATGGCGTAATCTATTGCAATATTTTGGGGCAAACACAGAAAATTACCTATCACCTACTGATTTTAATGTCTGGGGGATGTGAAGAGGGATATGTGATGATGACCGAGTGTTGTACATTGATTGGCGAACTGTTAGGAGGTCTGACAGGTATGGTGGAGCTTGCTCATTGAGACATTTGAATGTGATAGTCAGAGACTTATGCTCATTTTTTTTACTTTCAGCCAGTGTGATTCTCTTATCAGGGGGTTGTCTGTGTAGATGATGGTTGACAGTAAATGACCCTTGCTGCTTTATTCTGTAATTTCTGTAGACAATCTAGGTTCTGAGAGGTGACACTCATGGAGGGTATCATAAAACTTATGATAATAAATTAACGTCATTCAAGTCATTCAATTTGATTTGCTAAGTTTGTTATTACTATAGGGCAGGGTGCTACATAAGCACTTGCCTCATTGCTCGGGCAAGTAAAAGTTAGAGTCGGGCAAGTTTTTTAAAGTAAAGACCGAAGCTACTTGCCCGACTTGGGCAAGCGAAATACTCGCAGTAGAATGACCAAACTTAGGGTCGATATAATATGATATTGAACCTAATTTTGGTCATGGCAGGCAAGATAAAATCACTTTGGAAAAAACATGCAATAACAAGGTAGATCACTTAATGTCAAAAGAGATAAAAAGTTCAATGGTTTATAAAACTGCAAAACTTTCTTTTAAAGATGTAAAACTATTCTTTCAAGGATTTTTTTGGGCAAGTTTTTTTTCAACTATTTAGAATTCACTTGCCCGACTGGGCAAGCGCTTTTAAGAAGTTATGTAGCACCGTGCTATAGGGGGTTTCACAAAGAGTACAGGGTGTTCAAGAAAGTTGCAAACAATTGCAAGTCTATTTTCGCTGCCTAAATTAATTGCAAGTCTATGCTTGATTTCAAGTCTGCTTCTTGAAACATGGGGTGTAATGTCCTTTGCTATAATTAAACTTGATCTACCAGTTGTAAAATTGCAACAGAAAATATTTGCAAGCAATCACAAATATTTTCATATATTGAATATGTTATGTGCTTTCTTTAGACATTTTTTTTGCTACCATTTATGGGGATATAGGTTTGACAGATATTTCAATTAATCGTTCCTACAAAAGGACTCCAATTTCTACAGCGATGGAAGATTGAAAGAGAACGCCATGATATATGTGACCGACCCCGTCTACCGATCTCAGAATCATCCATTGAGGCTCATGGTATGTAACAAGATTCACCCTATTGGTCCGTTCACATTTTGCAGGTATTTTGCAAGTGAAGCTTTAAATCATTGGTTGATATCATAAACAGGCTTAGCAGGAGTGGGACAGGGAAATACTGGTAATCAGTTAATACTGCCTCAATAATTTTTTAAGGGAAATGATACAAGAAGGAAATGAAAATTTTAAACATGTAATGTAATCTTGTTTTATTAACATTTAGATAATGCTTTTTTATTTATTTTTTGTGACGACGAATGCATTTATTTATGGTGAATTTCTTGGTATACAGCCAGTCAAGGAAACATTTCCATGTACATGTATATATTGTAGCATTGTGGTCTAGTGGTTCTGACTCTCACCTTTGAAACAGAAGGTCATTGTTTCTAATCCCAGCTATGGCATAATTTCCCCAGCAATAAGTCGATCCACACTGTGCTGCACTCAACCCTGGTTAGGTCAAAGGGTACGTAGTAAGATTGATTCCTTGAATGCACCAAGCACCTTCAAGCAGCTGGAGCTAAAGCCGGTATAATTAATATATAGTTTGCCACTGGAAAGTGAACAAGATAATCAGCGCCTCATGTTTATCATTATATCATAGATTGATAAAATGAAATAATCATAATAGTAATAATGATTATTATATTTATTATTGTTAATAATAATAATAATAATATGTCCATTTTTATAGCGCAGTTACTATGTGCATATACTCAACTGCGCTTTGATACTTGATACCATATTATTACCCCGGCTGTAGCTAAGCTGCCATAGTAATAGGCGCTAAAGCGTTCAAGGAATACATCCTACGGGGTACCCATTCACCTCACCTGGGTCGAGTGCAGCACAATGTGGATAAATTTCTTGCCGAAGGAAACTACGCCATGGCTGGGATTCAAACCCACAACCCTCTGTTTCAAATAAAGAAAAGTAATCCACTAGGCCACAACGCTCCAAAATTGGTATTATCATTATCATCATCATCAATCATTGTCGTCGTCATCATTATTATATTTATACTATTTTAAGATCCAGAAAGACGAGAGTAAAATGCTCCTGAATCACCCGGTTGTGCGCCTGATGTTCCGCTACAAGCACAAATCAACACGGCTCAAATACTGGATCAGTCTGTTCCTCCAGCTGACCTTGGTGATCCTGGTAACCGGACATAGCCTGGTCATTCCTCCGCCATTTTACATAGAAACAAACGAAGATGGCACCAACTATACGTGGTTGGCTGATGGGTACACCAAGTGGCTCGACAACATGAATCCGTCGGCTCTTGTTGTCTTTGGTCAAATCGGTACCTGGATAATCATCGTGCTCACTCTCATCTACTTCATAGAATTCGTAAGAAAATTCTCATTCTCTCTTTTCACAAGGGTGTCTCAATTATTACACATTTGAATTTTTGTCTTATTAACCCTATTTTCACTGGGCTATTTCAGACCAGGATATACAGGGTGTCAATTTGACCCCCCTCCCCCCCTCAGATTTCTGCCGCTGACTGCATGATCGCTGCAAAAATTTGCATGCATGTAGAGCCAGATGTAAACTACAAGACTGTATAGTAATTTTTTTTTAATTTATTGTTTATATTTTTTATTGATTAGTTATGCAAGTAAGTGTATGAAATTTACCCTAATTTTTTGTAATGTTTTTGCCTTTAACTCAATTTGTCTAGCTAGTAGAAAGCTAATTTTTATTGTGAGGGTATATTTATGTACATTTCTAACAAATATCCACAATAAATTGAAAAAGTATAACTAGTTGACCCTCTTATGTATTTTATTGTTTATTAAATTCTTATTTAGTTCTTTGTTTTTTCAAACCTTTGGGTTTTTTGCTTGTTTTTTTCGATGAGCTTTGTTGGGGGACACTTTTGCGATCATAAATACCATTTTTGAAATCCATTTAAACAAACAAAAGTATAGATAATCATACATTTATGATTCTTGGTTGGTAAACAGAATTTGCATTGACTTTGTACACAGAATCATGTTTTTGAGCAATTTGGGGTCTGACATGCACTTACAAAATGTTACATAATTTCGGAACCACGAAGCCGGGCGTGGCAAATTTGGTCTGAAAAGATGCGAAAGACTTTAAAGTAAAAAGTCAGCGAGCGGAGCATACAAAAATTTCGTGCAACGGCGTGGTGACAAAATTTGTTGACCAGTTTAACAAGGCTTAAACGATTCCCTTGATGTTCCATGCAATTTTTCGGAGGGCACAAATAAAATGTGTTAAAGATATTGGAAGTTAAAAATCATGAATTTTCATTTTTTTCCTTCATCAATTTAGTGGTAAATTTGGTTGTTGAATGGTCTGTAGTGACCTTTGAAATTATCCAATTCAAAAAAAATAATGAAAAACTAAAGAAATTCATAAACGAGTCTTGAAACAAAAAAGTGAAAATTTTGCTTTTATTTGTTTTCGAAAATCTATAGATATAATTGCAAAGATGACGTCTACAATAAAAAAGAATTTTTCAAGAATTGAATTTGCATGTTCAAGTTTTTTTTAAATGAATGTTCAAGCCAAATTATGGCACGGTCACGCCAGCAGCGGCTGAGATCAGATGGGGACTGTGGGTTAGACTTTTTTGTGTCAATAAACATTTAGAATATTACACATTCCAGTTATAAAACATTTTTACCTTATATATAAAATTATTTATTAGCTGAATAATTTTATATTTTATTAATTAAACAAGCTTCATACAGAATTAAGGCAAAGAGCAGAAATAATCAAAATTTTCAAAATCACAAGAGGTACTGATCAGATAGATCTGAGTAGCCCGTTCAATCTTGATGATAATGAAAGGACCAGAGGTCATAGTATGAAATTGAGGAAATACAGATGTAGATTACAGACATGGCAATATGCTTTTACAGCTAGAAGCATTAATAACTGGAATGCTTTGCCAGAGGAAGCAGTTTCTGCTATTGTATATGCATTTTAAAAAATCCCTTGAAATCCCATCCATTAAAAAAGTCACCATACCAGAGACAACTCAAGGTAACGGGCAAATAAGCTTCCAGCTTTGTGTCTCTACATCCAAGTAAATCCAAGTAATAATGATTCTTGCCTACAGGCTTACCGTGTGTGGATCTACAGACACTCGACATTGAACTCCATCCGCGGATTAGCCAGCATTGTTCGAGAGACGGCCCTTCTTATCTTCATCATCCTCTTTGTCATACCTGGCCTTGGTGAATGGACATATGGCCATGGGGTCATGTTCAAACCGGTCAGTACTTGTTTATTATTAGACATATGGCCATGGCCTCAAGTTTAAAATGGTCAGAAGTTCATTCCTAATACCTATGGCTACTGGGTCAATTTAAAACATGTCAGTACCTCATTCATAAAACATATGGCTATAGGGTCAAGTTTTAACCGGTCTTTACATCATTCTTAAAACATATGGCTGTGGGATCAAGTTTATAAAACGGATCAAAACTTCTTTCTTCAAGCATGCTATTGGTAAAGGGCCCAGGGGGCCACTTACATTGACGAGTGGATACCATGCGCGACCCAAAAAACATGTAAAAAGGATGTCCTTTTCACGATAGGGCACGTTACGTACATCACGTGATAAGGGTGTCAAAAGCACAAAAATAATGAAAAAAGGGTATCTATTTCGCTAGTAAAATTACGTGTTTAGGGTCAAATTTGCGGGGATGATAAATCAAAATTAAAATGTTTTATAAAGGATGTCCTTTTTGCCCCAACAATTCGTGTTTAGAGTCCGATTAGCAAGAGGTGTAGAAGGAGGGTCATACTAAACCAAATAAGGTAAAGCTGATGACCGAAGGACCCGTAACAATAAAACATTCCTGTACTTGTTTAGGGGTTCATTTCAGAGAATTTGCCAAGAGTATCGTTTTGTTAAGGGTAGGGTTTCACACGCCAATACTTGTTAACGGGTGCATTTTCAGAATATGGAAATTACGTGTTTAGGGTGCTTTTCAAGACCCCATAGACGTGCATGGTATCCACTCGTGAATGGAAGTGCCCCCCCCCCCCCCCCGGGTAAAGGGGCAAGAATATAAATCTAACATTAAAATCTTACAAATATGAAGTGCTCATTAATTATTTTTTTTCCAAATGGTGATATTGAAGATCTGGATTGCCTTGTATATGGTACCCTCTCTTGAATTTGTAATTATAATGTTAACAGCATGAGGAAAGTCCTTGACCATAAGTCTGCTGCTATGCTTATACACTCATTTGTACTATCTCGATTAGATGTTGGAAATGCTCTTCTTTTTAATATAACCTCATGCAATGTTAATAAACTTCAGTATGCTCAGAATACAGCTGCCAGGGTTTTAACTGGTACATCAAAATATCAACACATCTCACCAATTCTCCAAAAGTTACATTGGTTGCCAATCCGGAAGCGTATAGAATTTAAAATACTTCTTCTCACTTGGAAAGTGTTTAATGGTTTGGCACCAAAATATCTACAAGACCTTGTCACGCCTTATGCACCAGCTAGAAGCCTGAGATCATCACACCAGCAACTTCTTAAGACTCCCAAGACACGTGTAGCATATGGTGCACGAGCTTTCTCTGCCTCAGCACCTTCTCTCTGGAATAATTTGCCATTAAATTTAAGAATTATACAATCACTGGAGACCTTTAAATCCAAACTGAAATCTTATCTTTTCTAACAGTATTAGTTATTGGCACTTTGACACTCATCCAAACTTTCTCTTTCTTTCTTTTCTTGTGCGCCTCGGAATAGAATATTTCTAGATAGATGGCGCTATATAAATGCCTATTATTATTATTATTATTATATTTGTATGAAAGAGGGCTCTTTGAGCTCTTATTTTACAAATTCAGCAGTTGGATATCGGAAACCAGAGACAACGATTAAGTAAGATTTATATTTTAAGGAAAATTTGAACCATGCAAGTATTCTATTTTGATGGGGCACCCAACCAAGATAAATCTTTATGTAAAAATTTCAGTCTAAAAGTGTTGTGCTTATCAAAATGGAAAAAATGGAGAGAAAAGTTTCTCATGAGCTTGCTTTGTGCCAGAGTATGTTTTTTTCTTTAAAAAATACTCAAATGTTAATTGGATGAATGTAACTTCAGGTAACTTTTTGTTTATTTTAAATCATTTTGTTAAATCCGGGGTGAGATGTACACATGTTTCAATGTTTCATGGTTTTTTTTTTCATCTTCAAGAGCAGTGCGCATTTTATCAGGGAACAGGCTGGCGATTGTTAAGTTGAGATAAAAAAAAAATTAATACTATACTTTTTTGTATAAAAATACCTTTTTTCCCTTCTACGAATACTTTTTTTTGAAGAAGGTCGGCAGGTCTGCATTACTCCAGAATCAATTGATGCTTGCCATTATTATTATGGCATAGAATTAGCTTGCATGCAGCTTGGGTGCTGCGATGAGCATGTGTGCCCCAATTTAGGACTCCTTTTTTTCAAATGTTGGCAGGCCTGCTATCTGCATAGCAGTGCACATTTATTAGAAAATGAAGGGGTTTTTTTTGGGGGGGGATATAGGGGTTTTTGTTATCACAGAACGCAATTTTTCATTCCCAGAGGTTGGCTGGTCTGTATGAACTGGCTTAGTCGCCAAATTGCTGCTTCACAGTTCATGTATATCACCGTATTTTCTTTATTTCTTTTCCTTTTTTTTCAGGATTGGCAATGGCAACTGGGTGCATTCGCAGTGTTCCTCACCTGGTTCAATTTCATCCTCTTTCTTCAGACCATCCCATTTTTTGGTTTATATATCTTCATGTTCCTCGGTAAGGTGTCTTTCTCTTCAAATCACTGATCGGTGTTACACCTAAGTGCAGTGGCAGATCCAGGGGCGCACATCCACCCCGTGCCCCCCCCCTTTTGAGAGCCTTAATCAAAATTTGTAATGTAAATATGCTGCTCTTTGATACACAAGTGTCCCCCCTCCCCATTCGGAAGTCACATATCATCAATGGGACAATGTCGTTCAAAGTAAGGACCTTTATTTTTTCAAATTTCACCTTGGTGAAATGACCTTCAATTTTTAGGAAATGATTTTATGTTTTATGCTTGTCAAATTTTCCTCTGAAAAATGTCCCCCCCCCTTTTTATAAAATGCTGGATCCGCCCCTGCCTCAGTGAGTAAAGTTGTGTAAAATGGACACAATTTGTCGTGTGTTGCCGTTTCATAAACCTTCGGCCCGTAGCATTAAACCTTTGCCATGCAAAATCTGTCAAATAAACAAAAACTCTTGCAAACAAAATTATGCCATTTAAAATTACACATTAAAAACCTCTGGCAAAAAAATTGCCAGTTTTTTATGGCAATAGATTTCATGCAATTGGCCCCTTATGGAATAATGTAGATTAACAAAATCCACCATTTCAAGTCGATTTTCAAAGAAGCTACTAAACGGCTATAAAAGCGACAGAAAACAGTTATAACAAGGCTTCAAAATGGCCAGTTGCTTGCTTGAGTTTGTCATAGTAGAGCCAGACAGTCCACATCTACTGTGACTCATCATGGGGCCTGTTTCATAAACACTGTTATGATGATTTGCCATAACAGTTAAAAGCTACTGAAATCCATTGATCTGATTGGCTGGTATTAACTTGTTATATAAATTGTGCATTTGTTATTATAACAAGTCTTTATGAAATTGGTCCATGAATTGGACTGTTGAATAGTGGAGTGAAACAGACCTTTAAAGGTCAAGTCCGCCTCAGAAAAATGTTGATTTGAATCAATAGAGAAAAATCAGACAAGCACAATGCTGAAGATTTCATCAAAATGGGATGTAAAATAAGAAAGTTATGACATTTCAAAGTTTTGCTTATTTTTAAGAAAATAGTTATATGAACGAGCCAGTTACATCCAAATGAGAGAGTTAATGATGTCACTCAATCACTATTTCTTTTGTTTTTTATTGTTTGAATTATACAATATTTCAATTTTTATGAATTTGACGATTAGGACTTCCTTGCCTGAAGCGCAAAATATTAAAATATTGGAAATCCATGTGTTCAGGAAGGAATGAAACTTCGTTTCACATGACAATGACAAGAAAATACAAATATTTCATATAATAAAATACAAAAGAAATAGTGAGTGATGTCATCAGTTCCTCATTTGCATACTGACCGAGATGTGCATATAACTGTTTTGTGAAGTGAAGCAAAACTTTAAAATGCCATAACTTTCTTATTTTACATCTGATTTTGATGAAATTTTCAGTGTTATGCTTGTTGAATTTTTTCTCTTTTTATTCAAATCAAGTTTTTGTTGGGGTGGACTTGTCCTTTAACTATTATGAATTTAGAGGAAAGAATCAAATTTTTCTTTTACCAATTTGAGCTCTTCTTTCGATAAGACTTCCTATTTTTTCATGGCTCTACCTTACTGGACAACCCCTTCTGTTTACGATAATAATGATAAGTGCAATTTATTAGGCGCCATATCCATCTCGTTAGAGATTGTGCTCAAGGCGCACAAAATAACAGAGGAACACAGAAAACATCGAGAAAAAGAGTTATAGAGGTAAGTTTTAGCTTAATCTTAAATGTGTTGACACACTTGTTAATAAGGATCTCTCTTTCGGGAGGAAATTTCATAGTGAGGTCCCCGCGTAGATGAATGCCCCTTATATGTTTTTTTTTGGTTAATTCTGCCCCTAAACAGAGGTGCTATCTACTCTTCTGAACTTCATCTTCGTAGTTGGTATTTTCATCCTGGCCTTTGCTGTTGTCTTCTGCATCCTTCTCTTGAACCAGGTAAAAAAGTAGTGAATGTGAATTTATTAAAAACAACAACAACATAGTTGTTTGAAGGTTTGCATGGTGGCATGTACAATTGCTGATGTGGTTTACGGTACACCATGTGGAGTGTTATAGAAACAGTGGATAGAATAAGAGAAGAAGTGGATAGGCGAGAAAGTGGAGATTTGAGAGTAGAGTATTCTTTCTTGAAGACGGACAGTCAACCTGTCCGAAACGTCGAGTCTCTCTACTACTCATCATCTCTACTCACCGAATCAAGCCAGCATCTCCTCATCAGCTCTACTACTCAAGCTGTTCCCTACTCATCAATTCCTTCTGGTTTACAGTCCTTTTCAGGACTACTTTCAAGAAAGAATACTCTACTCTCAAATCTCCACTTTCTCGCCTATCCACTTCTTCTCCTCTTCTATCCACTGTTTCTATAACACTCCACATGGTGTACCGTAAACCACATCAGCAACAACTACATAATACAAATTTACACTTAATCCATGACAGATAAGGTGCATTCATGTACATGAATGGATTGTGTTGTGGCTCAGGGGATAAGTTTCTGGACTTTGAACCACAAGCTCCAGGATTCGTATTTTTCCAAGCAATATTGATACACTGTCCCACATGTGCTTTACTGTGTTTGTGATCAAGACAATTATCGGTTTCCAGCTAAGATTTCATGATTTCACAAAGTCCATTTCAGTGTACCAGATCTAGATCTATGATATAGTAATTAGCCTCAATTTTAAAAGCTTTCTCATGAAATAATTGTTCGCTGCAATGATCTTTCACCTTTTAGCTCTATGTAAAAGTTGTATATTGATATAATCATATTTACTTAATTAAATTGTATATTTATTTTCAATAATTCATTTGTCAGGATCCTTTCCATACAATGGGGAACTCCATAGCTAAGATATTGGGTATGGCTACGGGAGAGCTCAACTTTGACACGGTCTTTCATTCCCTGGACTACCTCTACCAGCCTGTGGCCTCTATTGACTTCACAAACATGGTCTTCTACCCAGCCTCTACACACATCATCTTCTTCTTGTTCATTATCTTCATGCCGATACTCATCACAAACCTGCTGGTAGGAAGTCTAACTCTTTATATTGATATGGGCCCTGTTTCCTTTACATATGTGTATACCCAAGGTCCACTCCAATAGACATTTGATGTAATACACACTACTCCATGTATGAGCTGCAAACACAATTATTCTACACCTCAGCGAATGATCAGCCTTAGTCCATGAAATACATTGTCCTCTTAGCAAAATAAAATGGGATTTAATGGTTTTCTTAAAACTAAAAAAGTTGCCATAATTGAAATTTTAGACGTTTAGTGAGTAGAAAAACACAAAGCTTTGAAATGATATATCACTCTTGACAAATTGATCTGGAATAACCCATATATTTGAGTACTTGATTAAAATGAAGAAGAAATTCAGTGAGAGCTTCAAATAACAAGAAAAGCAAAAAAGTGTTTGAAGCTGGGCATTCACTCAATTGAAAACTTCCAAGCATAGGGGTGTTAAAGAAAGACTTTTTTCTTGTCTTTTATTCAACTTAGCAAGTTTAAATTTTCACAGTGTGAGAGGAAAAATTACAGTTACTCTTTCAGATGAGACGATTTTCTAATTTTTGCTTTTGAAGATAAATTTTACATATTGTGTTGGTTTTTGGTAGCTGGTCACATATACATCTATGTACTTGTATAACTTCTTCAATTAATGAGAAGTGTTTAAAAGGGAAATTATTTAATCTTTATATTTATTTCTTTATGTTTCAGACTGGTTTAGCTGTGTACGACATTGAGATCATCCAGAAGAAGGCCAAAATGTACAAACGCACGCTGGAGGTAAGAATTTTTCTTTTTTCTATCATTTGACTCGGGTTTTTCTCCCCTTTGTATCAAACCAGCAACCCTATTTAAACTGGCCTTTTTCAGACAAACATCCCACTTGGGGTGGGATAGTTTCCTGTGCAAACCTTCACTCAAGAAAAATGGTCAGAATATTCAGTCTAAAGTCTCTTACGGGGACTTCTGCAAAGAAAGTTCATCCCGCTTAAAGACAAGTTGTATTTGTGTTAGTCTTGTGTCAAGGCCCCTTTTTTGGTGATAAAGTCAGTTCCCCTCTGGATCCTGCATGCTAAAGGTCTGTTTGGCACAGTTGTCTGCCAATCATCAATATAACTTCCGAGCTATGGAGCAAAGAAGACTGATTCTGTTTGACAGGGTGTAGTGTCGACATAATAAAGGGTGTCACTAAGTATTTTTTTTCACAATATTTTTTTCAAATAATGTCATTCAAATTAAAGTAATTGGTTAACATTGGTTTGACTTTTAAAAAATCTGAGCTAGAAGGTCACACTTGTCACCTGTGTCTGTGATATGTTACAAAAATGAAGCCCAGAAAAAATTGCGTTCGAAAATAATTATTTAGTGCTTCAAAAATTGAAATATAAAGTTCCCGGAAACACCATCTTAATTTCATCCCATACACTTATGTGTACTATTTAGGCGTCTATAAGACGCCTATTTACAAAATCGGGATTTGCCTTGTAGTTTTAGCTTTTCATTCTCAATAATGGTTGTTTTCAGGGTTTGTTAGTTCTAATACATGCACTTGTACACATGTTTCATATTAGTTTGAGAATTTTTTAAATCGGCTGCTCACAAAGTTTTTTCAAACAATAGCTTTAAATGCATGTATTTATATGTTTATTTGCACTTGGAAAAGTTTTGAGCATATTTGTTGCTGGTGAGTAGCGGGCAATCACCTGCAACTCACCTGCAAGGGTTGCACGGAACAATGTGATAGGGCCTTCAGGTTGAGGTACATGTTAGGTTTATAAGTAAGGGATTGTTTGGCTCCATGTGTGGATATTCTTCAGGAGCAATTTTCATAGGATGACATGTATAGAACCATATTTCAATACCTCCACCCATCATAATATCATCCCACTCTAGGCCAAAGGCATGCTGGATGTGCAGTACAACTCGGTCATCTTGCTTTGGAAGCACAGTGTCCTACGTGACCAGGTCATAAGTTCTGGTGTGTCACTAAAATGGCCCCATCCTGTTGGAATGACCCTTACTTATCCTACTGCAAGTTTGGGGTTATGTTTAGCTTAACGTGTGGGTTTTCGCTAAGAGCAATTTTCGTAGGACCACATATATTAAACCATATTTTTATGTCTCTGCCCATCATAATATCATCCCCCTATAGGCCAAAGGCATCCTGGATGTGCAGGATAACTCGGTCATCTTGCTTTGGAAGCACAGTGTCCTACGTGACCAGGTGAAGAGCATCCGAACCGAGATCTCGCCCATGCACAAGCTGTACTACAAAGCCATTGGTTACAAAGAGATTCACGATCAGCTCGTCGCCTTTCTTGAAGAACTGGAGAAAACGGTAAGCAATTTTTCTCTTTTCTTATCCTCCAACTGGGCCTTACTATTGTAGGTTGATTAAAATTTAATTCATAAAGAGTTTAGCTACTTATAAACCCCTCAAAAAAAATCAGTGTATTATTGGCCTGGTTCTACATGTTAGGAACCAGGCCAATAATACACTGACTTCAGTGGGGCTAATTATGGAACGATTCCCACAAAATTTTGGTCATTGGGGTTTTTCATCATGCTCTACAAATATCGCATCAAAAATGCTGAAATGCTAAAAAAAAAATTGTGACATTTGATTTGATTTGATTTTATTCATATATATACATCATTTTAAACATTACATTATATTCATATTAGTATAATCATTTTATATATATATATACATGAATGGAGCATCTTAAGCTCCATGGACATCATCACTTCGATGCTCTGTATTATTACATGACATTTTGTTGTAATGAATATATGCTTTGCCAAAACGGAAATTATACTAAGCGGGTGTAGACTTTGTGGCAATTTATGATTTCACATGCCATTATGAAAATCCATAATTTGAAAATGAAAATCCATAATTTATTGTTCGAAATAGACATGAAATGAAATACTCTGAAAATTTGCTTTGCCCAATTGATCGTGGGCCCGGCAGCCGCTGTGCAGCGCCAGATCGAAGATGCTCTACCCCTTTAATCGTTGAACGCCAAACAGGGTAGCAGCAACTCCCATCTTTTAACGTCTTTTGGTCTGACGCGGCCGGGGTTTGAACCCCCGACCTCCCGGTTGTGAGATGGACGCTCTACCAACTGAGCCAACACACCGGTTATATATCATATGATATCGATTGTAACACTAGACCATGTGGCTGTAACATATCGAGCTGATATGTCATTCGGGTTCATACGGCTACTCACAAGTGATCTAAAAAAGATGACATTTCTAAAGCGAATCTAACATCGTGTCTCTTTTATCCAACCATGTACAGTCCGACCTCTCTTATCCGGACACGTTGGGACCAGCACCAATCCGGATAAGGGATTTATCCGGATCTGGGAGACCCAATATTAAATACACGCAGCTGCGCTGCCGGCTGCCTCCCCAGGCCACCGGCGGTAGCTACACTATTGTAGTGGGCGTACGGTACAGACAGTATTCACTGCAGAGTCAGTGTACATTATAGGCAGTTATTATGGAAATGAAATCGATCGATTGCCAAAACTCTTGGATAATTTACCTGCTAAAATGACTGAGGTATACATCGAGCATACCTCGAAAGAAAGAGAATGACTCGATGAAACCAAGTTTTAAAATTAGATCATCGCGGCAGGTATCGCAGCTTCGCAATGTCAGCCATTGTTACACTGACTGTAGGCTCAAACATGATAGATGGCGCTGTCCGTATTGAGGCCTAAAGTTAGCTAGCAAGACATGTGTTGTTTTTCCCGCGAAGCAAAAAGAGAAACGTGATGAAATGTTT
Source organism: Lytechinus variegatus (assembly GCF_018143015.1). NCBI lineage: Eukaryota > Metazoa > Echinodermata > Echinoidea > Temnopleuroida > Toxopneustidae > Lytechinus > Lytechinus variegatus. The sequence goes on along the minus strand of NC_054745.1, from coordinate 26,114,188 downwards.
GCGCTGCACCCTGATTTACTGGAAATTATCATTCCTAAAGTTCTTTTGGTGATTTGGGTAAGATATTTTCATGAAAAATATGTAGGGTGACCATGTTGGGAAATACATGTTATCAAAGTGAGTATATGTATAGGATTGAGTTTAGATTGAAATCTCATTCATTTCCTCAAGTACCGTTACTAGATTAAATTTTTTTTTAAATCTCGGCAAGTGTGCGTCCGGATAATAGAGAGATCCGGATAAGGGGAGGCCGGATAAGAGAGGTCGGACTGTACAGACGTAACTCAGACAAGCGGTGGCGCTGTACCTCTCACAGTAGCGATTTACCATATTACACATATACCATTATCATATCATGGACTGTAACGATAATGACTTCTATTATTATCCTTTGCCATTTGTAGGGAAGCGTGCAGTTCACCAAAACAACGGAGATGAAGATCGAAGACATGGCCGAAAACATCAGCGACATGAGGAACAAACTGATAATGCTCTCCGAGAATGCGATAGACTCGAAGATAGAGCAACTGGAGTCCATGAACAGCATGCAGGAACTGAAGCAACAGATGCAGTCGCTCCAGGAAAGGTTTGATAAGATAGATAACAAGAGAGGTTACTAGGTGTCCACCCCTTGTCACGATAAAGTTCTGAAGTGATGACATCACCAAAAAATTTTTTTTGAATTTTAGCATTTTTGATACCATATTTCAAAAGAGCGTGATGAAATACTTCTTCTACGCAAATTTGGTAGGAGTCGGTCCATGGGGGATTTAGATATGACCTCATGAATACGTAATGAGCCCCTTTGAAGTCAATGTATTATTGGCGTGGTTCTAAATGTTAGGCTACAATGGCTCCGTCGTAAATAATAATATGATGATAAGTTTGTATAGCGCAAGTACTATATAGATATATTCTACTGCGCTTTGGTTACTCCTATCTCTTATACTACTTACTAAAAATAATGATCTACTTAAACGCTTCCCTGCACAGATGTGTCTTCAATATTGTTTTGAAATCAGGTACATATTGGGCCATTCTATTCAAGAGGAAGTTGGTTCCACAGTTAAATATCTAAATGAACCATCTCCAAGAGTTGTTTTGGTTTTAGAGCAGGGTACTTTCAACAGGAATCTATCCTTATCCCTTTACAGATTGTGTGAGGTTGATGGCAATTTCAAGGAAAGCAGTTCTGAAAGATAACTATGGATTTGGCCATTCAATGCTTTAAACACCAGTAGAAGTGCATGTATCTTCAAATTCCACAAACTAATCACATGACCAACTTCAACCCTGGATTTAACATTGTACCCTCCCTAAACCTAACATAAACCCTATTGCAACCCTAACCCTACATCTTAGAGGAAATAAAGCCCGGAGCAATTGTCGCTAGAGCAAATGTCGTGGCACCGCTCAACACATGATCAGTGTGCGTAGATGCACCAGAGAAAAAAAAATTCCTGGGGCTTTTTCTTTTTTAAGCTCACCAGTCCAATTTTGCTACATTGTATTACAATTTATATTAGACCTTATAGGAACATCAGGGACTCTTATTTCGTTTTTCATGGCTTTGTAGGGCATTCTGTTTCTGTCTATGGTAACTCCCGTAGGAACTCAGCAGGACAGCGTTTTGCTGTACCAGGTCCTTCGGAGAGGACCATAAGCCGTCGGTCCTCTGGTTGCTTGCTTACCGGCATTCATGCTTTCTTAGCAGTCAGGTAAAAGCCAAGCTGGTGTATAACCAATTACCTAGGAAACATTTTACGTCAAGGTTAATCAGTCATAACATTTTAATAAACGGAACATGTTTCGAGGTGTCGCACCTCATCCTCAGCCTGAAAATTATTAACAGAGTCATTGGTATTTGAAGATGCCAAGATCTTCATATTACTCTTTCTTTCTCATATTACTCTTTCTTTCTCATCTTTCAAGCTCAGTTCTTTACTTTCTGTGAAAGACTCCATTCCCCAGGAGCTCCGTGCTCGTGTCATATATCAATTTACATGTGCGAGATGTAAAGCTCGCTATATTGGTCAAACCAAGCGTCATTATAAGACACGAGTACAGGAGCACCTGGGGAAGGACAAAAACTCCCATGTCTGGAGACACTTGCAATCGTCACCCCAATGCTTGTTAGAATGCAATACCCACTGTTTCAAAATTCTCGATACTGCTCAAACAGATTTTCAACTAAAAATAAAAGAAGGGCTTTTCATCAAATGGAAACAACCTCAACTAAACCAACAGGTGTACAATTACCAAATAATGTTATCCATTTAATTTAAACCCACCCCTATCTGATAAATCCATAGACTTTGTAACTTTTTACTTCATTCCATTCAACAATTGCATTCCTTGTAATCCTGTGTAACTACATTCTTGAAATTTTTACTTGACATCCCAACTGTATAAATACCAATGACTCTGTTAATAATTTTCAGGCTGAGGATGAGGTGTGACACCTCGAAACATGTTCCGTTTATTAAAATGTTATGTTCTATTCTTTATTTTTGTCTTTAATCAGTCATATTGGCTGACCTTATAGATAGCAGGTATTACTTTTGGGTCTTTTTATCAAAGTGGAGACAATGGTAGAGTTGGGATTCGAACTCACAACCTTGCGATTATGAGTCCAATGCTCTAACCACTGGATCACATGACCCGAATTCATGGGGAACTCACACGAAACTCTGTGTAATAATTTTCCTTGAGATGTAAAGCAGACAGGGTAGAATATTCTTTCATTGATATTTGAATTATTTCAAATTTTTGTAAACTCTGTGTAATATGCAGCCTTTTTTCTGCCATATGTGGTTCATATTCACAATCAATGATGTCCTTTAATAACAATATGCACCATTGATAAAGTGCATAATACAATGTTTCTGTGTGCTGCATGTACATGTACTGTACATGTAATAATGTTAGGGCATGTAAAAGTATCAGTTTACATGTATTATATACAGATAGATCACATACCTGTAAAATAATAAGGTACACCCTAACCAACGTCACTACTTTAAAATAAAGAGCTGAAAACAAATAATTTCAGGCTTTTGTCATTTTCAATATTACCTGTGAAATTCATAGTCGTTATTTATACTTTAATAACTCTGAGTTTGCAATATTTGCATACTAATTGTATTTGAAACATATATATTTATTATTGTATATAGTTTATCATGTGTGTATATACTAGTTTTGGTTTTTATGCATATGACACCACAAAGTTATACCTGCATATTGCAGAAAGGGTGCCTGAATAAATTATTGTTTAAATTATATAAAATAAAGTAAATTCAGTTCATTCATAAGATAATGAAGTAAGGTAAGCTACAAAATAAAGTCCTGGTCACACTGCCCGAGTGTTGTTGGAGCAGTCGTGGAGCGGAAGTGAGAGAGGGTCGAATTTCGCTCACAAAATTGGGGAAAAAATTGAAAACAAAATAAAAACAATCAAAATCGAACATGGTGAACGGTAGCGAGCAGTGATGATTTTTTCTCTCCGCTCCACGACAGCTCCAACAACGTTCGGGCGGTGTGACCAGGCCTTAAGATTTAGTATGAAATGGAATCATGTTCACAAATATGCCTGTGGCATTGTATCAATGTCAGGGTTTTTAAATGAATCCCAGCGGACCTCATGAAAGGAGGCGGGATAGCTCAGTTGGTAGAGAGGGGGATTCGTATTCCGGTGACCCGGGTTCGATACCCAAATAGTGCGCTAATGCCCTTTGGTAAGGCATTAATCCTCAGTACCAGGTCCTTCGTAGAGGACCGTAAGCCGTCAGTCCTCTGGTTGCTTGCTTACAAGCATTCATGCTTTCTTAGCAATCGGGTAAAAAATCACCAATCAATCAAACCTGCCACAGCATACTCTCAATTGTACATGTATACAGTGCGTCCCACAATGAGGAAACCTATTTTCAGAGACAGATTTCATTTATTATTAATCATATGACACCTAGATAGATCCTTGTCAGTTGATCGGTTGCTTGATATCGTTCATTCAGCCCATTTTACAATGATGTCATCAACCATGCAATTTTGGATCCATTCATCGTGCAATTTTGAATCCATACGATTTTGTCCATTGAACGCGTGTACTCAGACTGCAGGCACTACAAGTAAAACCACTCATGCTTGCAGCGCGCATGTTGTATGTACGCGATAATCAACATATAATGTGCATATTTTGCATCAAAATTCATATATTTCATATAAAATAGATTTCAGATGTCACGTAAGTCAAATAATGAATGTTTTCATCCGTGCAATGGACAAAATACTTCATTCGGTGAAAGATGAAATGATCCATTCAACTTGGCTATGCTTTGTTGAATGGATCATTTCATCTTTCACCTCATTAAGTATTCTGTCCATTGAACTCGTAAAAATTCATTCATTATTTGTATAATATGCATTTACCATATATTTGATATTTATGGTAGCATCTTTGATATGAGACCAACATCTTAGCAAATCGTTCGCGGAGGACAGATTACAAGCAATACATATTGAGGCATGTCAGAAGTGATTTGAGCAGAAACTCACATGTGAATCTGAATCCACTCTCATTTCAGGGATCAGTGAGAGAAACTTAACAAAAAATACAAAAGAAATGCTAATGAGCCAATCGTCGAATAAGCACGATCGTATCACGAACCAATCTTGTCCAATTTTTCTGCGCAACCTGGTTTTGACATGAAAATTTCAAACTTGTCATGCTCGTTAATGCATGAATTGTTCATCTCATATTAGGTATCAAAATATAAAGAAATAATTGCATTGTATGATGATTTAAATGAAATATCATAATTCATTTTCCGTTGAAGAAAAAAGACATAGGAATTGCGGTTTCCTTCTTTCTGCGACGCACTGTATATATATCGTTATGATAAAAAGGCATGGCCTTCTACATGTAGGTAACTTTTATAGGTAACTGTTTGATTGTGTGGTTGTATGTATATTAATAAATAAATTATAGTCAACTCTCACTATGCAGATAATTGTTACAATGACAATATTTTATACTGAGAATGTACATGTTCATAATTAGGAGAAAAAAAATCATTCTATTAATTGTATCGATATTTGATCGCGTGGCTGTAAATTTTATTCCGATTTTGCTATGCAAAGTATTGTGACAATGAGTGTTCATATTACTGAGAATGTATGTAATGAGGAATTTAGAAAGAAGAAATGATAATCATAATGCTATTATTTGTATCAATTTTTGATTGTGTGGCTATATATTAAGTTTTATTCAAATCTTACTATGCAAATCATTGTTACAATGAACTTTCATATTACTGTGAAAATGCATGGTGAGGAATTGAACAAGAAGAAAAAATAATCATAATATCAATTGTATCAATTTTCTATCATGTGTCTGTATTTAATGAATGAAAATTGTTCAAATCATACTATGCAGAGCATTGTTACAATGAATGTTCAAATTACTGAGAATGTACTAATGAGGAATTTGACAATAAATCAAAAATAATCAGAAATACATTGAAATAACACATTTACAAATCACCCTGGGGCCGATTGCACGAAAGGGTCTTTCCAAGGACCGTCTTTCGTGTCGCCCATCTTTTATGATACGCTATAAGCGGGGTGTTTCTGAAGTTTATGATAAAGAATAAGATTCATTAGCTTGCTTTTAAATCAAATTTTATACAATTTCATGATATATCACATCATTTTATAAACAAATATTTTGTTTATTTTAACGGACGAATAAAAAATGTTTGCATATGATTTATTTAAAATGCGTTTCACATGGCGCATCATAAAAAATGGGCAACACAAAAGACGGTCCTTGCAAAGACCCTTTCGTGCAATCGGCCCCAGGTCATTGGATCCTGGTATGCAATTTTTCCCACACCCTGGGCAGCATAAAAAAAAAGAAGTTTCTAAACTGAAATACTAGACACGCGATCTATATGTAGGCCTTTGCATCCTACATGAAATTGAGAAGACTTCTTAATACTGGGAAGAAATATTCTGTCCTATTAAGGCAAAAATATCTGTAGTTAAGTACATAATGTGACTTTACTCCTTTTCACACGGTAAAAAAAATCATAATTTGAATGATTCCAGTGAAAGAGGCTAATGACAAATTAGTAGCATGTGTGAAACCAAACTAGAATCACAAACACTAATCACAATCATGAATTCAAATTTTACTCCGTAGGGTGAATTCCTGTTAAGTTTTACTCAAATTACGGCACAAATTTATGTGAGAAAGGCTTGATGTCCAAAACATCTTTTTGGGGCAAAGCTTTATATGTCTGGCCTTTCAAGCTCTTTGGTAGATGGTACAATTGTCATGCACTCATCGTATCGATGCAGTGCTCTGATTGACAGCACATACCGCCTTCACTCGGGAATTCGAATACAAATCAGTTTTCGAGTGAGCTTATAAAAGGTCTAGGGACTTTGGCATTCTTTTTTATTCAAGTTTTGGCCTTATTCTTGTGCTATAATTAAGAAATGGGCCATATGAATATTGTCCTGGAGATATAAAAATTTATGGCCTGCCCCCCCCCATATGTTTAAAAATCATGTGTGGGGTACACACAGTTGTATCCCTGGGGAGCAATTCATTAGAAGAATTCTTGGATGTTTTATCTGACAGTTACCATAATAACAGTGCTTCTCAGCCAATCAAAATCAAGGAAAGTTGTCAAATCTGTGATCAAAGATAATGGAATAAAATCATGTTTATATTTCATATTGTACAGTATGTATTAACAGGTGTTAATTCTAAGACGCCGTTTGCCATCGACAACTCGTTATACTTCAGATTGTCTTGCCAAATTGTCATCCATTTTGAAATTATTCTACCGGTACTTTAATCTGTTTGCCAGATATATTTTCTTACCATTTTTATACTATAAAAATTGTTTATTATTATTGTAAGATTTTGAAATATATATTCTACTTCAATATGGAGCAGATTGAATAGAAGACATACAGGTCAAATTATTCATATAATTATGTTTTTAAGGTCAATTCCTCTTCAAGTTGATGAGAATAAAGACAAGTTTTTAACATCTCCTTTTCTACCAAAACCTAATGTACCTACTGGATTAGGAAAAATTGTATATACTTTTAATGCCATCAAAATCAATTTGTATTTCAACACAGCAGTACTATTATTTTTAATTTGACTTCATTGTTATGAAGTCAAATGTCATTGTTATTTAGAACTCATACATGTGAAGGTTTATTTCCTTTATTGTATTTCCTTTTTGTAATTGTATGTTCAGGTTGATCATTGATTATATCAATATTTTTGTTTAAAATAGAAATCAAAATCCTCAATTCATTTTGCTCAATTGATCGTGGGCGTGGCAGTCTCTGAGCAGAGCCAGATAATTAATGTTTTGTGGGATGTTGATTGTAACCCAGATAATCTGATTGTGCACGCATTCTTTAATATTCAGATTGGTATTTATGTTTAATTGTTGTGTTTATGGTGTGTATTATAACCCAGGAAATAATCTGAACGCATGTTTTAATAATTTAGTAATCAGATTAGTTATTGATTATGTTCAATTATTGCGTGTGTGATGTGTATTATAACTCAGAAAATAATCTGAATGCGTGTTTTAATAATTTATTAATCAGAGTAGTTATTGATTATGTTCAATTTTTGCATGTGTGATGTGCATTTAAATTATTTATGCTGTTATTATTAATGCTGTTATTATTAATGCTGTTATTATTAATGCTGTTAAAAATTGTATTGAACCAACCAAGATAAAGTAGTCTTGCATTGTCATAAAATGCATACTTGACTATTGTTTCTTTATTACACTGAAAAAACTTTGGTGTTGAAATTTGACACCAGCCCGGAATCTATATAATAATAATAATGGGTATTTAGAGGCGCTAAAAACAAAAGTACCATAGCGCGTACAAAAGTAGGAAACATTTAATGTTTGCAATGATTACTATACAATATTCAAGATAAAAGGGAAAATATTGATTATTGAGGAAAAGGGTATGTCTTAAGGGATGATTTGAAGCCAAGAACACTGGAAACATTTCTTATTGAAAGAGCATTCCAAGTCTTGGCAGCTGCTACAGCAAACCGTTTTTCGGCAGAGGAGAGTTTTGACAAGGGAATGCAAAGTCTGCATGTGTCAGTGATTGAACGAAGATTACGAGAGGGTGTGTATAATTTGATGGTATCATTAAGATATTCAGGTGCTATATATATGTCCACACCAGAGAAGTATTGAAACAACACCAGTTTGGAATCAAACCGATGCTGTTTTAATACTAATTGGTGTTGTGTAAACACCTATCTGGTGTTAGACCAAAACGAAACTGGTGTTGTTTAACACTTGTCTGGTGTGGACATATATAGATTCCGGGCTGGCATTGGCGGCGGAAGCCAAAAAATTTAGGGAGTGTCCACCTGAAATTTTGGGATGGACACGGGTAAAAAATTTTAAAAGCGCCCCCAAAAAAGGTTATCAACCTAAATAGTAGTTGATAACCAAAAATTTTTGACAAGCAAGCAAAAAAAAAAAAAAAGGTCATCAACCTAAATTTTAGGGGGGGGACAACACACATTTAAGGGGGGTCCACGTGAATTTAGCGGGGGACGCATAAAAAAAAATTGACAAGCAAAACAAAAGGTTATCAAAAAAAATTCTGCCGCCTATCCGGGCTGGTGTTAAATCAACACCAGAGTTTTTGCAGTGTAGGGACAACTAGATCGGAAGAAAAGAAGTGACACTTTTCACCTCTCGCATGCCTTGTCTCTCTTTTGTTTTTGTTGAAGAAATGTCTGTTGTATTGTGTATGAAATTAACCAGTACTTTTATTTTACTCTTTCTTTATCATTTACCCTATTTGCATATGTACCGACAGGTTTGCAAGTGCAAAAAAATGCAATTCAAGTTCTCTTACATATGTACTTAAACTATAAAAGATTTGAAATGAAATGTTCTATACTTCTATTACTCATCGACTTTTATTTCTTTCTCTACCTCGTGCATAAGGTTTTATCATGAATAGCTTTCACATTATATATTGTACTTATAATTTTCTACACATGAACATTCCAGCTGCCACGGTGGCATAGTCTGCAGGTACAGACACTTGGTTGTTGCAATTCGCAGAGTGCATATTAAATGCAGAGTCTGAAGTAGTAAGACTAGATTCACTATGTATTGTGGCTGGCACTGACAGAGAGATTGACATATAGTCTTCAATGTAGACATGGTATAATTGGTCATAAAATTTCTAATATGAGTCTGCTTCCAGACTAGCTGTGGGGTGCTGTGGTCTGGTGGTTCCGACTCTCGCGTTTGAAACAGGGTCATGGGTTTAGATCCCAACCATGGCGTACATGTAATTTCTTTAGGCAAGAAATTACTCCACATTGCACTGCACTCAGCCCAGGTGAGGTGAATGGCAGGGTTGGGCTCAATTACTTTCTTCAATCACAATTACATAATTGAAGAAATATTCAATTACAATTACTTTTCAATTAAATTACTTTTTTTTCAATCAAAATGGCCAATTTTGTCAATTACAATTACAATTTTCATTATATTCTATAAAAGTCAGAAATTAAATTAATTTGTATTGTGTATGTAGAACCACCTATTTCAATATACTTCTAGGTTACAGAGAAAATATATGTTAAAGAGCACTGATTCTGCCAATTTCACTCTTTGATGCTGAAGCAGTTGACATGTAAAAGGTTGTGAAATTAAATCATAAGTTAAGTAAGTTTATTGTAAAGTAATAGAATGTAATTAAAAGTAATTGACAGTAATTGAAGTCAATAACATTTTTTTTCAATTACAATTACTCAAAGTAATTACGTAATTGATCAATAGACCAGTTCGTAGTTACTTCATGGGCAATTTTGGTCAAATGACCTTTCATTTCTTTCATCATGATAGGCAGATTTCAAAGCAAGATATTACGTAAGCTTGCCTTACATAGCAGGATGAAGAAATTGAATAGACCAGGTGACTAGAATAGCACACCAATGAACACTTAATAATGAAGGTATTTGTTGCATTCCTTCTTTGAATGCATATCTTAGCATGTTGCACAATGTACTTGACAAACTGTAATACCAGTCGTTCGTGGAAGCATTGTTGTTTTTTTGTGGATGTAAATGAAAACGACAATTCAAAAGAATATATGAATAATCAAGACATCAAAGTTGGTGCTTATCTCATTAGATTTTAAAGCACCATGTCACTTTAGTACAAATGACCTTCCTCTGATCATGCGTAGAGTCTTATCAGGGAAGATGCATGATGCAATTTATTACTTTTTCATGGATAAATTTAGATTGATAAACAAATCAAAACTTGTTTTACAAAATTTTATCAGACAAATACTTCATTCAATTTATCTGTTTGCTTATTCATTTTTGCCATTTATGTGATTTTCATGTATTTGATCACTTCTGTATCTTGGCATTTATGGATTCCTTTCATTTTTTGTGTGTGTGTGTGGAGGGACAATGCAGATATGTATTTTGAGATGACTTTGATATTTGTTTAAGAATTGTTATTAATATTTAGTGATTAAGACAAACCTATGGATTGACCATCCTGTGTTTGTGTGATTTTCAATCATTTAATAATCCTTAATCAATCTTGCAATTGACTGAATTTGTTAATATTAATAAAAACAGGATTTAAAAAGTCAATCCTATGGATTCTTATATCAGATTTTCAGACTTAAACTCTGATGTGTTTTTAACTGAAAGCCTTAATTACTTTTGCTTCTCTATGAATTATTTTATGCCTATGTTTATACTGTCGAGTAACTATGTATATTTCGTTCAGATCAAGGTATAGTTGGATAATGTGAAAATGAGGAATAAATATTTGATGTGATTTCTACTTCGTTAATACCAGTACTCTTTTGTTGTTGTTGCCCATCATTTGGGGAGGCATATTTCCAGTTGGTCCAATGTCAATACGTCCAATTACCAACTCGTCTACTATCATTTGGTCTACCATCAGTTCGTCCGCTTTCCACATGATTGCTAATTCGTCCACTCACCATTTTGTCTCATAACCAGTTGGTCCAATAGCCATTTAGTCCATGTACCATTTGGTTTAATTGGACCAAGTGTTAATTGTGCAAAATGAATGACGGATATTGGACCAATTGGTTATGAGATGAAATGGTCATAGACAAAATAGTGATTAGACGAAGTGGTGATTGTACCAAATGGTCATTGGACCAAATGGTTGTTAGACAAAATGTTGATGGACAGAATGGCATTAGACTAAATGAAAGCAGACCATGTGTTTAGTGGACGAGTTGGTAGTAGATGAATTTGCAATTTACCATTGGGGAACTTTGGCGGGAGGTGTGGTTTAAATTGAAATAGAAATCCATGCACTCTAGCAAAACATTCATTTGAATAAAAAGAGAAATCAGCCAAGCATGACATTAACAAATTCAATCGAAATCAAATGTAAAATGAGAATTATAATGACATTTTGAAATTTCATTTCTTTTTCATACACCACGATGCAAATAACAATGATATGCAAATGAGACAATGATGCAGGGGGGGGGGGGGGTCGTGGTCTGACTCTCATCTTTCAAATCTGAGGAACGTGGGTTCAAATCCCAGCCATGACGTGTTTTCCTTCAGCAAGAAATATACCCAAATTATGTGCTGCACTCAACCCAGGTGAGGTGAATGGGTACCAGTAGGAAGTGATCCTCAATTAGCTGTCAGCACGGGATCTACAGACTACCGGTAGCTTAGCTGTGGAAATCACTTTGAGCCTAACAAGCTGGATACGTGCAATATACAAATCCTATATAATTTCTTTATAATGATGTATTTTTGTATTGTTTACAATAGTCATTTTATTTTTTTCACGGATTTTTGCAATAAAGAGACTCTTTATCAAACACAATATGTTGCAGAAATCAAAATCCCTCAAGTTTGGGGAGAAATAAATCTGTTTACATACGAGAATTTTGTGTATAGGGGGTATAGGTGCATGTGTCTCCGATCTCCCTTAATTCAGTTGCAACAATTACTCAATTGTCAATCCATTTTTTTTTCATTCTTGGTTTATAAAATTTGAATGAATTACATCACATGATAAAAGACAAGAGTAAGTGGGAATATGACATCAGCTCGATCACTCAAAGCATATGTGAAGACCATCGAATTGTTTTATCATTTTTCGTCATGATAACACAATGCTATGAATTTGAGTGAATAATGCCAAATTTAAAATGTCATTATGCTGTTTTTCCTTGTTTGATTTTGATGAAAGTTGATTTTTTTTGTATGTCCGATTTTCTCAATCTATACAAACCATTTTTTCAGCCTTGAGTACCCCTTTTAATATCCAGGCCCTAAGCCTGCTCAAGAAAATATTGTTTGAATATTGATCCCCCCCCCTCAAAAAAAATAATAATAGTAGGAATAATAATAACAATAAATAAATGTTTAAATGTTGGTTTCGAGTGGACACACATTCCAAAATACTTAATTCCTGAACCATGTTCTATATTTATAATTATATACAAAACAAAATATTTTAAAGCATTATTGAATATGATAAATATTTCCATTTCTAACTTGCTCTTGGAAGATACGGTACTAAGTTGCGCACAGTACACGGGTGCTACATTCAGCAATTAAATGCATGGTCGTGTGGGAAAGCAAAAACTGCGAAAAATGAAACACAAACAAGTCACGCTTTCAGAGCAAATTCTTGCTTTGAATAATCCTACACCTGTAGATGATCCTAGTGATTATTGGGATGAAAGTGAGTATGATATTTACTGAATAAATATTGTTCTATATAGATGGCGATACTGCCTTTTAAAAGCAGTGTGTCAACTCAGTCCCACACATGTCATTTTGTGTAACCGTGAATAGCCGCCGAAGCCAAGCAAGCGAAGACACTGGCGAGGAGCTCTCAGGCGCACATAGAACTTTCCCCATAGACACACAGTAGACGGAATCCCTGCACGCTGATTGGCTGATCGCGCGACCCTCTTCCCTTCCTCGCCCAGCGCTGTGTGTGAGAATCTTTACACCACGCGATCTGCTCACTCACGGAGCACAACACTCTGTCGGGTAAAGATGCCAGCGTGTAGATTTCGGGCGCATTTTCGGATGATATCGGCACTTCGGCAGGCAGTGTCCGAAGTCTAAAGATAAACATGTGGTTTTCATCGGGTTACGCAATGCTGAAGGCCGCTTGCATAAATTGTATTTGCGTTGAGTACAGTGCACAGCGTATCTATAATGTACATGTATACTTGTCTGTACTGAATTCTGCGTTGCCCCAGCGATAAGTGAATTTCCTGGTAGGCTGCCTTATGATTAGATGCTCAGCGCAGACTTCATACATGTATATTAATGTCCTATATAAATTAACTTTGTTTTTTTAATAGAATAATTAGATGTTCAAAAAGAGTGTACATGTATATTTGAACATTGAAAGGCAGTACATTTTAACTATTGGAGCATATAATTTATATTTTCTGTGTGCAAACGAGAGTTCATGTACTTGTGACATATTGTCTGGAGTGTGGGAGTGCTTCTAGACTAGCATGAGCTGAATCTACCCCCGGTGGGGTCACTCAGCCACAGAGGGGGACACGTATGACCGTTACCACAAATGCAAGTGACCCCCTATTGCAGTCAATTTCAAGGACATTTTGTGAAATTTACCCCCCTATTTTCACGCAAAACAAGGACAAAATTGCGGTAAAATGGTACATTGAAACACCCCTAATTATAAGATGGTAAGGACACTTTTGCCCATTTCGCAAATTTACCCCTATTTAACGTATTTCAAGGACAGGGCATTTAACACCCTTTCCTAATTAGAGGAAATTGCAACTCAGGCGTCAGAGTGCTCAGTCCTTAAAGATGACCAAGAGCCAAGTCATAATAATCCAAAAGAACTTTATTTTTCTTGAAAAATAAGAAAAGTAGAATTCTTTGTAAAAAATAAATGTAGATTTGTCCATATAAAGGTACATAGCATGATGCGCGCACCCTCTGCGGCTCATGGTGACTCGGCGACGGAGTTTACTTCCCGTAATCGTTCTCCCCTTTTTCCTGACCCCTATTTCCATCAGATCGAGGACAGTGAGCACCCCTATTTTCACTACTTCGAGGAGAGTTCTGTCCGCGGACGTTCCGTGAAATTGACCCCTTTTCCCGCGATTTTGGTAACGGTCATGCGGTCCCCAAGTCATATTGAGTGACCCCACCGGGAATCTACCCAGTTGTATGTCTGGACAGGTTGTGTGTCCGGACGATCAATTTTAGAAAGTCATTTGGAGAAATAATACAAACAAAGTTTCATCAATTTTTACTTCAAGATATTAGGAAATACTATGGAGAACTAGATGATTACAACCATTGAATTCATACTTTAAGTGTAATGCAAAGACAAAAAAGAATGCTTCAAAAATATAGTGTCCGGACGCTTGACCCCCCCCCTCCTGCAACTACGAGAGTGAGAACGAATGTGACGTGATTGCATTCTGTGTTATAATTTTCATATTCCCTTTGACTCGATTGTTTGTTTATAATTCAATTATTTTTCATTAACTATTTGACATTTTTTTTGGTGGACAATATCATTATAAGAGTTTGAGTATATTCATTTATCTTTGTATTATGCACTTCTACTCGAGCTAGAGTATTTCATCAATTTTTAGACAGGATCTTAGAAATCAATTTTAACAGAAAATCTAAAATTTATTTTACAGGAGATTTCAAAGTGATTGTTTTCAGAAAGGTGTTTTAATATACATGTACGATCTAAAATGGGATTATTTCAAATTCACAATAGTCATATAAAATATATTTTCTATATTAAAAAATCATTTCTATTATATTGACATTGATGAAACACATGTAATAACAATGATAACTGAAATGTTTTTAACATTGTTAAAGCTAGTATTGTTCTATTGAACAATGCAATATGAATATTGTGCATTTAACATTTTGTTTATTTCGTTCGTGTTCATGAAAATATTGTACTTTTGCACTTTATTGGAAAATGAAATACTCTCCCTCCCCATACCCTCTCCCCCAATTCCCTCAGTCCTAAACGTGATTATCATTTAATACCAATATAGGGTTTTGGTATTGTTTTTTCCTCACTTCGATGTGCTGAAAAAAAAAGAAATCCCCCCCCCCAAAAAAAAGGGGTAGACTCCGATGATCCTGGTCTAATCATGGACTCATTATCTGGATACCGATGGTAATGTAATTTTCTTACCCATTTTGAAACATGTTGCACAATGGAATGTTTATATTAGATGACAAGAATATCTGACCTCTATATCAAAGTGCAAAAACTGTTTTATGTCAAAGCTTTCAGGCTTGTCATACCCACGGTAATGGTGACATTTCATGGAATTGTGAATATATTTATGAAGATGTCGTCGATACCTAACAATGTAACACGATATCATTAATACATGGGTATGTGACTGTATGTTTATGTATGGTGATTAGGAAATCTACCTGGATCGGGAGGGGTACGTGATTCAATAAATTCCAATAGAAGTTCACATTCAACAGTCTGAAAAGACTTCATGAAGAATATTTCTGATGGAATTGAACAATTAATCGAAAGTTACATTTAATTGGTTTGTCTGTTTCATCCCTAGAGAGCTACACGAGTTGATACTATTTTTATTTGAATATCGTTTCGATTTATTGTTCAATTTCAATTGTCTTTATATATTTTATATCTGAATAACACTTAAAAAATATTCATCTTAATCACAACGACATCGGCCTAATTTGTAAGAGTGCCTATTTTGGGGCCTATTTATGAAATGATAGTTGGAATGTGAACGAGAACACTCGGCCCTAAAGCCGATGGCACGTGATCGAATTGTATTGCTTGAAAATGGTGTTTCCCGAATTCCCGTCATTGGGTTAAATCCTCTTCTGTAACTTTAAAACTGCACTTCTATGGAAATTTACTGAATCACTCACCTCTCCCCACCCATGGTACAAGAAAACCGAAATCCCCTTAATTAATTTTGGTTGAAACCCTTTTCCATTTTTTTTGTTTGTCAAAATTCCCAAATCGCCCAAATTAAGATGTAAAGATTAATCAACCATCGTAATCAGCAGTGACAACATTTGCTTCGAATACCCCCCCCCCCCCTCCCAACACTGATCTCAATTCTCAACATCCCCTCTTCATAACCCCTTCGTCTAATGCTCGATCGCTCTTTGCGACCATCCCCCCCCCCCCTCTCTCGTGCATTACACGCTGATGCAGACTGCAGAGTAGCAACAGTAACTCCATATGAGTGTGGTATATTAAAAAAAAATTAGGCCTTTCGAACTCATTCCTAACATTTAGAATCGTCTTTAAAAAATCGTGAGGTAAATGTAAGCATTTTGAAAACCTTCGAGATCATGGGTGAACAAACAATAAAAATCACTGGCGGATCCGAGCGGGGTCACAGCCAGCCCGTGCGCCCCCCCCCCTCCACCATTGAGAGGCACAAGTAAAATTTGTAATGTAAAATGTTGTTGAAACAGAAGCGTGCCCCCCCCCCCTAGAAAATGAAGACTAAAATCCTCTCAATTATTTTGGGTTGAATTTTTTACTTTTTTTGCTTGTAAAAATTTTCCACGGGTAAACGTGCCCCCTCCTTTAAAAAAATCCTGGATCCGCCCCTGATACAAATGAAAATACTGATAATTCATGTTGAAAATGAACTACTGTAAAAGTGGAAATATTCGCGGTGTGGAAATTTTCGCGCATTTCGCGGCAAGATCGGCGAGCGCGAATTTAAAAACACGCGAATTTATGAGCGTCAAGTTTCGAAACGCGGTTCAATTGCGTGTATCGTTATGGCAAAGAGATTGCATAATCTGGTCTAAAGAGGGCGGCATTTACGCAAGCAAGCTTGAGCTCCAATATTGTGTGCATCGCGAGAATTTCTAAAAAGCAATGCGATCATTTTTTTAACAGTCGCAGATCGGTATTTAATTATGATTTTGGTTGCAATATAAATTGCTTTTGCTGTTTGATTGGTGAGTGTTTAGATCTGTTTAGTTTTTAAGACGTTGGGTCGATCGCCTGTGTTTGTTGATTGATCCCATGCACTTTGAATAGCCGTAATCCCCCCGATCCTTACCCGGTGCTCGGCCGTCCGTACAAGGCCAGCAGCTAGCATCGCCTCCTTTTGCCTTTCCCAATGTCCGCCCCTCGAAGAAAAGTTGCGCTAAATGTCACAAAAGCTCATAATTAGATCAAAACAATGCTGAATTATGCCGCCCTAGAGCTAAAATTATGATCAGAAAATACAATTTCGTTGCTGATATTTTAATTAAAACCATTCAAAGATGGCAAGAAGGAAGTTACTTTGTGACTATGGAGTGTGCAGCGCGAATTTAAAAACCCGCGAATATGTTGTGAAGCCGCCAAGCGCGAAAAATTAATCCCGCGAAAATAACAGCGTTTACAGTAATTGGATACGAATTATAAACTTTAACAGACAGCTATTAATTATGAAAGTTATAATTTATCCGAAAATTAAAAATATTCAATTTATACGGAGAGGTTTGGGACCCCGTCTAATGAATGCAGATGTCCATTAATTATTTGGAAGCCTCAGAACAATTAATCTTAGGATTTCACGGACGGGACCAAGGGGCTATGGTCCTTATATATCGGTCACATTTACTCTACGGCGAGTCGAAAACAGTCGGTTTAATATTGTTTTTGTACCAGCTACATTTGTGGTTTGTACATGTATAAAAATGAATAATAATGTTGTTTTCGACTCGACGTGCGGCAAAAATATGACCGAGGTACAAGTCTGTCAAAGACGTGAAAAACAATGGTTGACAGAACCAAAACACGCATTCGGAAAATTAAATCACAATATCAAAAGATGTAGAAAGTATGTGGTAAATTTATTGATCAATATGTGAATAAATCTGGCTTTAAGTAACTTTGTTGGACTTCATATCGATCTTTTCCAGTTTTCCATTAAAAGATGTTCTACAAATTTTGATGCACGGGCTTAATTAGTGTAGTATTCACATTTGCTCTACGCCGGTTGTACGGTGAGTTGA
Organism: Lytechinus variegatus; assembly: GCF_018143015.1. NCBI lineage: Eukaryota > Metazoa > Echinodermata > Echinoidea > Temnopleuroida > Toxopneustidae > Lytechinus > Lytechinus variegatus. The sequence goes on along the minus strand of NC_054745.1, from coordinate 26,096,070 downwards.
AAACAGCCGTTGCCGTTTTATTCATTTTTATTCAAACCATGTATAAACAGATAAAAAAATATTTCTAAACTGCTGTTTTCGACTTGCCGTAAGGCCGCCGTAGGGGAAATGTGACTGGGGTATTATAATGACATAAAATATAGTTGTTGCAGTTGCAAATTGTTAAATCTTTATTAAAAGAAATCATGATATCGGGGTTGGCTTACACTACAGTTTGGCTTTAATTTATTATGATGATCTTCATTTTACTTTCCATGATAGTTTTTAGTTATAACAGTGTTTTGCATGTATTCCGTGAAAGTGAATGTCCTTCAAGAATTCCATGTTTTTTTTATAATTCATACCGAACTGGAAACTCTTAGTAAAGGCAGATTTAATGCATAATAATTCAATGAATATATATATATATGTTAAAATAATTTAAACAATGCTGTATACTAAAACATTTTAAAACAAGTGTTTAAAATCTGAAACAACCATGCTTTATTTATTGATAATTAAATATTAGAGTTTAAACTTTGTTGTTTATAAAGTTCTTAAACACTTGTTTAAAATGTTTAAACAAATATTCAATTCACATATTAAACAACGTTGTTTGAATTATTTACAACAGTGAAACAACATATTAATTACAAATAAATCACAAGAATATTATGACAATACATAATAGTATTTTTACAGTGCATCATTGTTGACAGAAAATGGTTTTACTCTTCTCAGCATCATATTCATAATTTTTAAAGATTTTTTCTCTTCTACAATAGTAAGTAAAAATAAAGTTGAAAGATTATCTCATAAAATAAAATTGTTTCTATATCCGACGGTCTTGTTTTAGTGATCCCCAAATCTTTCACCTTCTTGAGTAGAATGTGATATGAACTTGTAGCTCTCAACCTTTGTCCTTTGGGTCTTGTGAAGAACAGTGTTTCAACCAGTGTCAGTCAGTCATCTTCGGATTTATGCTGTAGATTATACAATGAAAATAGACCATAGTTTGAACTTTTGAGTTTGATTTATTGCTAATGTCATAATTGGTCATTCAAAGATAAAAAAAAATAGATAAGAAAAAGAACAGAGCAGGAAAATATTTATGATTTTTGTAAAAAAAAATACTGAAGGTAACAAAATCAAAACCAATCTCCATCCATATAAATTTGGTACACTTCCACACTTCAGTGATTGTAAATTGCATTATTTTTTCAATTTAATTTCCACTATTTCTATAGGGTCTGTAATTGTTGATGTTAAATGTCAATTCCATTGATTTTCCCTGGCCTTACCGAAAAAAAAAACTAAAATCAGTGTCCAGTTTAGAAGTTAGATCAGTATCACATCAGTATCAAACAAATAAAATGCCCAAACTTATATTCCTAAAACATAAACACTATATTCGCCCTGAACAAAGAGAGAGCTTCGATTTCAGAGGCATACAAAACAACAGCTGCAGCTGCCACTCATATTACCAGGGATGTTCCATATCCCTGATATTACATTCACGCCCCAAGGCCGCATGGCCGAGCTCCACACACACATTCCACGGCCGTTCACGAACACCCGAGCGAAGCCCGATCGCAACGCACCGCTCCCATGCTTTATATACACCAAATGCGGACTAGCACTAACACCACCGCAAAGCAGTCCACAAAATCAACATAGGTGGAGACAGTTTTCACTATGTCGCTTTGTACATACTCATGTCGCTCACATATACTTTGCACACATTGATACACAGTAAACAACGAACACAGTCATGCGATTTTCACTTCTCGATGGTAAATATCTTCAAAAATATGACTTACCAAATGACAAGAAGTCCGCAAAATATCATCAGATTTTCCGAGGTAATGTAGCTACACCGTACGAAGAAAATGAGATTTTCAACTCGAAATCTTGAAGGAAATATGTCGTGTTTAGTATGAGGTTGATCGGTGGTTCGCAGAGAATCTTCTCGCACTGCATAGGTTTTGTATTATGGGAAAATATGCAAATGAGAGCCAAAACACCCAATGAGATCACAGCTCAAGATTTGTGAATGAAACATGACGTCACGCACTACGCTGGCGATCGAACGATCGTACTGCGCATGCGCGGGTTTCCTGTACAATTCTTCTTTGTGAGGCGCCTGGCGGAAAACCCAAAGAACTCCCGCCCGCGTAGCGGGAGCCCTGGGGCCGATTGCACGAAAGGGTCTTTCCAAGGACCGTCTTTCGTGTCGCCCATCTTTTATGATACGCTATAAGCGGGGGTGTTTCTTAAATTTATGATAAAGAATAAGATTCGTTAGCTTGCTTTTAAATCAAATTTTATTAAATTTCATGATATATCACATCATTTTATAAACAAATATTTTGTTTATTTTAACGGACGAATGAAATATTTGCAGATATGATTTATTTAAAATGCGTTTCACATAGCGCATCATAAAAGATGGGCGACACGAAAGACGGTCCTTGCAAAGACCCTTTCGAGCAATCGGTACCAGGATCTTACGTGTATTAAAAGAGATACTCGCCTGACAAGCGTGAAGTATGGTCAAAATAATTCACCGAAAACAGAAATCAAGCACTTACCGTAGAGGCGCACGGCCAATATTGGAGACTGTTTCCAATGTGGGAGATTATCTCCAAATATCAGAGACTTTTGTAAAGATTTTGGATATCCAATTTCAGAGACAGTCTCCAGTTTTGGAGACCAATTTCCTTTGTCTACATTTGCTGCAAAAGGATTACCTTGGCAGCAAATGAAATTGTGATAAGCAGATTCCTCATGAAAAATTACCCCTTTTCACCGTCTACTTTAAAAATTCACCGTCTACTTTTGTTTCGATAAGGATTTTTGTTGTCAATCACACACAAAACAAATGGGCTTCTGACCTCAGTGAGACAAAATTTTGGTGGGAAAAATCATGCTTTTGTTGGTGTTGTTTCTTTTGTCCTTTTGCAAAGCAAGTCTCCAATGTGGGAGATTGTCTCCCCTATTGTATTGGAGAGTCTCCCATATTGGCCTTGCGCCTCTACTGACTTACCACGATTATATGGATGAAGGTCTAACGAGTGGCAGTTTTTCTGACATCTGGGCACAGATGCCCATTCAATGAACAAGGTTATGATATAACCTTGTTCTCAGTTATATCTCCATGTGTGGCAAAATAAGGGTGGCAATGTGTGGCTCTTTTTCTCTTTTTGTTAGGGGCAAATGCTTGATTTTTTTACACTGACAGTTTCCACTACACCTATTATTCATACAACTTGGCTCTTAATTAAATTTGATGCTTTAAATCATTTCTTTCTTAATTAAAGATAGAGATCAAAAAATGAAAATTTTCTTGCCATATTACTTTCCACTGATAGAGGGCGTAAACAAAAATATGCCAAAAATTCAAGTTTTTGAGCGCTCTGGTGAATACAAAAATTATTCCCAAGTTACTAATGAAAAATAAATTGCAACTGTATGGAAATTAGTAATTTTGGTCACAAAAGTCATATTTTAATGATTTTTTAAACTGTGTGCTCTATACGACATTGGCATACCATCCATCCTACCTGTAGATTCCCCACAGGCAGGGTGGTAGCAGTGAACAAGTGGGCACAGACTGAAACCTCAAAAAACGAAAAGTTCTCTCCTACCCCCGTCTCGATCTGCCATTTTTGTTATGAATTGTAACAAAATGGCCGATCGTTAGACCATCATCCATATAATCATGGTACGTGCTTGATTTTTGTTTTAACTATTTATTCGGAGAATTATTTTGACCATACTTCACGCTTGTCAGGCGTGTATGCCTTTACACGTAAGATCCTGGGCGCCCGCTACGCGGGCGGGAGTTCCCTGGGTTAGCGCCTGGCTAGGTTTAAGAATCACAAATTTGATTAAGAGACTTGCTTTGACTTTTGCGATCAATTACTGGCATGAGTGACTGGTGCATAAATTGGGTCTTGATTCTCGTACTGGTAGTTGGCCAGTCACAACGAACAATTGTCCATAGACTGTACAACGGATAGATCGTCTCCGCACAGCGATTCGAAGACCGCTGATTGGTCAGTCGCGCAGATCACGTCATGACCACATGGTCCCAAAAATAATTCCTTCGGACTGCGTGCAAAAGAAAGTATCGATAGCGATATCCGGTCACGTTGTGGAGGCGGTAAATGGTCTTGGTTCATGATCGGATCGCTCCGGTATCGATCGAAAATTATCGAAACTCTGCAATTACATGCATATTCATGCGACGCTCCGAAACCCGGAAGCCAATTGACTTTGTGCACGTTGCGATAGACTCTACAAATTCCAACGAAAACGACATATACTTAGACGCTAATTCGTAAGATTTTGACGTAAAAGCAAGAAGTAATCGAAATTCGCTTACCTGTGCGGTATCGGTGAGAAAATAGATCCTCTGAGAATACCTTTCATAATTCATATAAAATACGGGAAAGTGAAATTCTAGGTCGATTTTGGTACGAGGTGATAGAGAATTGCACACTTGTTTTGGTGGAATTCTGTGTGGGGAAATAAAAGGCTTGCACTGCGCATGCTTACTATATTTTCATTCATAAATTGGATCTCGGCAGTGGCTGGATGACGTCATGTAATAAGCAAAAATGTACTGTGCCAGTGAGCAGTACGAAGCCGAAATTCAAATTTGTGCTGAGCTGTATGTGTGTGATTTGTAATTCTTGAATTTGTTAGGCTTATCAAAACGAAAACCTAAGTTTTGATCTATGTTTAAAAGCATTAAAGAGTACCTCATCTCGACTCAGGCTTTTCAGCATGTTCCGAAACCCCCATTGAGTATTCCAAAGAGTGACATGCGTGTGGCAGGCCTTCGTTCGACATGTGCTCCGATCGCAATGCGGAAGCGAATGACCGCGGCACTTCCGGGTTGCACATCGCATGCGGTGCAACGCAATTCAGCGGCTCTTGCACGCATTGAGTTTTGAACGCGAGATGCGCCATGTCGAACGAAGGCAGAGGGATGTCGAATCTTGGCCGTAAAACATGGAAATACATTTCAAGATTTTATGAATTATTGAGATTGAATCTAAAATTTAACATTGCAATTAAAAATAGACAAATATATTTAACAAATATTGGGGCAAATATCATTTTGTGAAAAGAAATTTGAGAACAAAAAATATTGCAGAAAAGGCTTAACATGTCGAATCTTGGGCGTGTTACTCGACAACTTCATTTCCTACATCTACATGGTAATTATCCGTTAATCTGAGGCTAAAGTAAAGTGGGTCTGAATTGTGACAGATTTGTGTACAAATAATTTTGTGCAACACGAACCCAATCCTCTTCTCTACGACATTGTAGTGATTCCGGAAGGATTCGTGAACTCTTCAAGGGCGCATTGCTGAAATAGACGCAATAATATTTGAAGTTATTTGTTATTATTGTCCTCTTCTCTATGACGTAATGTCTAATGATTCTGGAAGCAATCATGAACCCTTTAAGGGTGCTATACTTGCGGAAATAGATGCAAAAGTAGTGATTCGGATGTCGTAGAGAAGATCAAGGACAATTATCGGTATACATGTATGGAATTTCAGTAACTTTAAAGTAATTTTTATAATGTTTTAGGACTTGAGGATTATTTATACATATTTTTCTTGACAAATTATAGAGCTCTCTAAATTTTATGGTCCTACCTACTTGTGGTGAGCTGAGCGATATCTGTCATTCTGTGTTTGGACTTTGATGTGTGCGTGATGTGATTGGATGTGCTGGTTTGGGGAAATAAGATTGACTGTCAATCTTGGCGCGTACAGCACGACAGTGTGTACGTAACGTTACATGTAGATCTATGTTACCATGGTTACACAGATAATTGTCTTCTTAAAGGACAAGTCCACCCCAACAAAAACTTGATTTGAATAAAAAGAGAAAAATTCAAAAAGCATAACACTGAAAATTTCATCAAAATCGGATGTAAAATAAGAAAGTTATGGCATTTTAAAGTTTCGCTTATTTTCTACAAAACAGTTATATAAACGAGCCAGTTACATCCAAATGAGAGAGTTGATGACATCACTCACTATTTCTTTTGTATTTTATTATATGAAATATGAAATATTTTTATTTTCTCGTCATTGTCATGTGAAATTAAGTTTCATTTCTCCCTGAACATGTGGAATTCCATTATTTTATCATTTTGTGCTTCAGGCAACGAGGTCCTAATCGTCACATTCATAAAAATTGAAATATTGTATAATTCAACAATAAAAACAAAAGAAATAGTAAGTGAGTGAGTGACATCATCGACTCTCTCATTTGGATGTAACTGGCTTGTTCATATAACTATTTTGTTGAAAATAAGCAAAACTTTGAAATGTCAAAACTTTCTTATTTTACATCCGATTTTGATGAAATTTTCAGCATTGTGCTTGTCTGATTTTTCTCTATTGATTCAAATGAACATTTTTCTGAGGTGGACTTGACCTTTAATCACTGAATTTATGGTTATCAAAGTGATGATAGTATGAAATGATCACTGAATCAGTGGTTAGCAAAGTGATAATAAAGTTGTCATACAGTAAAGCTAAGCTGATTGTGGCAACCTTTTTTAATTATAAAGATAATACAACTTTGTTCACTGTCTTGCTTGTAATTTGACATACTCCCTGATACAAATGGGAAGCGACCAGAAATATTATTTTGTTACATACTCTGTTTGTTGTATTTTCTTTGTTAATTTGTTCTTAATAAAGTTGCAGAGATCAAAAATGACAAGTAAAAAAAAATAGAAAGATTTTAAGTAATAATCAATGAATTGGAAGAGCCGTGGTGTAGTGGTTCTGACTCTCGCCTTATAAACAGAGGGTCGTGTGTTCGAATCCCACCGCGGTCTAGCGTCCTTTGGCAAGGCGTTAATCCACACTTTGCCACTCTCGACCCAGGTGCTAAATGGGTACCCGGTAGGATGCGAAAGATATTGTATGTTTGGTTTTGCCAGCGCCATAATGAGGCTGCGATGAATGCAAGGAATGCTCCCCAGGGAGTGGAAATTGTGCACTTTCGTGCGGGATTGAAATGAATCCAATGACCGGGGTAATAATATGCTGTAACGCACTTTGGGCCATTCTGGGAAAAGCGCTTTATAAAAATTGGGTATTATTATTATTAATATTGAAAGTTAAAGTGATGATAATACTATATGTGGAAACTTTAATAATATCTGAATTTGTATTGTTAATTCTAGACACTACAGCCAAAGTAGCAGAGTTTGATGAGGGCGATGAAGAAGATACCATTAAAAAGCCTTCAGTTTTAAGAAGAAAGACTGCTCATCAATCGATTGAGGAAGATGGGAGGTACACGGGACTGAAGACCTCGAGGCAACAATGGACTTCATCAGGTCAGGAAACTGGGTGGGGTTTCACCAAAAATTAAAGTATTGTGCAAGGTGGTGTCGTAAGAAAATATTTGCAATCAAATGAAAACATTCTGTCGCAAATTCTACAACTGAGAGATCAATAGCAACTATGGATGGCCAGCAACGTCAGCATCTATTATGCATGTTTTGTTCAAAATATTTTCTAGCTGTGATGTATATTCATGCATTCATTGTTTTCTTGAAAATTCACTGCGCTTCTCTTTGCATAAAAGGACATTGTGCAAATTTTTCGTGGAAAAAATTATGACACTGATGGATTTCCATAAAGTTACGATTGATCGGATCTATCTCAACCATATGGAAATCCATCATAATTTTTTCTACCTTAAATTTTCACAATGCACTTTAAACCAGATAAGCACGCTGAATTGTCAAGAGAACAATGAATGTGTGAATATACATCATATCCAGAAAATATTTTGAGTCAACTTTGTGCTTCCTTTCCCCGGGCATAGCAAGCCTTAAAGGGGAAGTTCAACCTGAAGAAAACTTTGTTGTAAAAATAGCAGAAAAAATAGTAAAAAATATTGGTGAAATTTTGAGGAAAATCCGTTAAAGAGTAAGAAAGTTATTAGAGTTCAAAATTTTGGATTTGTGACGTCATAAACGAGCAGCTGCCCCATGTGTTATGTAATATAAAATGCATGAATTTCAAATTTTGCATGGTTCCTGATGACTTAATTTTGTTTTCTATTCATGATCAGGTGTGAAATAATTTGTCTATTGATATACAAAAGGTACAGTGAAAACCATTTTCAATTTTCTGAGAAAATGACATTTTATTGATTTTTTACCATTCGCTATGTAGGAATGCTGCTCGCATATGACGTCACAAATCAAATAATTGAAATTCTAATAACTTTTTAATTATTTGATGAATTTTTTTCAAACCTTCCGCAATATTTTTTATTATTTTTTCTGCTATTTTTACAATAAAGTTTTTGTCAGGGTTAACTTCCCCTTTAAGTTTCAATATTTTTTAGGGAGATTCCACTTTCACAATCGATGCATTTCTATGTTACAACACAACACAAGAAGGTAAAAGTGAAAATGTTTTTATCAGGTTAGGAAATTAGTTGGTCAAGTATGCCTTTCATCAAGCATTAAGATTTTATTTTAAATATTTTCAAGGCAACAAGGCATAACCAGCCGCAAATTTCAGTATTTTAAGGGGAATTCCATTTTCTCGTAGGGTGCATTTTTATGTTTCGGCCCAAATGGAAAAAGTGCAAAGGTGTTCAGGAGATCTGGAAACTAGTTAGTCTAATTTAGGTGCATTTTTATTCTTTCCTTGCCAAGGCAGAGCGCAGATGTTCAATTTAAATATTTTTAAGGAGGAGCCACTCTGCCATAGGGCACAACAAATCACCTTCAGTTGGTCATAACATTTTGCAATTTCTTTCAAACTGTGCTTACCTAACAAAGCAATGTGCACCCTGTTGTTGCTTATTGGACCAAATTGGTCAAACTCTGTAATAAAGGGCCTCTGGCCCCCGTTGCATAAAAGCTATTATAATGGTAACTTTGCTATTCAATGGTAACTACCATGGTAACACTGATCAAGCTCAATCAAGGATTCCATGCAAGTTACCATTTTATGGCAAAGTTACCATTATGTAAACTCTTATGCAATGGGTGATTTCAAGTACGGTGTTCGGTGTTGGTGTTGAGAGCGTGAAAAGGCTGCTGAACCGAGCCCCAACACCGAGCTGAGTTCAGAGGAGCGATACCGATCGCGTTATCGATATCCTATGACGTCACGCCTCTGCGCTGCTGATCATCTCAACTTTACGCAAGAAATTCTCGACGACGAAAGTGAAATCGGGAAGAAATTGCAGTAAAATCTTATCGTACAGAATGCACAGGTTAAATTCACTGCAATAATCAGAAAGCATAAATATTATTTTTCAATAAAATGTGTAAAACTCTAATGATTTGCGCTCATCTTAACTGTAATAGATAATTTTACGGGGGTGTTTCATCGTGTTCACCTCCTGTTCGTGAACTACAGTTCATCAACACCAACACCGAACTTGAAATCACGATTTCCCCAATCCCTGGGGGTTGGTGTTGGTGAATAGGGAAATTGCACGTAGATCGTCAACACCAGCTGTAATGCTCGGTTCAGCAGACGACATTCAACACCAGAGCTCAATACAAACTGCCGGAAATACGTCATATTTTCCGAGGTCAATCCCAACACCAGCGTGATTTCAAGTACGGTGTTGATATCTGGTGTTGGTGTTGGGACAACACCAACACCAGATTTCAGCACCGTACTTGAAATCACCCAATGGGGCTCTGATTGCATGTGATTTCGGGGGCAAACAGCTTTGAATCACCCTTTGAACCGGGGATTGTGATCGCACCTTTTATAGAAATTTGTATGTTATGCTGGGTCTGTATCTTGTTGAAACCCCTGGGGCCCATTGCAGAAAGAGTTGCAATCAATCGCAATTCTAAAAAATCATGCGTAACTTGATTTTTAACCAATCAACAGCGCGCATTTGGGACTTGCGATTGTTTTTTTTTTTGGCTTGCGTTTAAACCACTGATCTCTCCCCTAACTGGATATGCTGGGAGGGTCCTTTGTTTGAAGCCCGCGAGTTCTATTGTCCGCCATACCAGTTCCCCCAAAAGGAACGCGATCGCTCCATTAGCATGTGCATTGTGAGCGATACGCTAGCTGTCTGCACACTGAAGCACTCATTGCTTTTTATACAAAACTTCATATATTTAAGGTGCCAGAATTCGCAATTTTCTTGAAACCATGGTACTTTCCCAGTATACAATTCGGAAACATAATTTTGAAAGGGTTGGTGTTTTTCTCACCTACGGAAGAATGGATGAAATCCTTGACTTGTATAGGGGTATTTTGGAGGTTTTCCAAATAACCATCTTAGGATCGATATGGCGAGGACTTTCTAGGTTATGAAGGCTTATAACACTGGGCTTGAACCCCCCCCCCCTTTAATTTAAGTCTACCCCACCCCCCAAAAAAAATCAAACAAGTGTAACACCGAAAAATTCATCGTTTTCAAACGTTGAAAATGTAACTTTTATATTTTATTTCTGATTTTGATTAAATTTTGAGCATTATTGTGTGTTTTTCTCTCTATTCAAATAATCATTTTCATGAAGTGCACTCGCCCTTTAAAGAACAAGTCCACACCCAACAAAAACTTGATTTGAATAAAAAGGAAAAAAATCAACAAGCATAACCCTGAAAATTTCATCAAAATCGGATGTAATATGAAAGTTATGGCAGTTTAAAGTTTCGCTTCATTTCACAAATTTATGCACATCTCGGTTGGTATTCCATTATTTTAACATTTTGTGCTTCCGGCAAGGAGGTCCTAAACGTCAAATTCGTAAAAATTGAAATATTGTATAATTCAAACTATAAAACACAAAAGAAATAGTGAGTAAAATCATTGACTCTCTCATTTGGATGTAACTGGCTCGTTCATATCACTATTTTTTTTTAATAAGCGAAACTTTGAAATGTCATAACTTTTTATTTTACATCAGATTTTAATGAAATTTTCAGCATTGTGCTTGTCTGATTTTTCTCTTTTGATTCAAATCAACATTTTTCTGAGGTGGACTTGACCTTCTCTCTCTCTCTTTCCTTCTGTCACATCGATCGACCCTCTTCAATTATCCTCTACCCAGTTTGTTCATATACACTGTAGGCAGCGGAAGCGGGGGGGGGGGGGGGGTCCTGTACCCCTAAATTTTAGGTGGGGGACAGACCCCCCAAAATTTATGTTGACAACTTTTTTTTGTTCTTTTTGCTTGTCAATTTTTTTCCTGCATCCCCTTTAAATTCAGGTGAACCCCCTAAAATCGTTGTGGTCCGCCCTGAAATTCTGGTTGATAACCCTTTTTTGATGCTTGTCAGATTATTTCTTTTGTTTTGCATCCCTTCCTAAATTTTGGGTCGATAACCTTTTTTTGCTTGTCAGATTATTTTTATTGCGTCACCCCCTAAATTTCTGGTTGATAACCCCCCCTTTTTTTTTGCTCCACCGAGACATTTTTTCTTTGAAGACATTCGGCATCTCAAAATAAGTTCTGTGAAATTTCTGAAGTCTGTTAATCCGTCTCTGTAGCTTAATGTCTTTTTTACGTACTTAAAAAAAAAGAGTTCTTGGAAAAAATAATTCGATCTATTGTTGACAGAGAAATATCACAAATTCACACGCCACAAGTTACGTAAGCCCCCTAAATTCCTAGTCCTATACCGTACATGTACCTATAGCTTGTAATTTTCACAAATAAAAGATAAATAATTTTCAGAATACCTTGTAGATCCAGTCCTTGTCCCAAAAATCAGTCTATTTCGGTCAGGATCTATGCTTGCAAAAAATATTTTTTTAACTCCTCCGAAACGGCAGATTTTCAGTCTTAACTTAAGTTTCACAATACATGCTATACACGGTCAGTATTTTCGTGTCTCAGTCGTGATATTCTTCTGTCCAAACATGATTGATAAACTCATAAAACTTGGTGACATTTGTGAATATTAATAAACTGAATATCCATTTGAATCATGGTTTGAATTCATCACGCTTCCAGAGAAATCACAACAATCGATAACCCCCCCCCCCCCCCCCCGGAGTTTTAAAGTTTTGGAAACTTGCTCTGGTAATTTAGAATTACCACACATGTATTTGAGCACATGGGACTACATAAAGTCTACAACTATGCAGTTCACCAGCTTGTCTTATCTGTGAAAAGTAATCCCATTTTCTCTGTTTCCACGGTCGTCACGATAAGTGCAATTATACGTGGCACAGGACGACATCTTAAACTTTGTATCAGATATAGATTCACATTGAAAAGTGCTGTTATAAGAGTTGATTTGGTAAGTATAATTAAAAATTGACACTATTGCCGTGTACCAGACTCTACTCCGATTTTGGCTTTTTGGGGGAACTCGGCGTGTGGAGGTACCAACTTCCGGTGCTTCAACACGGAATAGGCCAATCAGCGTTATTGTTCCCATCCAGGTAGGGGAGAGATCAGTGGTTTAAACGCAAC